>NW_027526460.1:43674633-43980450 GCF_048455015.1 Haemaphysalis longicornis
GTGGGGGAACTCGGCAAATAATACTACGCGTTAATAAAAATGCGCGAGCATGTCGAACGCCGTATTTGGGGCGAAGACCCCATGTAGCGAGTAACTCTTTTCTTCGCCGGACGAGGCTGACGCAGAGGGGGGAGCCGCGGGAGTTTCTCTGAGCGCAAAGGAACCGCCTGACTACACTGCGTCGTGCCGCGCGGCCCCCTGCTATTCCCGGAGGATGCGAAGCAGGGCATTGATCCGGAGGCACAGCACTCCTCTCTCTTTCCCCACTCTCTCTCGTAGCGAGCCGCACTTGCGACCACTCGTTTCTCCACACGGGGCATTTTGACTTGCAGTGGCCGATAGAACAAACGTGCAGAAGCAGCACAAGCCGTTCCTGCGCTGAGTTAAGATGCATTGGTTATCGCGCATGCGGGAACCTATACGCACCTAAACTCCGCACCAAGTAACCATAATGTGGAATGTCACCTTGTTCCCAGTCGCAGCTTTCTTTCCCCATCAACGCACAATCCGCCTAATGCATTAAACCGCATAAGCTTTGGGAATGCGCCGAATTATACGTATCTATAATACGTAGAGGATGGCCCGCTAAAATTTGCTCTTACCTTTAACGTAAGTTCTGGCTCGTCTCATTGTGTGCTAAAAAGCTTCGCTGGTCATCCCCCACCGCCAAGTGGAATGGCTGATGATTTTTTTTTACTTTAGCCACCTCTTTCATAAAACGTCAAACCAACACCTATCTGCACCGCATCCTCCTCCATGTCATATATGTGACCGAACATCAGGCAACCTGCAACTACTGCCCGCAACCCGGTGCCCTGTACCATCAGGGATGAGAGTGCCAGAAAACGCCAGGCCTATCCCATTCCCAATCCCTCCATTCAACAGTTTCATTGGCCATTTTCGTTAGGTAGTAAACAGCGTTAAACGCCACCTTGTGCGAAGCGACTGCTGCTGCAAATTCACGTAGATTTCACGTCGGCGAAGGGTCGCAAAATTTTTGGGCACGTTTTTGGGCAATGGATACTAAAGATGTTTCCTCCGAGGTAAATCTACGCGACATATCGCGCAAATGAAAGTTGCCAATTTGTGACATAACGCTACCTACCAAGAACTTTAAATACATTACGGCGTTTCAGCCAATCACACAGAGGACACAGCCGACCAGGATGCGTTGCTGAGCTCGTAATTTGAATGCATTTTGGAAAGGTTCAGGTGCTAAGGTAAACATTCACAAGAAGAAACAGGACAAGCGCCCAGGACAGAGCACAGCATTTAGGCGTTAGGAAAGCGGTATTTTTGTGGACGAGCATTTGAAAAGTACATCATTATCTTTGGTCCTTTAGCCTAGTTTTCAACTCCAGCGATGAAAATTATAATATGTTATACCGAATAACAAGTATAGGCGCCACAGCTGGCGCCGTTAAACGGTAGACATTACGGTTGGTGCCGTTGAACGGCATGAAAAGCGAAAATTGCGAATGCACTCACTGCGATTTTGTCAGCCGGTCGCAGGTGACATTGCTGAGAGCCTATCGTAGGTTCTGCGTGCGTTAAATGCACACAGAAAACGCCCACTCTTTATTAAGAAGTGTTTGAGAAGGTGCAGTTGGAATAGTGACTGTATCTTGCTCCACTTTTAGGAGAGTACTGTCCAGACTCAGCTACTACCACAGGCCGGGCAAGGAACGGCTGTTTCCTTGCACGCTCGGAGATGTGGTGGACAGGACGGCCGAGAAGAAGGGCGACGACGTGGCCATCGTGTCCTGCCACCAGTCCATCAGGAAGACCTTCGAGCAATACAAGGAAGATGTGAGCTATGCGCGATCTTCCTTTTCCCCTCCAGCACTGTGGGTATCCTGCCCGCATCCTGGCGCAGTTGCAGGCATAGCTCAAACAACTCCTATGTGCTGTCACCTAATTGTTTCGAACCGTCAAATCTCTTAATATTAATCGAAATGCCTCACGGAACTATTCAAAATTTTAAAAATCCATGCATTGAATTTGGTACGGAAGTGGCAGCTATGTCAAAACGAGATGGACGGGAACAGCGGTATCATTGATTGGAATAAGTACAAACTGTTGCCTCTCACAACCGTTTGACGAGCACTATACAGACTGTCCAAGCTATCACGCACCAAGATTTTAAAAGTAGCAATGCATTGAGTTACTCGAAGGAAACCTAGTGCATAATGTTTCCAGTACAGATGAGTAGCGGCCAGTAATTTTTTTTTCATTAATGAAATTCAATTACACAATTGGAATTACTTATTCAACTCGAGAGGCACTGTCCTAATCAAGAAAGTGTCCCTCAAACACTTGTACGTGCCTCAGGGAGGCACCTACAAGGGAGGTCCCACGAGAAGCGTCTAACTGCGCTATTTTCAGCGATAAACTAATTGCGTACTCATTTATTCTGACTGATAAAGAAACACCGCCAAATATGAAAAATACCACATGATGCTGCTACCGCCCGCATCATAAAGAAGTGGTCTCAAACTAGCTGCTGCTGAGTTAGCCAGTATGAAATAAAGAAAAGAAAGAAATAAGAACTTGGGACCGAGTTTGTGCCTTATCTGCAACACGCTCCCGCGAGACTTGCTTTTGCTGCTCCTTCTATGCATGCCATAATCAAGGTGATGCCCTGTCTCTTCGGGCTTGTGACAGGCAAAGCAGTTGCTTTCAATCAGCTTGTTTGAGGGCGCTGGTTTATGAAGCGAATGGGAGCGCCGTCAGGTGGTATTTTTTTATTACCTACACGTGCCTCATTAATGCTTTAATGATTAGGAGAGTACTTGTCGAGTTGGATAATCAATTACAATTAGGTAATGAACCTCGATAGCGAATAATTACTGGTTGCTACTTCGCTGTACTGGAAACATTATGAACTAGGCTTTCTTGGAGTAACGCCATGGCTCTTTTTTTGAAATCTTGGTGCATGATAGCCGGGACACCCTGTCTTGCTGAATGATATCGTAAGGGACGTTATCACGCTTGTGTGTGGGAGCAGCTAACAGGATTTAAGTGGCTTCTGCTTACCCCGAGAAATTCATCGTAATGTTTGTGATAGAAGCAAGAATATACATTCGCTGATAGTAATGGCCCGGTTTACAAAGGTGGCCTAATAGATAAGTGTGTGCGTATTAATTCTAGCACTGTAAATTCTGTCACGCTGAACGCAGATTGATCAGTTCGCGGCAAGCCTTATCTCCCTGAAGCTGGGGACCGGTTCCAGAATAGCCATCATCGCTCCGAACGTCTACGAGTGGGCAGTCGTGTTCTTTGCAGCCGCAAAGGCAGGACTAGTTCTGGTGCGTACCTGCAGGTGGAGTTCAATCGTTGGCAGGCAGCTACCTATAGCTGTGAGGAAGCTGGCGGTAACTTTTCTTTCTTTTTCTGTTCCCAGGTCAACGTGAACACGGCCTACCAGATCCCCGAGCTTGAGTTCTGCCTCAATCATGTATGCCCCGAATCCAGCACTGCGGTCTGTTTGAGTCTTACCGCAACGCCAATCTTTTCAGACGGACTGCAAAGCCGTGATCTTGTCGGAGAAATTTTCCAGACAAGACTTCTACGAAATGCTGGTGAAGCTGGCCCCAGAATTGGAGTCAAGCGCTCCTGGAAAACTGCAAAGCGCAAAGTAAGCAGTAAAGGACGAGGGCGAAAGCGTAAGGGGGATGATGTCCTCTTCGTTCCCATGGGTGTGGTGCTGAGAAGGCGGGGCGCGGTGTTCAGCGGTCATGTTCTAAGACTTTTTTGATGCGAGGCATTCTTTGGGTAGCAACCTGAGATATGGGGGAGAAACGGGAGTGTGGAAAGGGGTAAGTGAGTGTTCCCTAATCATGTGATATGTGTGCTGGGTTGGGGGCATAATATTTGTGTGGCGGTAGGAGTTGAGGTGGATAGCAAAGAAAAAAAAATGAGGGAAGCTCACACTAACGCGTAAGATTTCGAGGTACCGAAGCTTTACGCAACCTTCATTACCATCACGACGGTGTAAGTCCACGATTGCGGCTGATTTGCTTCTTCTCCCCTGCCACAATGACCTTCACTCCATCATTGTTGCTATATCTGTGAGCTTCCTTCATTTGTTTTTAGAAGTCGTAATCATTGGACATCACCTTGGAGGGGAGTACGCTATGACGCGTCTTTCTCGTTCCGTGCAAGTTTTGCCACGATTTCGGCGAACACTGGAGTTCTTTTTTTTTTTTTTGCCAATCTTGGCCAATTTTCCTAAGTGGGTATGCTTGGGTTGACAAACGTGCGCAGGGGACGCTGGGCGGTCGTCGCGCGGCACACACCCACGAGGGCTAAGCATTTTTTTTTGTCAACTGCCGGGCAGTGGCCGCGAAGCCCCCGCTCACGTGCGCGCGCTCGGCAATTTCGTGGTATTTTTTACGCAGTGTCTAGAGCGCCGTCCGACGGCACTCTATCTGATCGTTGCAGGCATGGCTAGAGTGCCGTCCGACAACACTCGAATATTTAACACTAGGCTAGCACCGCCCAAAGTGTCTGTCGTTGTAGTGTAGATGCAAAGGACGTTAAAGAAAGACCTGTCCGTTTCACCAGATGGCATACGATTTCTATAGGTAGAAAGTGATAGTAGTGTGCCGTACGGTCTTATCATGGCTCTAGGCCTGCATGCCATTTAGAGGACAAGGATGGCGGTACGCCACGCCGATCCTGAAGCGCTCACTGTGAGCAAGTACTTTGCACAAAGTATTAGCATGCTGTACGAGATCCATAAGCTACAAGACCCAGACCACGAATGGCTGCCAGTTTTGGAAGAGCTGTTTACTTTTGATGTTTATTGTAAGTTTTTCCGACAGCCAAAGCATGGCAGACGGTTTTTAATCTATCCTTGACTTGACGTGTGTTTTGAAAAAAGGGTAATAAAAAAAAAGTCGTTGTAGTGTAGAAGATCCGTCTTAGCTTCTTCATCCTAAAGTCGGTGGTTCGAGACCGGCTTTTGCCTCAGCTGTTTTTTCTTTCATTATTTACTTGAAGTGTATTTTTTATACCTTAGGTTCGTTTTGGTGTTTTAAATGATTTCTTTGTGTGCGTTAGGTTATTTTATGTTATGTTTAGGTTAGGTTGCCTAGCTTGAAGTTATCTCGAGCGATGTACTGCCAGACGCGGCAATTTTGCCACAAAACGCCGGTGGACGTCGATATAGTGGAGCGCTTGTAATACCGTCGGACGGCACTCTAGACACGGCCCATTTTTAACTGCGGACACGAAAAATCACGATTTGCTAAAGAGCTCGGCTGTTAAGAAATGAAACGGTGGCCACTGCAAATTACGTTCGTGAAGTTTTGCATCGCGTGTGACATAACCCTTCCTGCCGAAGGCTTTGAGAAACTTTACGAATAGCCAATCGCAAAAAGAGTGTTACATGCGCGGATTTTTCGTGGTAGAGGAAAGGAAAAGTAAATTGTTGTCTTTGGTACCTTTCGCCCAGTTATGCAATGCCAGCCATGAATTCTGTACCGTAAGAAGCCAAAAAAGGGTAGACCTTAGATGCGGTTTTTTTTAAAGGTCATGAAACCTCGAATTTGCGAATGCCACATATTTATTTGGCCAGCAGGAAATTTCTGACACAATCGTGAAAAATCAGTTAGCGCTTCCAGTGAAGACGGCGAATTCACGAAGAATTCCCAGAGTCTATAGGGTAGGTTTCGAACGTAACAATTGCAAAGGAGATATATAAATAGTGGTTAAGTCATTTCGCTGCCACCGCGCATCGCTAGGTTCGATTCTCATTCCTGCCACGTTTACTTTTTAGTTTTTTAAGCTGAGGCTACGCAGGTGATAGCATTATTGGGCAGTGTTTTTCTGCTACAGACGACGCCAACGCCGGCTTTTTCGCTCACTGGGCTATTTAATTCTTTCTCATTAAAATGTATCTTCTGCGGTAAGCGAATCACGGAGGTCTGTGCTCGCGATGGCTACAACTTTTACAGTCCTTCTAATTGCGGCGAAAAAATGAGAAACATTTAATCACTTCTTTAGCCGCCTCTGAGTGTGTGTCGTGGAGGCACAAGATTTCCGGCATTGTTTAGCTAGCGTGCAGGAACTCGGATCGGCCTATTGTCAACCTTGTCCTCTTTAGCTCTGGTGAGAGAGGGATGTCACGGTTCCTCTCTGAAGCAGCCAGAACTGCCCTCGATAAAGCGTGGCGAAGTAAAGGGTCGTGTCCTTGTCTCGCGCATAGGTGACTAAGGTGGGCTGCACATTTTATGTAAAGGTCACGGCATGTTCTGTTTCACACGGATATTTTAGGTATTTGTTAGCAGTTCATTCCTGCGTGGGCTGGTGAGTCCACTTAATTTTTTTTACGTGTAGGCAGCAGCTACACACAAAAAACAATATTAAGTATCATAATATTGCGTGGACAGCCGTCAACTCGCCGGCCCACGCAAATACAGTCAATACTCCATCTAACGAAACCCGATCTTCCGAAATGTCGTAACTAACGGAAAAATTTGGATGCGCGGTGTTTATACGGATAAATGCTTTTATGAACTCGAAATAACGAAATAGCTTCAGTTCCATTCCCTATTTACCAAGTATGTCGAAAACAAAAGAGCAATTTTGAATGTGTTTCGTCAGAACGCCACAAAGATTTTGGCACCGCGTCAAAAACAAAAAACCAAACAAAAAAAAAAAGAACGAGACATCTAGTTTTGTTTTTACGGAGCTCTTAAGGTAAACTGAGCGGTTACAGTTTTCAATCAGTGACACTGGATGACGCCAGCAGAGGTATATAGGTGCAATTGACCGCGCTTGCGTGCTACGAATAGTCTTACGCCCAATAGTAACGAAGCGCACGCCGGCGAAAATCACGGGCTTTGGGGCCAGGGAATAAATTAGTTTCCCCCAGAACCCCTAGCGTTTTCGTGTGATTATTTTCACAGCGGACGTTTAGCACATTGCTAAATTATCAGCAGGAGAGCGCCGCGGACGCCGCATTTACGATGCCATGGTAGCTGCAGGAATACGCCTCCCTTAGACTTTAGACATCGAATTTACGAAATCAACAGTTTGTAAAATGACAGTCCCGATTTTACGAAATTCTCAATTTAACGAAATAATTAGCGGTTCCCGGTGACTTCGCTAGATCGGGTACACGCCTTGTGCCCTATACCATCGATTGTTTTTTTACTCTCAAATATTCAAAACTTGTGCCTGCTGTTTCATTCGCAGGCTGCCCGCTCTCAAGCACGTGATTATCATCGGAGAAAATTCCAAGCCGTAAGCAATTTGCCGGTGTTATTCATCGTTCTTCGGCTGTGACTGAAGACAATAGTGTACGCTTTTTATGTAAATTAACAGTGATTCCTACGAAGTATTCTGCGTGCTCGTCTGCGTTTTTTTTTTTTTTTTTGCTGGCCTACTTGTTAATGTCTCTTTTTTACTGTATTTTTTATTTTTTATTTATTTATGCTGTAACCCTCACTTGTGGGTCGTTACAGGGAGGAGTACAAACAAGAAAACAATACACAATGGCAAAACATACATTAGGTCTTGTGTTGCCGGTAGAACAATCAAACGATTTGACATTGGAACTAGCAACAGCATACTCTGGAAGTCTATTCCACACTTCTATGGTATAAGGAAAAAAAGAATTTTTAAACCCACCTAGACGAGCCCAAAAAGGCCTTATTGGATTACTGTGGTTCTAGGATCAGACTTCTACTAATCGAGTTACCCAAATGTCGCCTTTTTTTTCTGGGTAAATTCCTCCATACGCGTGCTTTCCGCAGGGGTACGGTCACCTTCAGGGAAATGATGGAGTCCGTCACCAGCCAACAACTGAACACCATGCGGTGCGTTTCTTCCAAGCTACAGATGGACGACGCCGTCAACCTCCAGTTCACTTCTGTAAGAAGCACGCCCTTCGCCGAGAAGGCGAACGGTCAAATAAGGCGATCAAAAGTGGCATGGAATTCTTCGGTTACGTTAACTAATAGTGTGCGTAACTTTATGGTGTCATAATTAGCAAATGTCACTAACTGAGACTCCCCAAAATGTTTCTACGAGAGTGCGAACGCATAAAACGTCCGAGTAAATTTCTCTACTTATAACAAATCAAATGGTCTTCGGGTGTGTTCACGTATCGCTTTATAGCGAGCTTTGACCTCTTGGCGAAGTCCCAGGGTTCAAGTAATGGCTTGTTCAAATGAACGCAAAACAAGACTATTTACGCTGCAATGTGTGATGATTATCGGCCCGTGCCACACTCAATACCGTGACCGCTGATGACACGGTGTTGAGGTGATGTATTAGGTGCGAAGCACCTCAGGACCTCGCTTTGTCCGTGACTTGGCGTCCGTGTACACAGTGTTGCGCATACGCGAGGAGCATTGGATTTGATTGGACTGCATTGGATTGAAATGGATTGGATTAAATTGAATCGTGTTGGATTGGATTGGATTGGAATTGCATATGCTGTACACACACGTTGCCTCTCATTTACATGCGCGAGAGGGCAATGCCACGGGTGATTTACGGTAAGAACGATCCCCAGTGCTTCGCCCACTCGTCATGATTCACTTCGTGGAGATGCGTGAATTTTTTTTTCATTTATGCGCTTTATTTAGAGTGGAGGAGAATGAATGACTTTATTTCAAATCAGTTAGAGACGGGTGTCTTCTTGAGAGAAGGGGTTCCCCTATTTCAGTGCCCCTGCAGCTTTGGCCATCATTTTTAAGAGAGAGGAGGCACAGAGAGAAACCGATATACAGCGCAGCCTTTCACACGTGCACAGCCGTATACGTTACGCAGATATTTAAAGTATGTCGTTGAGACCCTATTTGAGGAAGGATGTGTTCACAAAAATAAAATTATTGAATAAAAAAGACAACATTGCATATTCTTCTTTGGCCATGACAGGATCAAATATTCTGTCTACCTTATGCGTACCACCCACTGTATCGGCGATTTGTGGAGCTAAAAAAATTCACATCAGTATTTCGAAACAAATGTTGTCTCAACCAAGATCCAAAGAAGTCTTTTTTTTTTTTTTTTTACTCTAGCAACAGGTTTCCCGCAAAACTTCTATGAACGTCACCTAATGAGTTCGTTTATCGAACTGAACACACTGAATATATTTTTCATTGTGCTTACCTACTACCTACTTAGTTTCATCGAACCGGAAAGATATAACACGCAATCTGTACCAGTCGTTTCAAGATCCCGTAATTAATTTCACATAAAAAGAAAACAGGTGTGTCTGCACATATTATAATTTGTGAGCAGTAGAGTTATTGTACAATATAATTTACATGACCTAGAAACAGTAATGAACCTGCTTTGCACCGATGTGGGACTGCTGGGGCTTAAGTAATGTTGTTACATTAAGTTGCTTGTTTTAAGCTAATTGATAATGGTTATTGCTGTAGTTACTAAGCAATCTGAGGGCACTATTTGCATAGCATGCCTCGATAGTTTACTAATTTAAATATATTTTATAGGATAAAATAAACATCTCTCTATCCCTCTCTCTCTCTCTCTCTCTCTCTCTCTCTATATATATATATATATATATATATATATATATATATATATATATATATATATATATATATATATATATATATATATATATATATATATATAGCGAATCAGAATGGGAAATAAATGAGGGGCTCGTTGAAAATAATACAGAAATAAGGATTGGCTGTCAAGAAAGCCAAGGAAAGCAAAGGGGCAAAGGGGAGGATGCGGTAGGTCATTGAAATAGATAAAGAATTTTGGAAGAAAGACAGTGGAGAAACAACGCCCGCCGGCGGGCCATGGAATGAATAATGTTAGGAGTTTTTCAGGGACAGGAAACGAGCTATTTGGATCAGAGAACAAACTAATCGACCAGATTTTAGGGGAAATCTCCAAGGTGGAGTATGTTTCTGTAAAGGAAAGTTTGACATCCACCTAAATGCAGCCATACGGCTTTCCTTTGCAGCCATAGCTTTCCTTATGATAATTCAAATAAAGAAAAAAAAGGACTTGGGCTAGCCACGTAGTTAGGCTAAATGACAGCAGGTGGCCATCAAGGTAACGAGAGAGGAGTCTAGAAGACGGGAAGGCCATAAGTCGATGGAGAAACGAGATAAGGGAAATCGGAGTCAAAGAATGGACTCGAGCAGCGCAGGACGGAGGCGGCTGGAGGTCGATGGGAGAGGCTTACGCCTTGCAATAGACTTAGTAGGCTGTTGTTGTTGGGGAGTATGATGATGATGATGATTATGATGATGATGATGATGATTCCTTAGCCATATTAGCACCTTTTCAGAGAACTTCGGTTTCATAAAAGTTTATTTTCTTTCATTCATCGGTTGTGTTTGTTTAGAGAACGTAGGTCTATCATATCGTGCCATAGATAACACTCTCAGATGTGTTGAGCATGTTCGAAAAGTGCCTATTTTGAACCATAATTTGTTCGCTTGAGTCTTCACCGTGATGCTCCCTCAAGCTGCCTTTTGCTTTACCCCCATGCCATAGTTAATACCGTCTTTTTATTCTTCATGCGCAGGTTGTGCAGGTTAAACATTCTAGAAATCCGTCAAATTTACCCATGCGATCTTGCCGGTGTGTCGTCACGGTTGCCGTAAGCAAATCGGGGGGAAAAGTGTCACGTCGGAAGCTGGACATTTAAGGGCTCTTTTCTCTTTCAAAATATCCGTAAATTAATCGAAAAACTGTAAACATGGCGTAGGAATTTTATAGTATTTTAATGTTGTAAGGTAATCAAACAATTCAAACAATGAAAACAACTAATTTCTGTGTCCCTTTCAACGTTTCTGAAGAGTTCAGATTGGTATCGCAGATATTTTCTCATCGGCCTTATACACTAATCTATATCAAACACTTCAAGCAAATAGCATAAGCCACATTTTGCGTACGTCTGCATGGGATAAAAAATTAAGCCTTATATTTTATTATGTTCACCTGCATGCAACATCATTTTACTTTTAGGTCTGCGCAGCAACTTCTTTTTTATCAGCTACCCGTGTGACTCGAAGATAAGGAACGTTTTGCGCAGGGTACGACGGGGAAGCCGAAGGCTGCGCAACTGTCCCATTTCAATATTGTCAACAACGCTTACCTGGTAGGCAGAAGCTTCGAGCTACACAAGCAGGTGAGCACACTTCTGTGGACCCACGCCAGTGATTAGCGTGCGACAACTGCACTAGAACACGCATCTACCGTTATATACAGGGCAGCACCACCCTACAACGCAACTCCAGTATGTCGCGCTACTTTCATTTTTTTAAAGCATAGAACAGTTCCTGGGTGCACGCCAAATGATCACCCAATTTCGCTTTTCACTAAATTTGCTGCCATTTTTTGTGGACTATTATTTTATGGATGCCGCGTCCAGCTAACGCCGTAGCATGGTCGTAGATCGGTCGTAACGCCGTAGATCGGCTTTAAAGACGACGAACTGCTAACGCAGCCGGCGCCTATTGAAGAAGCCAGTGGACCGAGAAATAGCTGAGTAGGGACTTCGCCAGACTCGCTTCGCACACAGTGCGAACTGGTTGTCACATGACTCACACCAGTTGGTAAGGTAAGACCAAACGCGGCGGTCGTATCGTAAGTTAAGAACGGCAATACCTTATGTACCGTATTACTCCGCCTAAACGACGGACCCAGAGGTCAACGGGCGCGCGTGTTTTGAAAGGAGATTGCTATGAATGCGTGATGTCGTCTACCTTTGCTCACGTAGCTTGTTTATCGTCGCTGCAGTAGCTTATAAGCGTATTAAGTCCAAAAAATCACGGAAACGGCTCGTGCCATGTTTAAAATATTCCCAGTGACGCACTACTTGCGCCGCGCGCAGTAACATCCGGCTGCGGTGATGAGACACAGCGGAAACTTCCGTTGCAGCCAGCTGCAACTTGGACCCGTGTATAGTATCGACCGCACCGATTACAGTAGTGGCTTTTCTTTGAATTCTTGTGTGTTTATGTGTTTTTACGGCCAAGCTGTCTTGCGCTAAGCTCTGGCCGAGACTGCTGGCGTCTGTCGGGTCATGTTGACAAAGAATCGCAAGCGCTCGCTCCAGAGCCAGCAAAAATGCTCTGTATAGCTCTCGATATGGTGTAGGTATGTTGGAAAAAGTCATAACAAAATTGGCCGCTAAAGCGACTCTATCATTATACCGAGTTTCATTTACATGCCACAATTAGTTCACATGGAAGCTGTAAACATTACAGAATTTCGTGTTCGACGTATACGGAAAGAGTATGGCTACAGAAAACGGCCGTAGCTCTTGTTTTATCGAAACTATCCTAAAACAGATTATATGACTGTTAATTTAGAACTAATCCTAAGGAAGTCATGTGTACGTGTCTTTATTCGATCAATATAGTGAGTCACCATACATAATTAATTATAGCTATCCACCAACTCAGCTTCGCTAGTATCCCATCTCCACTGTAATGAGGAGGCGTTGAATTTTTTATTGACTCCAAATAAATTGAGCTCCTGCAACTTACTGGTCAGTCCTGAACCGGGTCTTAGCTATACAAATATCAACATGCCCAAATAAACCACACTGGTACCATATTCGACGGCTGGATTAGCATATTTGATGCGAAGCATCTCATGCTCGGTGCTGTGTCCCACCCTCCCTCGTTGTCGTTGTCCGCACTCTACTGCGCATGCGCGTCTCTTCAGCCCCATCAGCGTTTGGGCTGACGTCAGCGCAGTCCACTATAAAAAGAAATAGTTCGGTGGCGCCCGGTTTCGATCCCACGACTCTCTGGCCGTAACGGGAGGTACGTGGCGCTCTTCCCACTGCGCTACAAACCGAGACGGGAGCATGTGCTACGAACGCGCCTTATGTCCTTCACTCATTCAAACTACGTCAAGAAGCTACTGATACAACGAAGGCACGCGAAGCTGAACGTCAACGGAAACGACGAACTGAAAACTAATGAGAACTTCAGTCGACCCCATGGCTGCTACTCAGGGTTCCCCTACGGGAAGAGGGTGTAATTTTTTTTTTTTGAGCATTTCCATGCATTCATTCAAACTTTGAGAAACTTTCTAGACTCTGGCTTCATTTCGGAAGCCTTCTTTTTGTCAAGCTGCGTTAGTTCACGTGCAAAATTTGACAGGAAGGGCCTCGTGAGTTTGCTGACTCCTACAGGGCCACTATGTCTGTGAGAGCCCGGCAGTTTTGCACGGAAACAGAACGTTTTCTTGTTTGTTTTTTTGCCAGCAAAGAGAGTGACGCGAACTTCTTTAATGGGTGCGGCTTGTTTATAAGAATGAAAGCCACGCTTCTAGCAGCTCATTCGCGCTGGCTTTCAAGCCTAACAAATGGAAGAACTTGGTATGATTGGTATGATAGCCCAACCTTGTTCATTGCTGTAATGACAGCTGTAGTTATCTTAGAATGTCGAAGGTATCTTCTGGATACCTTCTTTAGTAATCAGCTTGCGCTGCACTGGATCCCCATACAAATGTAGTGCGCAGAAATCACTTAGCATGAACATGCAGGCCGCTGTCCATAAAGCCGGTCGTGAGCTTCGTGCGCCCGAAATAAAAATTGCCCATTTGTGCAGAGAAAGCGCAAGCCATTGGGTGCAAGAGGACCAAGAAGAGGCGCTCGAGAGAGATTTGTAAATAATTTGTAACCAGTACATGTGTTAAACTTTGGAGCCAGCCTGCAGTGTACGCCATTGTACTGACGAAAAAACATATAAATACGAGTCTAATTCTGCCTTGCACTGGGTTAGATTAGTCCTAAGAAGCTTATATTATATGCTTTAGCCATTCACCTCGAGTAAGTTCTCTCTGAATTTCTCCCGAACACACATTTTTGTTCGTATGGTTAGTCATTGGTTTTGGTAACGTTTGGTTTTGACCCCCCCAGGTGGTCAAAATTAATCCGAAGCCTTCCCCTACGGCGCACCTCATCGCCTGTGTAGCATCGGCGCATTAAACCCCTGAATCAATCAATCAATCAATCAATCAATCAATCAATCAATCAATCAATCAATCAATCAATCAATCAATCAATCAATCAATCAATCAATCAAACAAACAATCAATCAATCAATCAATGTTTTTCGTATCTGTTAGTCGGTCTATGGAATATGATAAATATATTCATACAAATGGTCGCAGTTAGCACAGGACCGCGATAATCGGAGATTGATGGGCGAGGCCTTTGCCCTGAAGTGGGCGTAGATAGGCTGGTGGTGATGATGACGACGATGATGATGACGGTGATGATGATGATGAGGACAATAAAAAACGACGAAAGAGTGACTGTGCCAGGTACAGCGAATTTAATCAATATCATCGCAAGCAAAATGAAACAGTAAAGGACGGAAAGAGGGCTGTACCATTACTTTATTCGCTGATCACTTTGAAAGCGTTATCTTTATGCAACCTCCCTTCACCCCCCACCCCCCACTAAATATAAATGGTGTTACCACATACACCTACCTAAAAAACGATGGGAATAAATTACTATTCTACGATTGTTACTTCCCAGGGGTGCGTTTTTACCTTTTCCTACAGCAACTATTTCCTGCAGGACGAGGTCATCTGCCTGAATGTGCCGCTCATTCACTGCTACGGTTGCGTTGCCGGCCTGTTGTCGGCTGTCATTTTCGGGTCCACCATTGTCATGCCTGCACCGAGCTTCAAAGCCGACGCTGGTTTAGACTGCATCGAAAATGAAAAGTATGATCGCAGTTAGTTTTCTTTCAAGTATCTTCCGTTTGCGCTCTACCTAAACCATTGACGTTATTCTTGCAGGTGCACTTTCATCTACGGGACCCCGACAATGTACATCGACATGCTCCAACACGCGGAACACGGGCAACGCGACGTTTCCTCCGTACGTCGAGGTACGCGCTTTGTCTTGTCGGTACGGCGCCTGCGTACTCTCATTCACGAGAAGCTGTACTAATTGCACTGAACGAGAAAGTCGTCGCCGGAAGCTGCAATACAGGTCCTTGTCAAGCGTTCTGTACCACGAGATGTTCGATAGCGCGATCTAAAACTCGGCACTTATGAGAGATGGTCGGACCAGTACACCGCAGACGAAGGGAGAACGGAAGACCGCAGCCAGAACACCGAACAGACCAGTTGCGAAATCCGCCATCGTCTCCAACCGTCCCATCACACGGCGGCAGAAAGGAGCAGCAGCGCAACGCTTAGGAGACAGATCAAAGCCATACGAAAGCGCTAAGCCGGATCGCGAGTGAGTTAATGAATAAAGACTCATTGAATGTACTACCACACTCGTTAGGTACCCTCAGTTCAGGGTTCCTCTAACAAATTTATTGACGAAATCTGTCAGACGGCGCTGGTCGTCTAGGGCTTGCGAATGGAGTGCTGCTCTCGCCCCGGGAAACTGACTGCATCATTAGAGATGTAGTTCTCGCTGAGAGCCTTGGAGAAAGTTCGGCTGGTGGCGTTGGCATCCCTTTGTAGAAAGGCTACTCTGGCTGGGGCTAAGATGGTACCAATTTGCGCTTGCCTACACAGAGTACTTGTGCAAGGCAACCGCGGAGATCTTGGAGAGTGGTGAGTGTCGATGAGTGTCGGGGGCGTAGTTCCCTGGGTTTGGCTGTGATTGCGGGCAGCCCAGAAAGCGGGTCCAGGGACGTGCTGGTTGACCCTTTCATTACCGTGCATCTCGGAATGACATGACATTCAATAAATCCTTATGCTTTCTCTGATGTGTTGAAATAGACTGTGTGCTGTAAGTGGGTGCCATTGTTTGGTATGCGGGTGCAGGCTTCTTGTAGCGAAGCTTCTGGAGCGGAAAAATTAAAATGCCCTTGGAGAACGCGAAGCGAAAGCAAAGCGTATGAAGCGCTCAAATGGACACTCATGCTTTTGCATTCGCAAGTTCCCTTAAGAAGTGCTTAGGTTGGCTCGGAGCAACAATAGCGATAATTATTGATACTAACAGAAGTTGGTCAAGTACCGGCTTAATAAGTAGTCAGTATGTATTACCTTGCGTGTGCATGGGTGTCGTGTACTAGCTGCTGGTTTAGTTTTTTTTTCGTTAAAGGTCGATGTGTAAAAGATAGCAATGAAACCTGTATTATTTCTTCAGTCGAAGATCAATGAGTAATACCTTCTAGAGGAAGGACTGTCCGAGATTTCGCGGTAGTTAATATTCCGGTGACTGAGAGGGTCATCTGGGCGAAGAAAACGTTCTTCAAATTTACACGCACATGCCAAGAATGAAATATAGAGCCTGCGTATCAGGTGCTAGGAGTGCCGGTTTCTTTTCTCGCCTGCTCGCTTGCTCATTCGGAGGAGGAAGAGGAGGAAAAGGAGGAGGAGGTAGCCTTTATTGTGGCAGAAAGACTCTACGTCAAGTGGGGAAAGCGGGAGTAGAAGGTGGGGCGTTTGTAGCTTGGGACATCTTAGAGGCGGACAGTTCGACCCAGAGCAGGTGGGTTCCTCGAGAAAGGATCACTCTCGCATTTCATGCACTCACCGACTTCCTCCGAGAAAGGTCAACTGCCATATTTTTGTAATGAAAGCTATTTTATGCTGTTTCTGAAAGTAATACAATTTTTATGAAAAACATAATTGACGTCGGTTTATTAACACATTGCGATCAGATCTGAAAACGTGTGCGACAGTTTTGTTGCCACACGTCGATGAAACGCATCAACAATGGAACGGCGGCGCCAATTTAAAAATTAAACTCGGTGAGCTTCACAAGGCGAGGTGAGCTCAGTCAGCGCGCCCTTGTTGCCGCTGCCTCTTCGCAACGACGTAAGCGTAGACCCGGCTATACCTGTACGCGGGAGTCGACACGTGCTCGTTAGCAGGTGAGCGGCTGATGGACAGGCGCTTGTTCGTCGCCATTATGCCGACGCACTCACGCAAAACCTGATGCCCTCCATCAAATGCCTTCTACGTACTCAAGTTACTCTTACTTTAACCAGGTTGGCGGGATGTGATTGCTGAAGCAGCGTGCAAACTGCGTCGCGCTCCTGCTCGCAAAGAGGTGTGATTGGCGTTAATTTAGAGCCCTTCGCAAGCGAAGCGTATTAATGCGCAGCATTCTTTGCCGAGTACCCCCACAGCCAGGACCGTGTAACGCCCTGCATTTTCACAGAAAGGCAGATGTCGCAGAAGTTCCACCTGTAATCGCTATAAGAGCGTAAATTGAGATGACTGGTCGCACGAAATTTCGACAAATTAAAAAATAGGAAAAATAAAAAAAATGCGGAAAATGGCGAACCCTGTAACGCCCTGCACTTCCGCAGTAACGCAGATTCGGGAAAGTTACACCTGTGGTCGTTATAATAGGGTAAATTGAGATAATTGGCCGAACGAAATCTTGAAAAAATAATAAATAACAAAAATATGACAATATATAGAAAATCGTTAACCGTATACGACCTGCATTTCAACAATAATGCAGATTTTGCGGAAGTTAGACCTATAATTGTTATTTTAGCGTAAATTATATAATTGGTACAAAGAAATCTTAAAACACTAAAAAAATAAGACAAATATAAAAATATTTACGGCAAGTGGCTAACTGTGCAAAGCCCTGCATTTCCAGAATAATGCAGATTTCCCGAAAGTTCCAAATGTAGTCGTTTTAACAGCGTAAATGGAGATAATTGGTGAAACTAAATTAAAAAAAATATTAAGCCAGTACTGAAAATGGCAATCCGCATAACGCCCTGCAATTCCACAATAATGCAGAGTTCGCGAATGATTTACTTCGAATCGTTAAAATAGCGTAAATGGAGATAATTGGTCGGACAGCATTTAGAAAAACCAAGAGCTTTGTCTGTAAAAATTCACACTCAAGACGAGCGGCATAAGAATGCTACGCATTATTATATAATTCTCTAATTTTCCGCAGAACTTTTTGCTCTAATTGTCACAATATCAGACGGTAAAAAAGTTATGGAAAGAAAAATAAATCTACCAAAGTTTGTGGCTACTACAGTGACGAAAACGCGTAGCATTGCGCTTTGCTGTCGCTGAAAGTCTGGTAACCCTCAGAGACATTCGGTGTTCTGGGCAAACTCTTGCCTGTAGAGAAGCAATAATCGTTTATTGCCTGTAGAGGAGCAACTTTGTCTAGGCGGTTAGAGTTATAATTTCGTAGCAGGCGTTGCATAGCGCGGATTTCGGCGTCGTATTCAAGAGGCTGGTGCTTCTTCCACTCAGTCTCTTCTTCGGTACGTCCCTGTGTTAAATTACCAGCATTTCAACTCAGTGCCCGTGGTGATAGTTAAAATTGCTTCCCAACGAATGTGTACGAACACAACGGCTGCGCAGCGGCATTCCGGGTAGGCAAGAATCGCGCAGATGTTGAGATATCGGTGAAATATTAAATATCGCATGTCTCCAAGAGGAAATGTGTTGCTGGATGGTGGGGCAAGTGTTTTCACGTGTTCATTTGTTGACTTTGGTCTTGATAGGCGCACTCGAGCTGAAAAAAAAAAAAAGAAAGTGCGTGTTTCATGAACCATGCGTGGTATTTAGCTGAGCTGCACATATAGGAACGCTGTGCATAATCGATGCTTATTATGTTACCACAGCTGTCATGTCTGGCGCGCCATGTCCTCAAGAGCTCATAAAGAAGGTCATGACCAAACTCAACGCTGGACGCTTTCATGTAAGTTGGACCACTGCTTTGCCTGGCCAAAAGATAGAGAAATATTCTCGCCAATGGTACAGAAAAAAAGCATACACATTGATAAAATTCGTCGTATCTATACGGTTTCTGGCAGTAGGAGATGCAGATAAAGGAAGGTGAATTGCTAACAAAGACCGCTGTTTTTAATTTACGTAAATGGACGGCAGTGTTCCCATATTTTGAAACAATGGTTTGTACCTGCTTGGATACGCTTATTGTACAAGTGATAATTCTTGTTGCTTGTTTCTGCAACCTTCAGGTAGAATCAAGGTACGTGGAGTCTGTCCAATCCAGGATTCTACGTGATAAGTTCTATGGCTACTAGCAAATCCGCAGGAAAAAAATCGAGTATTTATACCAAAGTGCTCCCACCTTTTTAAACAACATACCATGCATGTGCTAGCTTAGAAGATGGGGCAGTCATGGGAATCATACGGTTACAAACGAGTGTCAAGCACAACTCCAACATATTTAAATGAGCATGTTTTTTTATTCTCAAGCGAGCAGTTATGAACAGAATTTTGTACATCCTAATTGTTACCCAATCTTCTTCGTGAGTGAAATTAAATATATTTACTTTTGCTGGCTTTTATAGTTACCTTATCGAAAAATGGTTTCGACTTTTTGTCAGTTCAAATTTTTCTTTGGATTCGAGGTCAGAAAGTCTATCTGTTAGAGTTACTATATCGTGTGCGCACAGGTAAAACAAAAAACGTAAACGGAGCAAGGGTTGGAGATATTAGGAGATTTCTCCGCCTTGTGCCTAGCCACAACCTCGAAGTAACTTTTAAAGAAAGTCATTCTAAAATAAAATCTGGCCGCACATACTCTATTTATGCTGGCAGCCGCATAAAAAAATATTCTAATTTCACGAAGCCGTGCTTCGCGTACTTTTTGTTGCACCTGTACATTAAATTTCCGCGGAGGACACATGATCAGAACACGTCAATAATGTGCACAAAAATGGCAGTGGTCCCAGTACTATACCCCGCAACAGAAGAGAGAGAGAGAGAGAGAGAGAGAGAGAGAGAGAGAGAGAGAGAGAGAGAGAGAGAGAGAGAGAGAGAGAGAGAGAGAGAGAGAGAGAGAGAGAGAGAGAGAGAGAGAGAGAGAGAGAGAGAGAGAGATTGGAAAGGAATCTGCTCCAAACACGAAAGGAGCTGGCCAATCCTAACATTGGAGTTATATCAACGTGTAGTGACTGCACTAATAACGCGCAAGGCTACACAAATTAGGTTAGAAATGACAGCCGTTGAAAAATATGCTGTACACATGAACGCAGTGCTGCGATGAGGATGAAATATTATCGTTAAATTAGTACGACTTGTATCCGGTTGCTCAAATCAATAAAAATGAGAACGGAAGGCCGTCCCGGAATAGTGGTATAGTTTTTTTAACAGCGAAGCTGTTTTGCAAATCGTAGTTTTTCGTGTTTGCAGTTAAAAATACCAAGTGCGGAGTGTCCGCACGTGAGCGCGAGCCTCGCGGTGGCCGCCCGGAAGTTAACAAAACCAATAAAATGCCTAGCGCTCGTGTGTGCGTGCCTCGCGACGACCTCCCAGCGTCCCCTGCGCACGTTTGTCGAGTCGACAATACCCACGCAGGGAGATTGGCCAACATTGCGGCTACCACCGGCAGTTTAAAAAACCAAGAAAATGTCTAGCGCTCGTGTGTGCGTGCCTCGCGTCGACCGCCCAGCGTCAAAGCGCACATTTGCAAACCAAGCATACCTACTTCAAAAAAATTGGCCTAGATTGCCGCCCCCCCCCCCAAAAAAAAAAAAAAAAAACTCCAGCGTTCGCCGTAATCGTGACAACGCTTGCTCGTAACGAGAACGACCGGACATAGCGTACTCCACTCCAAGGGGATGCCAAATGATCACCACTTCGAAAAAAATGAAATAAGCTCACACTTATAGCAACAATGATGGAGTAAAGGCCGTTTCGGCAGCGAAGAGAAAGCAAATCGGCTGCAATCGTGGACTTAAGCCTTCGTGATGGTCGTGGAGGTTGCGTACAGCTTCGCTACTTGGAAGTCTTACGCGTTAGTGTGAGCTTCCTTCATGTTTTCTGCCATTGAATATTTGAACGTTTTTTTTTTCTATAATAATATGAGGCAGTCAGAAAAGCAAACTGTCACTTGTTAGCTGATGTGGAGTGGGCACGGTTAACAGACGTTAGTGTATTTGGGGGGCAGCATAAGTGGGGCGCGCTCGCCATTACTCTGTGAACGCTGTTTTTAGAGAGCTTGAGCCTTGAGCCTCGGAGTCGTGGAGAGCAAACTCTGGCAAGCGAGTGACAGCTGTGCGAACACAAACGGAAATTTGAATCGAAAACGAGGGAGGTTTGTTATGATAAATAAATATTTGCCGCCGTGTTTGGGGCGCTGGCCTTTCATTGGATTTTCTTTGGGAAGCAGAATTATGTTCACAAGGTAGTTGCTTGGCAGTGCTTATAAATCGTTCTAGATAAATAGACGGTAACATTACACACGGTAATGTACAACGGACATTTTATTTACTCTACTCTCTGGTTCAGCTGCCTCTTTCGAGCACTTTGCTAACTTAGATGCTTCGTTTTAAAGACAATAGTCTTTCTTGGGCATCTCAAACACGAAAATTTTGTCCCTCGATTCAGCGGCCCGGCCAAAAGTGAAAAGAATTTTCGAACGAGACGTTTATATGGGCAGAGCATTTCGAAACTACCAAATCTGGTGGCAGTGTTTGCCCATGTCGACATTGTTGGACAAAAAGAAAGCTTTAAGCATATTTGATGCCTTGCATCAAATATGCTTAGGCGACATTTGCATTGTTCTTTCAGTTAAAAATACGCGGATTCTTGATTTTTGCGATTGAAAATAAGAACTGTGCCACGAAAACTGTGTTTCGATCTCGAAAAACAAAAACTGCTCGCTGCGCCCCCTCGTGGCAGTGTTCCAAGTTCAAGAGTAACGAAAGGTTCGAGTAGATAGATGGCGCGAACATTGAAACGCGGCAAAATTGAATTTCCTTGAGCAAACCTCCACTCTGTTTATCCTCGGAGGATCAAATCGAGGGGAAGAACGTGAGAGGTATACATAGGCGGTGGAGAGAACACATGTATTAACGTGGCAGGGGTGGGGCAAGATCTCGACGTCATTTGTAGCGAAGGGAGCAGGTACGCGGCCAACTTTTTTTTTTGTCCTTGCTCCTATTGCTTGTATTCACTGGCGAGGCGCGCATGCAGGCAACCGTGTGCGTGCGCCGTCACTCGTTACGTTGGGCTCCGCGGGATGGCGGTACTTGTCCGTGCTAAGCACATGACTGTGTTGCACGTTACAAACTCTACCTCACCGAACCAAAAGTATTGCCTCGAGTCCAATGTGAGTGCGATTAATAACATCTCTGTTGACGCCACCGTTGAGAATCGGGTTGAAATGGAGCAGACGACGCACGCCGGTGTTTTTTATTTCTTCGGCTTGCGGGCGTAGTGGCCCAAGTTGCGCCATGCCCGTGGCGCATCGGTCATGTCTGTGGCCGTTTCCAGTGATGCCAACCGAAGAAATTGACAGCTAAACCTTCCAACAAATACCACCTATTGGAAAATGCACCGAAATACCCAAACCAGTTTATGGCATATCCATCCGTACCAGCGCATTGTGCAAGCCACGCGACGCAACAAGCGTTCAGTGCGGTGGAGTCCGCTTCGGCATTGCAGCTTTCGGCGACTCCAGAGGTTCCTTTTCCTTGCGTTCTTCCTTATGCCCAGAATACCTTTACAGCGATAAAGTCTCATGAAAAGCAATTTGTCAGAAAAGCGGTCGTGTTGGTCTTGCGCAGCCGAGTTTTCCGTAAGGGAAATCTGCCGCTCGTCCAGTAAAGATGTCGGTGGCTTGCACCCAGCCAGTGACCGCGAAAAACGAGTTTTGACAAGTGAACCGCGTAATTCCTCGAATCACTTCCAAGGCCTAATGATGGAGCTAGCAGTGGCGCCGCCTGCCTGTCAAATCGACATCGAGGAGCACGATGAGTGAGCAGAGAAAAGGAAAATCAAAGCACCTTTCTCAAGATAAAGATGGTTAAAAGACGATGCTACCACGCAACCTGAGCGGAAGTCAAATTCTGAAAGTCAAAGGTGCTTCGACTGTGTCGGAATGCTGCAGTCGCATAGACGTCGGATTCCGGCCACGGGAAGCGTTTTTGTAGCGTGAGCTGCCCTGGCCGAGGTTGAGCAGTTTCGCGTGGCTCCTGTAGAGCCGTGCTGCGCATGCTCGAGGAGCAGGGACGTCTCACGGCGCACAGAACACTGCTCGCTGCCCGGCGTCTCTCACACACAACCCACGCGCAAGCGTTTTCGCCGACCTCCGTTCCGCACGTGGCGGCCCGGTCCACTTGATGATCATACGAGGGGTGGCCGGGTGTGGAATCGATGGCTCGTGCGTCGCAGCAACACCGGCGTGCGCCTGTGGAATCAGCTTAGCTCTGGGGCGATTGGTGACGTTGCGCCGGAGCCGCTTGATAAATATACATGGGTCACATAATGCCTATACCGTGTGTGTGTCATTGAAGCAGCAGTAAGCATGATAATCAAGCTAATCCTAGACAACCAATATAGCTAAGAATAACCAGCTGAACCTTAGCTCCCGCTACGTATATCCTGGCATAGCCGAGCTAAGCACTGCTATTTTTTTTCTTGTTTCTTGTTTGATCATAGTCACCGTCATGTTCCCTCGCATTATGTAAAGTAGGCGATCCTACAGTGTGTTTTGATGGCGGGATGGTCGCCATCATTGAGGCATTGAAATCTTCGCTTTAAAATGGGTACGCACGTGGCAAGCGTGTACGGGTTGGCCCGACGCGCTCAGTGGCACCGCGTGCAGGAAAAAGCAGCCGCGGGGAGCGAGTTCGGTGAACCAATGTTACGCAAGTGGCAAGCACGTACGGGATGCGGTTGGGTTTGAGCGTGATGTGGGGCGGCTTTCCGGAAAACGCCGAAGCAAAGTTCGTTTCGCGATTCTAAAGTGCCGCGCTCGGGCGTGCTTATACGTGTGTACAAGTCTCTGAAACACAGTTGCACGACGGGAACCCGGTAATTGCGACATTGCACAACACATGTCCGCAGCCAGCAGCCTCGAATTGCGCTCAATCACCCTTTGAAAACGATCGTAGTTTATCCCCCCCCCCCCTCATGCTTCGTCATGACAGCGTATTGAGTGCGAGTAGCCGGATTTTTGCTTCCGAGCTGCAACCTGAAAAGTTAATTTCTTTTGTATACAGCGTGTGTCGGCTTTTCTTTTCTTTTTTGTTTTTTTTGAGGGGGGTGGGGGGGCATTGAAAGGTGCTAAAAGTGGCTCAAAATAATGTATCAGGCAAGCAAGTGATGCTTAGTGTCATGACCGCCGGCGTGATCTCTGCAACTCTTAGCCCTGTATAGCGTAGACCACATCACGGGCCTATTTTTTACCCAGTCATTGAATAATCATTGTTCAATATAACGCCACATGTGTATGACTAAAAAAATTTGTCAACCTTATTATTTCATGCGTGTGCACTTTATGCATTGCGAATTTACAAATCGGGGTAATATTCGAATCGCATGGCTAAAATTTTTGGCTTACATTTTAGTTTTTTTTACGCATCGTCATGCTGAAAAACGCGTTGAAACTCAACAGTAAAGTATGCCAAACTTGGGTGGCGTTTGAAAAATGATTTCTTATAATGACGAACTTGTAATTATGAAAAAAGATTATCTTCGAGGCGGTGCTTAGTCTTTGAATGGCCTTCGTTTCGAACGTGTCCGTCTCGTTGAATTATATGTGCGCAATCCTGCAGATATTGTACGGAACAACGGAAACGAGCCCAGTTATCACAGCCAACGACCCCAACGAGCCATTGGACAAGTGGCTAGAGTCGGTGGGCCGGCCTCTGGATCACACGGAAGTACGCTTAACGTTTTGCGCACTATTTATTTTACTCTTTCCATTTTGTTTACGCATCGCCAGATTAAGGACGCGGATATATAGACTTTGTCGTTTCAATCGTTTCCTGTTTCGGGCAGAGCATATTGCTTGTCAGCGATAGACAGCAAAAAAAAAAAAAAAAATGGTGCATTTCATTGTACATCAAAACAAGAAACACAGGTCCCTGACCAAGTCAAAAACAAATTGACGTTTCGGGAGCGCTACGGCTCCCTTGTTCACATTGTGAACAAGGGAGCCGTAGCGCTCCCGAAACGTCAATTTGTTTTTGACTTGGTCAGTGACCTGTGTTTCTTGTTTTGAAGTATGCTACCTGACCAGACGGTATGCCGTCCAACCATCGACTTCATTTCATTGTACAATACACCCCAGTCTTGTTTCCGTGTGCGGTTTGCATTTTGGCACCAGTGGAATTTCAACTGTCTGTAGGGGAGGGCGCGGTGGCAGGAGGACAGAAAGAATTGTGCCCAGTAAAAATTTCAGTTACCTACACGCTTATAACCATATTACAGCGCATAAATGCACCTCGTCACTTGATAGAAACGAATAATAAGTTTCAGTTATACTCAGCACTGGCTCTTTGCCCCTTTTGTGCAACGCGGATGTTGGCGAAGGAAAGATTAACGCGGATGTTCGATTAACCCGGATGTTTATTCAAAACACGAAATTACCAAAAAAGTTCCCCTGGAACATTTGTACAGTTTAACTCACTGCGTGTTTTGAAGGAGTGACGTGGATTTTCTTCAAGGTCAAAATCGTGGACGCCCAGAATAGGATCGTGCCTGTGAATACGCGGGGCGAGCTCTGCGCCCGAGGCTACGCTGTGTTCCAGGGATACTTCAAGGAGGAAAAGAAGACGAAAGAGGCTGTCCGCAATGGGTGGTATCACACAGGGTGAGCGTGTTATTCGTACCTAGACCTTTCGCGGTACACAAGTTACGAAAGGATTAACGCGATCAATGCGGGGAACTTGCATACTTTTAACAGCATTACAGCTGACGGTTGTTAAAAACTAAAAGGAGCCTACAGCGCCATTGTGTTAAGCACACGCTTTTTTTTTTTTTTTGAGCAGGCAACCTGCTGTGAGGTGAACGGCAGCTTAGAATTTAAAAGAGCACCAAAGAAAGTTCCCATGTGAACTTTTGTTTTACCAATGGTCGCGCTTTTTACAGCTTAATCGCTGTCTTCGATGATGAAAACTGCTGCAAACATCTATACGTCAATCAGTAGGGCAGGAAGTGCTGTCTCTTGTTTTCTTGTTCTCTTTGCTCTGTTTTCTTTTTTTTTTTTAACAATGTAAGTACGCCGTCCAAATCGCGACTACGGTAACTAATGCTGCCTCCCATACTCGGACAAACATGAGACCAGCCTACGAGAAGTTGCCGTGTACATTTTTCGTATCAAATTATTCAGAGGCCTTTTAGCGAGAGTTCCGATAGTCTGCTTCAGGATTACTGAAATTCAGGAAGGTCGAGTGGAAAAAGCGCAGTGACGGGGTGGTCTCACTACAAGAAGCTCGTACGGTATTGTATCGATCGGTGTATTACGCTATTGATGCACTCTTCAGTGGCAACATATTGACTTATTTTCTGCTTTTTGTGTTCCACTGATATATTTGCGCGCATTCAGGCTTTTAACTGCATGTATGCTTTGGATTAATTAGACGCCTGCAGTTCTCTGACGTAAGTTAGAGCAGCTGACCTATTATGTCTTATTACAACCTACTGTGCGCGTGGACAAGATCGAGTCAGACGATCTAGAAATGCACCGTCAAATTGCTCGGTCTTGATGATGGTTGGGTGTTAATGGCGCAAGGCTGACTGGGGCAAAGAGCGCCAAAACAGTTGTTTCATATTAGAGATGTAGAGGTAAAACACTAAACAAAAGTAAAATCAGTGAAAGACAATGAGGGTGGCTGGTGTACAGGGCCAGTTTGTGGTTATGCATGGTATAAAATTAGGTCTAAAAATTTCACTTCCGCAAAATAGTTAAAAACGCGCTTCGCAGAAAACATGGGATCGTCAGACAGGAAGGACGCTGGGTGTGGTGGGATGTGTTGTCTGTAGAGTTGGGTGAAGTGTTTCTGTCGTGTTGTGCATGTGCTTTGCATTTAAGAAGTACGTGGGTCACGGATAGGCCGTCTCTACACCCGCTATACATGGGTCTTGGTGATCGAGTGAGCACGTGGGAGTGTATTACATGTGTGTGGTCTATCCGTAATCTTGCTGAGGCCACTTCGGTGTGTCTGTTGTGTGAATCGCTGGTCTATGGTCCCAGAGCATTGTTTCATTAAGTGCGACTTGTTGTCTGTCTGTGTATTCCAGTTTGCTTGCCAGGTATTGCGCAGGTGCTTTCTGAAGTGTGGCTTGAGGTCAGTGTAGGGTGCTGTTGGTATGGGCAGTGTATCTGTAAGTGCAGCAGCAGCGGCCTTCTGGTCTAGCTCGGGGGTAGCGCTGAAGCTCTCCCGTCAGAGTTTATTTTGGCGGACTATTTTCCCGTTGATTGTCGGCCTTGCAGCTTTCACTCCGTTACACGCCGGTGGAGTGATGGCTACGAAAAGTCGCCGACATGCCGATATGTTGAGCCTATCTGAGGCTATTCAGCGGCTTCTCGAATTGCAAGCGGACCACGTCGGGGATGGTTTGTTGCTTGTTATCACGACGAGCTTTCGGTATATGCTGCGATTCAACGTATACTAGCGACGATCACGGAGACTTTCGTGGTCAAAGCTAGCTTCCGAGCATTTTTCTGTTTCAAATTCTTAAAGTAATAATGAACGAACTTACGTGGCCTTCAGCGTCGTTTGCGTGTGAAGCTCTTCATTCTGCTTGCGGATCCAGGCAGCAAAGGTTAAAAATCCCCAGGAAAATAAAGCTTAGTGCCTTTTCCGGCAATTTAAAAATGTTGCAAGGATTTATAAAACCGTAACTGAGATGTCATATAAAAATAATCTGCTGCATATGATGTTTCGTATTGTCGAAGTTTACGTTTATTACAAGTTGTAGGCTCTGTCGACGATGCTTTGAGTGATGGAAACGCAAAACTATAAGTCTTGGTATTGTTTGGTCTAACGCAAACAATTTAGGCCACCTCTGAATCCCCGTGCGATCGACACCAAATCTGACACATGTTTATATACAAATGTAAACATTTACGAGCATCAACACTCAATGTGTGTTCTCAACGACCTCAATGTGTGTGCGCCGTATCGGTCCCTCTCACATCTACGAGCTTCTTTATCAAGAGCAAAGAACTTGGGCAAGGTCTGATCCTTGGTTGTGCGCAGAGACGAGGCTGTGATGGCCGAGGACGGGCGAATATCAATCCTGGGCCGCATCAAGGATATGATCATACGCGGAGGCGAGAACGTATACCCGCAGGAAATCGAGGAATTCCTCTACAACCATCCCGCCGTGCAGGAAGTGCAGGCAAGTGAGCGCTGCATGCTGCATGCGCTGCGACAGATGAATTATAAGCTTAATTAATGACTGTTTGTTATTTACAAACGCGATAGGTAACGACTGCCCTTGTGGTTATATGGGAGTATAAGGTAGGTACCGAAATGAGTTTCGGGTCCCCTCTTTTTCAGGTCATTGGAGTACCTGACGAAAGACTCGGTGAGCAGATTTGCGCATGGATCAAGCTGAAATCCGGCTTTAGCCCAAGTCAAGAGGACATAAAGAACTTCTGCAAAGGACAGGTTCGTGTCTTGCTCACTGCTCATCGTCCTTACATTCATGGTAATAACTACGTCTCGGGCATCACGGGGTTCACTTGGGTATTGTAAGAATCAGAACCGTAGCTTGAGTCCGCTGTTGCTTGGCGTGTTCGATTTTTCTCGTTCACGATGGCCACAAAGCGATGGTACACGTCACCGCGAGTTGTTATTCAATAGAAGTCATATCGGTGACAGTTCCGTAAAAACTTTAGATATGCCTATGTGCCCGGACATGCATGTCGGAATATTTTTTGAAACACTTTTACGCAACCCCGCGATTGAGGCCCGCATGACGTTTCTCTGAATCTTCGTCTCATTTAAGCATGGCCTTATTTTTAATTTTTGGTTTAAAAATTTAATTTTCTCTCGCTGACTTTGTCCGAACTCAAAGCGAGCACTACACGGGGGCAACTATAATTTCGACAAATCTATGTTCTTTTTTAACAGCGCAATGTTTCGAAACCTTCAGTTTCCAAGTTCGTAGTGGCTATTCGCGTTTTATTTGTCGTCAACTTCAACTGTCCACGTTTAACTGAGCCTTACTGGGGTAATCTGTTGTTTCACTTCGCAGTTGAGCCACTTCAAGATACCCAGATACGTCATATTTGTGGATGGGTTCCCTAAGACGGTTTCCGGGAAGGTCCAGAAGCACATCATCAGAGAAGAAAGCCGCAAGATGCTCAACCTATGAGGAACAGCTTGGGCGGCAGTGATATTTTTTTGGCACTGTTGAGAAAACCGAATGAAGGAACGAATTTTTCACTAAGGATTGCTGCCTAACCGGTATGGGAAATGGAGGGGGGGGGGGGGGAGGGAGAGTGAAAAGGGCCTTCCTTGTACCTATCTATTTCTTTTGCATCGAGTGTTTTCTTGGCCTATTTTTCTGGCACATATGCCATGACCTCGACATATCAATGCGGATTAGCGTAGAGAGAAAAGTTTCATATAAAAAGGAGTTCCATAAAAAAACACATCATATAACACAAGTATATGACAATGGAAGAAAATAACATCACGTTGGAGGTGCTCAGGTTTGCGATCTAAAATTGCTCATACAATGGACTCGTTAATTTGACTCTAACAATGCCGCAAAAGTCTGACCGTATAAAGGGATACAATTGAAAAAATCCTGTCCGAATTACTTAGACACCACTGTATATGGTTTCTTTGAAAGCGTGGCGATTAGTATCTCAACTAGGTCGATTTTCTTCTAATTCTTCTTTCTAGTTCTTCTTTCTTCATAATGTACGAGCAGGTTACTGTAAATAGTACGTGGTGCTCAGAACGTGCTTACAATACTTCTAGGCCAGTTCACTCGAGGTGCTGAAACTGCAGGTGGGGTGCGCTAGAGCCGCTAGTATGGCAACCTTCGCGCGTGGAGTGAGCAGTCCCTGAATGGTCTTCACGGCCAGGTGTAAACCGGCCGAGCTCTGCAGTAATAGAACTGGCTAAGAAGGCAGGCCGGTGCTGTTCTGCGGCTGTGTGACTGCGCGTTCAGCTACTTTGGTCCAGCTGTACAATAACGTCGGTTATAATCTGCATATGTTACCCCAGGTACTCCAACCTGGAAAGTAGCTGCTTCTGAAGACGAAAGTTTTTCTTGGAACACTTAAACCCAGAAATTTCGGTCTGTCTGTCTGTCTGTCCGCCCGTCTGTCTGTCTGTCTGTCTGTCTGTCTGTCTGTCTGTCTGTCTGTCTGTCTGTCTGTCTGTCTGTCTGTCTGTCTGTCTGTAACTCGATTCAGCCACGTCTGTCTGTCTGTCTGTCTGTCTGTCTGTCTGTCTGTCTGCCTGTCTGTCTGTCTGTCTGTCTGTCTGTCTGTCTGTCTGTCTGTAACTCGATTCAGCCACCCGCCCAAAGTGAAGCAGAAGCTGCGCAATGGTCTTATGTACTCATGGCCAAATATGAACGTCTAAGTCCGGTGTCAATGCTCATACTTGTCAACATTGTTTTTGAAGAGCCACACTACGGTGCGCCTGCAAACGTCAACCTGGGACATAGATGTTCCCAGGTTGACGAGATAGATGATCGTCTTTCGGTGGGGAGTTCACTGTTGGCTTTCTTTGTTATCGACGTTTCAGCGTGGAGGGCTTTGGTTGCGGTATTTCACGCAATCTGGTCTGTACTGAGCCTCACGAAAGTCACTGAAGACTTCCATGGGAGATCCGTGTCTGAGATCCGACGTAGCGGATTAATTTAGAGGGGCCTATGGCTTGAATGTGCAAGTGCCTCGACTATGATTGGCCAAGGGTAAGTGGGACACTGGTGTGCAAACTGTACCGAAGACCCTCCGCACGCCATGGATGTGAGGGGTGTCTCTCGTAGTCGAAGGCAGATGCCCAAGAACAACGGCAAAATACCCTGGCCTCGCTGTATGGGGGGCCTAAAATTCTCCTTTCCTTAATTTCGTTCGTGCAGGTATCGGAGCCGTCCTACTCTGCAATGTCACGAAAGTTCTTGGCCAGCGTTACGCCTCAAGAGAATTTTCTATCCCAAACCACGACCTGACTAGACAAGGCACACTATTCTGTCAGGCGCAAACACACACCCTACTCTTTGAAAGAGTCGACACTTTGGCGACTTGGTACAGATGCACAGTTGAGCAACACCACGAACAGACGGGACCCAAGAAGGAAACAACACGAACGCTGACTTGTGTTGTTTGTTTCGCTCGTAATGTTGTGTCCTTTCTGTGCGCGTTTGTTCGCGCTGTTGCACCACTATGAAGCACCTTACTCCACTATGAAGCACCTTAAGGATGTGCAACAAAATTGCCCATCCTTAACTTTCACGGGACCGAACCACCATGCTGGCCGCGTGCTTTGGGAATGCCCCCAAATTATTTCAGAAACATCTGCAGTCCACCCAGAAACAAAGCAGCGCGTCCTTCTGAGTCCCACCTGGCTGACTCGGGCTACTTCCTTTCCTGAATAGCTCCTTCTGGTAACCCACATTGAGAAGGCGCCAAATCTCTGCATTCCAGGAGGCAGCCTGGACTAGGACTATCCGGATCACTGCCAAAACAAAAGTCCTTTCCTTGTCACGCAAGCCTGACCGGGCGGGTTACTTTTGCGACGGGTCTCGTGCGAAGCACAGCCTCCGCCGACGGTGTTTTATTCACCGCGTACGTCGGCTTTATTGCTACGCGCGGCGTGATTGCAGAGATAGACGACCGGCTCGTCAGAACACCCGAGGGTGTACGTTTGGGCTCAAGGTTATAAAAGTTCCAAGTCCTCCTACCGTCCTTTGCTCTTAGTCCTATTAGAGTAACAGCTGTAATGTCGTCACTTATGGCCTGACGTGCTGTGCTGAGGCATTCGCTCCGCATATTCGCTTCGCTGTATGCTGCAAGCTACTTCACTTTCTGGTCGCATTCCAACGCATTTCATAACGCGAAGGAAATACTGGGCGCATTTGAGGCAAGCCATAAGGGTCTAGTGGAGATTAGCAGCGTTCTGTTATACGAGGTGGGACGGAAAAGTACTGTGCGCAAGCAAAAATGTTCCCGCGTCCCGCTTTATACAGCAATTAAGTGCGCCCGGCATTGACCCAGTACAAATCTAAACTCTCTACCAGATTTTTGAGAGCAATTGAAGTCAACTGGTGCCTGCATGGTGCGGCGTAACATTTTACGAAAATTTTGCAGACGCCTTCTCGAATCAGCTGGTATTAGGTACCTATCAAAAATTAAAGCCGCTCCACTCAACGTGGAAGCCGTCGGAAGTGCAAAGTAGTGATTCGCCATAATGCGCTGCAGCACCACTCCTCTCTTGATGAATTGAAATAGGTTTGTCCCATGCAATTCAATTTTCCCGACTTCGCAGTGCTCGCGCAACCTCGTCCCGGAGCAGCACGAAGTGGAGTTATGCTATTTTTGTGCTTGCTTTCATCTGGCGCGTGCTGGTGCCTTACTCCGCCTTCTGAACGCGTAGCTTTTTTAAAAGTGCAGGGCACTTTATGGGCTCGCCTTGTTGTCTTAGTAGTACGAAACTTGAATGAGTCATAAAGTAGGAGCGGTTCCCTAGTCCAGGAATCCAAGTGATGACCGGGCGACCGATTCCCTAGATGCCAGTAGTTGATGGACGTCCAGTTGGTCGCTCGTAATCAGGTTCTCCCACAGCTAATGGAGGGGGAGGGGGGAAGGAAAAGGTTGGAGGTCGGGATTATGAGCACACTTTATTAAAATGTGAGCCAGTGCGCGTCTTAGCTCGCTAACGCTCAATGCCACTGCCGGAATCAGGCGGCGCAGCGAGATAACGGACCCAAGTACAGCCTTCTGTACCTTCTGTACCGGCGTCACGGGGCTGCGCTGAGGCTTCGAAAACGACGCTGTTTAAATAGTCATAACCGTTCGAACCTCGTGAACCGCTGGCGCTTGTCCTACATCTCCCCGTTCTTTAGCGCAAAGAAAACTGCAGGTACATTTCAGGCAAAATCTGTGTATATAACCGGCACCCCCGCGTTCATTTAGTTGGGAACGCTCGTTGGATTGGTTTTTACGATAGTAAGCGAAAAAAGCGGCCGCGCAAGAAAATTGGGCCCATCTCCCCGCGAGGGGGACTCGAGTAAATGCGTCGCATAGGGGGTGGGTGTATTGCGTTAACGTTTAGTGTTTGGGGAGTTGGTGGTAGTGAATGCGTTGTATCAGCAGCTTCTTGACGTAGTTTGAATGAGTCAAGGATATAAGGCGCGTTCGTTGCCTCCCATTCTGTGTCGGCTTTGTGGCGCAGTGGGTAGAGCACCATGTACATTGCGTTCCGCCCGCAGGGTCGAGGGATCGAAACCAGGCGCCGGATAGTATTTTTTTTATATAGTGTAGGGGGAGGGGTACGGACTACGACTACGGACGTCAACGCGGGTTACATCGTGAGTTACTGAAATGCTCTGCATTTAAAAATGGCGCCTTCAAAATGACGCAGAAAGGCTCCAGCCACGCAAGAAAAAAATGTCGCGTTCGAAATTACGCAAAACTGCTCCAGTATACGAAATTAAAGCAAGCACAAAAAGAACAAAACTCCCGCTGACGCAGTTCCAGGCAGGGGGCGCGCGAGCACTGAGAAGGCGGGAAATTTGAAATGCACTGGGCGGCAGCAGTGAGCGGATAACGGCGCTGCAGCCCATTATGGCGAATCAGTGCTCTGCACTTCCGACGGCTTTCACGTTGAGTGGAACGGCGTTATCTTTCTTTTATTTTTTTTTTTTTTTTTTGCCGCGGCCACTTTTTTTCGCTTACTATCGTAAAAACCAACCCAACGAGCACTCTTAACTAAATGAACGCGGGACTGCCGGTTAAGTACATATATTTTGCCCCAAGTGTACCTGCGGTTTTGTTTGCGCTATCTAACGGAAACGTGTATGTCTAGTAGATGCGGTTCCAGGAGTTTCCAACGGGTTCGCGTATATAAATCTCTTGTTCAAGTATCGTCTTAACTTTCGGCCGGGAGTCTGAATCGAGGGATAAGCGCGTATCTTTTCGAAGCCTCCGTTTGTGTGTATGACGCCGCGGGGCTCTGTTTGGGTCCGTTACGCCGCGTGACTGCGGTGGCTAGATAGCGTGACAGCAGACAAGCTACGACCACAAGCCGGGCCCTTAAAGTGCTCTGCACTTGAAAGGTTACAAAGGAGCGCAAAGGACGCAAAGCAGATAGTGTTCAGACGGAATGAGGAATTTTAGAGTGCCGAGAAAGAGCGCAAGACAAGCATCGTGCTGGAAGTCTTTCAACCTAAAAACACGCCAATGCGAAAATGGGGAAGGGTTCTCGTGATGCCGGACAACATATTTACTTTCAGATGATCTGTATTGAGTTAAGTGTAAACCCGTTTACGTCCAGTATGTTTAAATAAATGTTTTGGCTATGAGAAACAATCCCGGGCCATCTCCACTAACGTGAAACCTGGGGAGGGGCGAATCATGCCGTGTATAAGTGTATTCAAATATTTTAAGCCTTTCTCTTGCCATGCGGCGCACGCTGATTGGGCGCCAGAGAAGCGCCTGTGGGAGGAGCAATCGCGCGCTTGCTGAGGCGGTGGCGCCCTCTCTTGCGTTGAACCGGATTTAAGCAATTTGCATGCCCCGTCTGCCCCAGTTTGGGGTAGTGGAAGGGGCCAACGCGAGTGCAGTGCAATGCCAGCGGCTCACCCTGGGAGCTCGTCCTCGGTGATCAACGAGTCCCGGCACAAGGTAAGTATGCCTTTTCTTGCTTCGACCGACCACCCAACCTGATCAGGCCTACAGTCGAGAGGCGCTGGGTATTTGAGTGCAACACAAATCTGTCTACAAAGATCTTCTTGTTGTACTTGACGATTGCTGAAGCAGGCAGGGAGCGTTCCACAAATCTTTAAATCATGTTAGTTTATTTTGATCCGGTTTTATTCGTTATACACTTTTATTGGAGTACGCGTTAGCGCGATGCGTTGGAAAACGAGTGTCCCGGTGTTTTAGTGCCGTGACTACATGAGACGACGACGACAGGAGATGCCTACAGGCGGGGCTTCGCCCTAAAAGTGTGCGCCATACATTACGAGCACTTGGCTGCTGCAATTAAGGTGGCAAAACTTGATTTCACACGGAAATTTCCACTGGTAATTGATTGGCATTAAAGGTCATCGTAGTGGTTCCACGAGGTACGTACCAGCCAGATCTCGATCGCTTTCACTTTTTTTGTCCCAGCGGCTCCAACACGAATCCAAAGGGGCTGCTTTAAAGTAATAAAAAGAAGCTCTTACAAAATAAAAGTCGGAAGTTGTGCCCAAGGGCGTGTGGATTATTTTCGATAAACTAAACGAATTAAAACTGAACAAGATGTGTAAGAACAAATGTTGTTTTTTTTTTTGAAAGAACGATGTAATAAAACGAGTGTTTTTTTTTTTGTAATCTGTGATTAAGCGGTCTCATAACGTACCAAGCTCAAAGGTCCCGTCCGACGCTGCCTATAAATGCTGTCACTGCTTCCTTAGTGCCTGGAGGCACATAGTTATCGCCAGCACAGAGAGGCGCTGTTTGATTTGCTTGTCGCGTGGGCAGATGCTTCTAGTGTTCTAGCTCTAGTTCTAGCTGAAATGAAGGCGTCGTTCAATCCCGCGAAGAATGCCCAGACCGAGCAAAAGATAAAAAATCTTTCTGGAGAGGTTTTATCTGGTGGGCGTAGAGATTGCCTTGGGCACTCCGCGGCTACCTAATCTAAGTCCTGACTGCGCTAGTTGACTACGCTCTAAAACATATTGGAAAGAATACTAAGGAGAGGCCCCTAGCATCCCAATGCATTGCAAAAGGTGTGGAGGGAGTGACGTCATTTTTGATAAGCGTCGCGTAGTTTTGGACGGCTGCGGCGGCTAAATCTGACTCAATGCCACGGACAATTTTTTACGGCCCTTTGACTGTGGCTGCCTGTCTCACTACGCTGGAAACACAGCGCAGTAACTACGGCGTCGTCGTCGTCTGATATCCGTGCAATACAGCTGATTTCGCAGCGTTTCTTCTACTGCCGTTTCCTTTGTGGTCTAATGTTCCTTCGAAGGTAACATCCGATGGTTAATAATTGGCGTCGTCGCTGATCATAGTTGCCGTTTTCTTGCGGCGATAGCGAATTTTAGCTGACCGTCTTTCCCAGTCCGCTCCGATAGCAGGCCGGAGTGCCATTGCGCATGCGTGGCGCGGTTGGCCGCGAACGGCATTAGAGAGTTATAACAGAGCGGATAAATGGTACGCCTGCGCATGCGCACACGCGCAGTTGCGCCGGTCGCCTACCAAATACCGTACCGGGATTGGTTCTCCCCTCTGCTAAAACTCCCTATTGGCTCCGGTTGCGCTGAGCGGGTCGCCGGTACCGGAGCGGACCGCCGAAAACGCTCAGCTAAAACTCTCAAACATCTCGTCGATTCCGCTCAGTGGTTTTCCATCCTTACCAATCTGCCGGAGAGAAGGTACGCGTTGGCAGCTTCGGCAAGTTTTGGAAACCCGGCACGCAACCTCACTAGTGAGGTATTTTGCAAACCACTGCATCCACGTGAAGTGAAATTCATCGCAGCTGAGACGTAGCGCACAAAGCCCGCCGTGCTGTACCACCACAAACACTGCTCTTGTCGTCTTCTTTCGCTTTCGCAAGCTGTTATCACCATGAAGTTATTACCACGAAGCTGTTATCGAACTGGAAACAGCAGAGGAGAATGGGAAAGAGTGCTGGGCTCAGTGCACTCATCGACATGGCGGGTGCGGCTTCAGAAACGTGACGTCAGGGCCTCTGCTAACCTTTTCTTTCCTCCATGTTATCAAATAATTTATGAGAAAAGTTGGGAAAAGTGTGGCTAGGGGTCTTCGATAAAACTTTTCAGGGCTGTGCGTTATCATTAGCAGCCAAACATCATGTCATCTGTCTTGGCAGTTTCAGAGGACGAGATTTAAACGCATTGTGGTATACTGCGAGAATCAAGAATTAACGTAGTTCTCGGAAAGCCGCTGAGAGCTCCTTTAATGCAACCATCTCAACGGACGTTAACTTGGTTGTAGGTTTAGGGTAACAGGAAAACGTGATTGAATTTGCTTAACGTATTTCTGTAGGTAGAAAAGTGACAGCTCTTTTTTCGGCGATCATATTTCCGCCACTGAAACCACGGCACCGAATTTCACTTCAAAAAGTCGACGCCAATAAGCTATGCCGGAAAGCCAACGGCAAAAAAATATCGATGTCTTAGTTACGATAGGCTTCGTGTATACAAGAAAAATAGATCGCGTACACATTCAAGGTGGTGTCGCTTCTTTGCAGCTTGGCATGCCCCATATGTGAATACTTATTTCATCCTCCTTACATCGTTCAGATTTGCTACTGCATTAAAGGACTCACTTCTATAACGCAGTATTGCGAATTTTGCGGTCATTTTCCTGCCTCTAATGATGTCTGCATTCTGACGCTTTCCTTGCAAAACCCCAAAAAACAGTTTCTTAAAAAACAGCTACAGGTGCTAGCTATTTTTTCGACATTTTATCCTACTTTGGATCACGCTAAACTAGTATAGTTAACTAGCAACGTCGCAAGTTACTCGGGGTGAACGTTCGCTGTATAAGTATCAAGCGGAGGACAGACACAACCTAATACGTGAGCGCGAAACAAATCGGTCGCCTGCTAGTGAGCGTGGCTTATTTTACCAGGCACGTAATGAACCTCAACACTGACCACGCGGAGGAATTTAAACCACAGTGTTTCCGTAATATCCGTAATATTGTGTCTTGAAGGGGCCATCAAGACAAAATACAAACACTTAAATTCGAGAAAAACAGGAAAAGACTAGCCTTAGATAACTCACTTAGCCGCATTCCGGCCAAAGACGCTTTTTTTTAGCAAAAAAGAAAACGTCACACATTAAAAGCGTTCAAATTTCGCGCTACACGACGTAAGAAGGGACATAATAGGGGGAATACTAAAAATAGAGTTATCAGTGCGTTAACTGTTACACATTAGAATTACGATCAAATGGAACTAGAAACACCACTACAACCGTAAAGTCATGTTTCTTGTGCGTGGCTTTCGAAGGAGGCAACCAATCTCCCTAAAAAAATCCGGTGGCGCCATAAAAACCTGGCCAGAAAGTACTGTTGAGAAAAAACTGGTGATTCACCACTGTTTCATCTGTTTTTCCAAAAATTTTGACCACTTCTTCGAAGTTCTCGTGATAAAATTCATATCATTGTTATTGGGACGAAACAGTCCTTTCAATGAACCTCTTATTTTGTCTCCAGGGCTCCGTTAAGGTCAAAGGGTGCCTGCTATAGGTCGAAGTTTGTTGTAGACACCGTCATTCCACCTACTTAATAGGCGCCGGCAAGCAGATAAAGAGAGCACTCAGAACTTCCCTTCGATTTTCACGTTGACTCCAATGCACGCGCCATTCGTGCGTCTACCGCCGCATACTAATTTTGCTTCCTAATAGTGGTCGCACACGCTCGCTCCGTTGCGGGGCCTTGAGCTTGAGGGAAAGCGAAGTGGCTTGCGTAATTCGACCGGTTCAGCCTCCCAGATGAGCGCAGTCACAGGAGCAGCGCCGCCGCTGTGTCCGCTCGACGAAAACGCGGACGTGATTCCCCTCTCCCTGCACCACCGCCGTCGTTCATTGTTCAGCTGATCGCTCGCTGGGAGACAGAGCGTCGACGGACAGGCGTTCGCTGGTTGGGGCTTTGAACGCTACGCTCCTCCGTTTGCGATGGCGGTGGCCTGCAAGCGAGTGACGCTGTTGCCGGCAGCTTTACGTGCCCTGTGTTGCTTACGGCTTCGCGCTACGGGATACAACCTCGCGCCGTCCGGACTCAGGTGAGCAGAGATGAGTCGACCGTCCCGGTGGTGGGTGGGTCGTGCGTTGACGTTGACCGTCGGCGCAACTCACGAATTGGCGGCAAACGCAGGCAGTAATAATACAACGGTGGTTCGACAGCCTTGCAACAGTATCTCTTTAGTTTTAATTGGTCGTGTCCCCAGATTTCCCGCTCCAACCGCTCGAGAACCTGGTTAAACCATAGCAGAAGTGTGATATTTCGCCCAGAACAAGGAGTCGACTTGGATGTCAACACTGTGAAGATGTATTGCAGAATTGTAAAAACATTTTTGTGTAATTCGTTGTCCGAAGTTACTGACCATTCATTTCTTTCGATGGCTCTGGGACATGGTAAAACGACGTCCTTATCTTCAGAAAAGGGCACACAGCAAGCTTTCGCCGTAAATATTAGCTGTGCGGAAATGAATTCTACGAGGCTCAATAATTCTAGAGTAATCACTACTGAAATCACTGCGATGAGCCGGAAAGCTGCACTTGAGTGTATACAACATGGAGAAAAAAATTGCGAATCACGAATTATCGGAGCACGAGGACGCGGGTTCGATTCCCGGCCGCGGCGGCCGCTTTTCTGGTGGAGGCGAAAAGCACCGTGTGTACGAGATTTCGGCGCACGTTAAAGATCCCCAGGTGGTCGAAATTAATCCGGAGCCCTCCACTACGGCGCGCCTCATCACCTGCGTTGCGTCGGCGCGTTAAACCCTAGAATCAATCAATCAACGAATTATCGGACCGAAATAATTTGGCGTTCCTTATTTTTTCAAGTTTCTTTTTGAGACTTTCAATTAGTCATTCCTTGAAAAATCACTACCGAAACAGTCAACTGCCACACCTAATTAAAGTTTTGGTCTGCCGGCTGATGTAATTACGCCCCTTCATCTACATTAGGCAAAAGCTAAATTTCGTTATTGCCGAAATACCGCATTTACTCGCGTAATGACCGCACTTTTTTTTTTCCAGAAATATGATGCAAAGTTTGTGGTGCGATCATTATGCGAAATAATTTTTTCGGAAAAAGGTTTCAGTGCAGAAAACGCAAAATGCAGGTCATAATGTTTACGATAAGTCTCATGAACATAATAAACATAACAAATAAAGACACAATAAAAATTCCACTGACCACCGAATGACCACTGAGTGATGCGAAACTCAGTGTTTTCATTACAGAACGCGCCGGAATTACGGAACGCGCCGGAACGAGTTTGCTGTGAGGTGAGAACAGGTCGACCAATAATAAGTGGCTGCTGCTCTGCAGTGTGGGGCATCAAGAAGCGGCTGCCGACGACACAGCAAGCCGAGCACGTTTTTTTATGTTTTATCAGTACAGTATGTGCATTTAGTGAGTTTCTTCCGCACCAATAATGGACTCACGCTTGCCGATATCACTAATATCATCAAGTCCGCGGCAATAACGTAGCCATGTCCGCTTCGAAATAGGAGGAAACTAACGTAAGCACGACCATCGTCGTCTAGACTTGGCACACATACGACGTATGGCTGCGGCATTGCATGTTCAGGGTGCGATCATTGCGCGGGAAATAAAAAGTCATATTTTGACGACGAACTTCAGGGGTGCGATCATTACGCGATTGTCGTCATTATGCGAGTAAATACGGTGTAACGGCCACATTAGCTTCCGCAGTGAACACCCAGCGCTCTCCGTGACCCCAGGAATGCGGAAAATTGTTTGTTTCTGCTCTCTTTTGCAACCTGGCTTTGCTTTTGATTGGCGAGTGAGCGTTGGAACACATGAACCACGTCTGAAACAGTACAGCGTAATGAGCAGCCCAAGAAATCCGCGCACTTGAGTAGGCACTCGAAAAGGCTTATATTTGTACGTACTGTACGTCTATGCCCGTACACAATTCAAGGAGTAGAACGGGAGAGAAGGGAAGAAAGGTGGAGAGAGAAGCTTCCGACATGATCGCTGTACTGTTTTTTTTTTTTTTTTCCGAAGGCACGTTTTTCCTAGACTACGAAAAACAACCCCACATGCTGCGGTTAATTTTAAATGCCCCATATCCCAGGAAGCGTCCGGAAGGGTATGCGCACTTTACCAAAAACGAAAACGCGCGTGTGCCTGTCCCTGACAACGGTGCATACGGACAGCTGTGGGCTCAAGATATTCATGGAACAATGTCAAATGTATAGTTATTTTCCAAAGGTTGCAGCGGTAGGGCGGCACGTGCTAGTGTCCTAAACCCCAGGATGCAGTAAAACGTACCCGGCGTATACAAGTGAGGTCAAAATAAGCGCTCCCTCCACCTACCACTTTACTATTATTTTTGTAATAGTGCTTTCCTCCCTTTTATTTTTCTAAAAAAAAAAAAGAAAGAAAGATTGGGGCCAATCCACGCTGGGAAGTTGGTTGGACAGCGTGAGCTGTGCAGGACGGAAGTGTTGAAACCTGGCCATGGTTGGCGCGTAATTTCGAATTAAAACGACTGCGCGTCTGACTAGATAGATTTAAATAGATTTAGATCAAATAGAAAGTTGTATGTATCTTTCAAAATGACAGGTGTCTTGTTCTCTCCCTGCTGTACTTTTTTTCCGTACTGAATTATTGCTTTCTCTCCTTCGCCTTTTTCCCCTTTTTTTGCTGTGTTGGGCCCGCCCCGCCTGTCTAAAACCGGCGCTTCGAATCGATGAAATCATTTGGTGTCTAGTCAGCGCAAGTGTTCGTCTCTTTTTCCTTCCCCGTCTGACGCGCTGCTGCTTTCTATGCTAAATGAAACTATAGTTAGTCTAAGCGGAGTGGTCTAAGAAACTAGGATCAAGAAATTAAGGACAGGACTGAGAAACCACTCTGGGGAAGAATGTAGGACTGGTTTTGTAGACACAGCTTGCTCTTCGTCGTGCACGATCGCCTCACTAGTCGCATTCAGAGCCACTGCGCACTGTAGGGGATCTTTGAAATAGTTGTTTCGACCAATTCTTCGATCCGAGTCGTTTTCGTTGGGCAGTGCGTCGTCCGGAACCTTATCAAGTGCGGCCGCTACAAAGTTTAGTTTGTAGAACTTGTACTATACCCCGTGAAGAAGAACGAGAAGCCACGCTTTGATTTCGCTTTTGGTGATTAGACCAGCCAAGTACGTCGACTTCCTGAGCAGCTGATGAAACGTTCCAGCGCAAGACGTTGCAAAACGAGTGTCCCGGTTTTTAGTACCGTGACTACATGAGACGACGACGAAGACATGACGCCGACGGCCCGAGCCCCTAAGGTGCTTCGCCCCTAAAAAAGCGCAAGCCTTTGTTCGCTGTAAAAAAACAGCGATCAGTACAATCCCGTGGCCAGTGGGTTACAGCCCACAATTGAACGGGAAGTTTCGCCGCAAGGAATGGTAGATTCGTCTCTGCGCCGTGTACACGCACCGCTCGCCAGGAGCTTCTTGTTCCTCCTCTACACTTCACCAGACGAAGCGCCAGATTTATCAGGAAGACACCCACAGACATCATTTCTTGTAACATGACAGACAACTACATCCGCAACCTCACAGGTACACCGCACTGCCATGTTTGCGGTAGATACCCTTATAATGTGCGCACATATTGGGAACGCCTATCGGTTTAACGTTCCGTGCACTAGCTCCTCCCTTCCTCCTCATGCAGTTCTTTACACGTGGGGGAGCTGGACCATCACCATCATCATCATAAGCCTACTCAGGTCCACTGCAGGGCGAAGGCCTCTCCTGTTACCCTCCAACTGCTCCTGTCCTGCACTGCTCGAGTCCGAAGTTTACCCCCGAATTTCTTTATTTCATCCCTCCATCGGGTTAACGGCCTCCCCCTTCTTCTAGACCCATTTCTTGGTATCCACTTTGTTACCCTAATTGTCCACCGGTTGTCGGTTCGTCTCACTACATGGCCAGCCCAAGCCCATTTCTTTTTCTGTATTCGAACTATGATAATCTAGTTAATTCTCTGATCCATGTAGCTAGTTTCCGGTCCCTGCGTGTCACTCCTAACATTATTCGTTCCATGGTCTGTTGAGCCGACCTAAGTTTGATTTCTAGTTGTCAGAGTCAGAGTCAGAGTCAGTGTTTATTAAAAAGTGTTTAGTAAAACGCCAAGTTTCAGGTCCGCATGTCATCACCGGCTGTAGGCACTGGTTGTAGCGTTTTCTTTTCAGTGACAGAGGTAGCTTACTTTTCATTCTGGGAGTGCTTGCCGAGTGCTTCCCAACCCATACCTATATTCTGCGCCGGATTTCTCTCTCGTGGTTGGGATCAGTACGAACCATCTGTCTGAGGTAGTTTTATTCTTTCACTTCTTCTAGCGTTTCGTTTCCCAAGTTGAAGACGGTGCTTTCGGCATGCATATTCTTCATTACTTCAGATTAATTCATGTTTATTTTTAGCCCCACAGCCGTGCTTTCTCATTGTAGTTCCTAAAGCCCGTGGCCAGGTGTTCTGCAGTCTCACTCAGTAATACTGTGTCGTCCGCAAACCTCCAATGGCTCAAGTATTCCCCGTTTGGTGGAGCAGCTGGACAGCTCCGCCAAAATACCTCCAAACAATGCTACGACCACTTCTCGCGCAGCACGGGCAAAGAATCTTGGCAACCCCGAACTCTCAATGCTCTGCAGACGACACAGTGGCGGTGGACCCCCAGTGACCGCGCGGATCGGGCTAGAGCCTTTGAAATAATACTTATTCCCACTTACTCCCTGCTATTTGAGATAGGCTGTGCTGAAACTGCAGGCTGGCAAATCAAAATGACTAGTCTAGAAAAAAATTTAGCGGCTGCTCCGCTAAGGCGTACTAGATCGTGGTACTTGGGTTTTGGCTGCGGTGAACGCCTTTCGCTTCTCCCACGTACCGACTTGCCGCACATGCGTGGACGGGCCACAATCAAGAACATTTTATGGCAGTGACCTTGAGCACAGACAGTTTTATTAAAATCAGACAGGATTGGGAGGATGTGGTTATAAGTCCCAAAAAGAAGGTTCAACTGGCCCTGGTAGACATGGCCGTACGGGCCAGGGAGCCGTTGGACGCTCAATCCCGCCTCTTGCATTCCCATTCTTGAGCTCGTGTTTCGAGGTTCCGCCTCGCTTGGCGCTTTCCTTCTGGGCGCGATTTTCATCTGCACCCGCAGCAGCGCGTCTCGCTTGGCGCACTCGTTCTGCGTTGCTGGCACAATCTTTGTCTGTAGCAGCAGCGCGTATTCCCTGTTGTTTTCTTCGGCATTGTTCTTTTCAAGGACCATTCTAAAGCAATATTTATCCAATTTTTTCATTGCGATGAAGATTTGTGGGATTGTGGGAGCAAACACGAATTCCTTTTGTGCCAGTCTGTCTCGCTTTTTAAGCTCTTTCATATAGTCCAGAAATATTTCCTAGTACTCACCTCATTGTTTGTTTGTTCTGAAAGTAGCCGATAAGGATTATTTCATGGCTGTCCCCAAAAAAAGTGTCCGTCGCTTCCCTAGACAACCAAATAGCTTTTACGTTCCTTGTAGCGCTTTAAACCTGGCGCTGTCCACTGCTTCGGCTGCCGCTTAAACTTGGCATTGTAGTGATGAATTTGCGTTTCGTCCGTAGTCCGGTATGGATGTAAAATATCCCGTGGATGGTGATTAAGCGTTGCCAGACTTTGCAAGGGAATGTCATTTCGCGTGCTCTTCTGGCCGACACTCAACAATGCTGCGTCCATAGCTCACACGCACTACTTTTTCACGCGCACTTCTTACTGCAGGGATTTGTGCACTCCTTCAGTTGAGATGCCGTGCTATCGTTAATCCGCTGCACGGTCATTCGGTGGTCCTGCGTGCCAATTTTTTTTTTCTTTTTCATGACGCCGGGGCAGTGACCTCAACAAGGCGTCCAGCACGTGCGCCAGCTTGAGTTGATGCCGCGACACGCTTCAATTCATAATCCAAAAATAAAACGTTAAGCGCTGATGTGCCGCCACCGCGAACGGCACCTGTGACTAGATTTTTGCGAACGAACGTTTCACATCCACCTAAATGCAGCCCACGGCTACAAATGAGAGCTGTAAAGCTTTCTCATTAACTTCGCAATTGAAGAAAAATTCGTCCTGGTCCTGGATGTCAAACGTTCCGTCGCAGAAACTTACTCCACCTTAGTGGTTTACCCCAAATAACTCCATTTTGATGCGCAGAACTGTTCAGGTTTCTGAAAATGCTTCGTCACTGCATGTAACTAGTTCCATTTTATTTTCGTGACACGTACGGACGGACACGCGTGCTTCAAACGTGTCCGACGACATGAACCGCGCCGCACTTCTCAATATCTGCGAGCAATACTTGTCAGCCACGATGCCACTCCACAAACTGTGGCACAATGACTTAAAATGTACCCAACTTTTCAAACGATCAACCCTGGTATGGGCGTAGTCAAACGACTATCCTACTTGCCAGGCTGCCGCCAACACCTTCCCTTGAGTTCGGGATTACTCGAACGTAGAGACTTCTTCGTATTTGCTACGAACAGCATGATGTTGGCGCCGTATAAACGGGTGTGACAATATGTAGCTCTATCAACAAGCTATGCTAACGCTATATATACGAGGGGCAAAAAATGGCCGCATGTTTTGCATTCATCACCGCCAAGGGTGCATGCATCACCCACAAGGTCAATTTTGCGCGATGCATGCATTTAAGCTGCATGGCAGGGTTAACCCTACCTCTGCGCATTGACCGGTAAGACGTATCTCATTCAGCACCATAAAAACAGAGTGCGAGGAACAAAGCGACAAAGGAAACTCGATAGACAAGTTCCGTTAACAGAGTGTCGTTACACTCAAGCACCTGCCATTCCCATGCGCTGATTACGCGAGTGATCTAACTCGTATTTTTTAGCTTTTGGGTATATTTTGCGATTTTTGTGCACGACAATTACTAGCCCGAATTGGAACTCTGTTTTTCGGAACTCGAGGGCTTTGTGAGAAAATAGGAACCCTAAATATGGCGCGAATGACCTGCTGCTTCTAGCGACTGCAGTCTTTTACAACTTTGTGGCTTTGTGCTGGGCAAGTTATAAAAGCTGCATCCAGAAATCTGTTTGAAAGGGAGGACTGAACCAGAACTTTAGTCGGTAGAAAGCAACTTTCGCGTCCTGCAACGAAACAAACATGTTTCTAAAAAAATTGAGAAATTCGGCGCAGCCGCTAGATATGTTTCAGATGACGCCTATATGTCAATACGTGTTTCGCGCACTTTTACAGTTTGTCTTATGGATTCTCATTTGTATAACCCTGAAAAAATGAGATCATCTTTCGTTTTGTTCAGACGTCTTAATTAAAGCTTGTCTGAAAATGCGTTGAGGTAATGTTATCGTTGTATTATTTTAATAGAATTTGTAGACGTGCTTGGTCGGCGTTACTCATTCGCTACGAGTCGGCAACTGTAGCATATGAGATAGGAACTTCAAAAGGACAAAAAATCTAGCAAAAGAGATGTACAGTGCTAAGACACACGGGCGAACTGACCCACAGAGCGACAAATACGGGCGGCTGACACGCTGAGTGGCAAATATACGGGCACCCGTATTTGTCGCTCTGCGTGCCTTCGTTCTCGTTCATTAGCTCTGTACCCCCCTCCCGTTTTAATAACTTATGAACCAACTCGCTCAAACAAGTTCTGTGAAACAATCTTGCTTCTGGACCGATTTCAGGATTTAAAAAATCTATTGCAGGGCGGAAACTTTGCCTCATTATGGCTAACATATTGTTAGTGGGCGGTTTCAAACAAATTTTAGACATAACTCTCATACCTAGCCCTCCACAAATCGGCCAAGTTGTAAAAAACGAAAAAAAAAAAAAGAGCCAAGGGAACGTAGGAGTGGTGCTGCCAAGGCGTCCGCCCTGGACGGGTATGGGGATATTGCGGGCATAGATATCCTACTCCGGTGCTGTTTGCATATCCTACTCTGATATTCGAAGCGATAGCCTGCTGCCATATGTGACGCTGTTTGCGTTTTTATAAGTAGCACTTGACTTTCCGAGCACAGCATGCGACGCTACACTATGTAGTCTTCCTCTGTGATACACGGCGCCCCCGCTCAGCTTATCGCTTCTCGCCTCGTGCGTATCGTCGCACGCGACAGTGCGTCACATCTCAAGCACAACTCCCCATCTCTTGCGGTTTCCGTATCTTGCACGGCGTAACCTTATTTGCCCTTCACCGCTTCCTTACAGCGACAGCTTTCATTGTGGGACCGATGGCGTCCTGTCGAAAAACTAGTGCATTTCCCCATAGACCGGTTGGTCGACCGAAAAGCTCTGATGAAATCTCTGAACACACGGCGCGTGCGTGAAGCTGGGCCTCCACTGTGTCAAAACAGTTACTTGAAAATAGCGAAATACACGCAAATACACGATAGGACAATACACGCAATGATCATGAAGAGGGAGTGCAATAGCATATCATTCTCATAAACAACGCATATCCATGCATTTACATCGTGCTTAGATGCGTTTACTTAGTGCGCGAAAAGTCGCCGCATGGGTTTGTTCTACGTTTGCTGTTGGGTCTCTAAAGGTTTGACGATCGATTAGACGCACTTTTTGAGAAGGTTGGATTCACTTTTAGCGAAGGTTTTGACGCACTTTGACGCACGTTTGATGTTAGAAAGCTTTCGCGCTTACTTTAACTTCTTGTTCACGCACTTTTTTTTCTTTTTTGTTGCATCTCTCAAGAGAGAGTCCTGCCTCCTTTAAGAGCCTCGTCGTACATTCTTGTCTATTTTTATCTGCGCAGTATTTAACTTTGACCGCCCTTTGTCTCGCACACTTTAGCAGCTGAAGGGTCGTTTCTGGTAACCCAGACCGGAAAATTTCGGCGTTTACGTTGCCCACGAAAAACTGCCATTAAATTCCATCGCGCGTCAGTGCCACTGCTTTTTTGCGCGTTGCGTTTACAAGCTTCCCGACTGCGTGGCCGGTTGTCGTAGCCCAAAGGGGCTGCGAAAGCAAAATGAAGCTTTTTTTTCTGTTCGAAAGAGAAAAAAAACTAGCCTTTGGTTTTATTACAGCTTCATTACAGCCATTAAAGACGTTTTTAACAAAAAGAAAAAACAAACAAAACTCGAAAATCTAGAAAAGCTTTCAAATATCGCGCTAAGTGCAAGTGACGTCATATTGACAAGAGTGACGTGAAATGGACCAGCTCTAAAAATGTACTTATCAGTGGGTTAACTGTATGTTTGTATTCAAGTGATACGCTGAAACGGAACCAACTAGAGGCCCCACTACGATCGACCAGCCATGTTTCTTGGCGGTGGCTTAGTGCGGCTGCCGCCAATCCCGCAAACAAGATTCTGTGACGTCATAGGAAAGTCGCCAAAAAGAAAAAGTGGCCGGGGAGTAATCACTGCCTAATAAATTTTTTCTTCATATCTCTATTATTTTTTTTGCGATAGGATTGGTGTCTTTGTTGGGACAAAGGTCTTTTCAATGAACCAAACGGGCCTTTGGTCCTCATGGTCCCTTTCAGCGCCAAATTGCTTAGCGTGTGACTGTGTTGACTGTCATGTCGAAGGCGTTCCTTTCCTGTGACGGGGAGGTGAGAGAGAGAGAGAGAGAGAGAGGGAGAGAGTGAGTGAGTGAGCAGTGAGAGAGAGTGAGAATGAGTGAGAGAGTGGGTGAGTGGGCAAGTGTGAGGGTGGGTGACAGTGAGAGGGGGTGAGGGTGAGAGAGTGAGTGAGATAGAGCGAGAGATAGGGTGGGAGTGAGAGCGAGTGAGAGAGAGAAAGCTTTATTCCATCACTGGAGCGATACGTGAGTGCGATGGCTGGGCTGAAGCACCTATTAAAGAGTTTATTTTCCGACGTTTCCGGTGCACCGGCGAGCGGATGTGGGTTTATTTAGACGCCGGTGCGGTGAGCTGGGTCGGGGTATAAACGCGCCTTAATTGTCTCCCTAGCCATGCAGGGATAGAAGGTCACAAAGTGTGCTCATGCACCTGGCGTCAACCTATTCTTTTTTGTAAAAAAAGTGAAAAAAAGGTCGCGTAGAATTTCGAATTGTACTGAAGGCTCTCGCAGAGACTACAAGCTATACACAAGCACTTACAGAGCAATAGTTTTACAAGATTGGAAAACGTTTATTCAGAAAAAGGGAGAGGAGAGGGGAGAGAAAGAGTTAGGATCGGTGGGTGGCCATCCTATTCCGGTAGGCCGCGCGGGGTCACCGCCGCCTGCTCCAGAGAGATCAGGGCTTCCTGGTCCTCGAGCTGGCAACTGCGCAACGCGCTACAGAAGGGGGATCGGGTGGTTGGGGGTTCAGTGGGCCCATCCATACAAGTTCGTGCGGCACAATGCTGCAGTTGAACTTCGATACAACCCGCCGCGGTGGCTCAGTGGCTAAGGCGTTGCGCTGCTGAGCACGAGGTCGCGGGTTCGATTCCCGGCCGCGGCGGCCGCTTTTCTGATGGAGGCGAAAAGCAAAAACGCCCGTGTGTACGAGATTTCGGCGCACGTTAAAGATCCCCAGGTGGTCAAAATTAATCCGGAGCCCTCCACTACGGCGCGCCTCATCGCCTGCGTTGCGTCGGCGCGTTAAAACCCTACAATCAATCAATGAACTTCGATACAAGGGAATGGTTCGAATGAGCCGGTATAGAAGTACCGAGGGGGCATAGGAAAGAACACTTCCCGTACAGCGGCCAGGTCCGCACAAAACAATGATGGGGATTTTGGGGCTCCTGATAGTCTAGCCACATAATGAAGGAAACTTTAGCCGGGGAGATGGGGATAGGAGATAAGGGTTCTGCCGCTATTCGACGTTGTTCGCAAGAAGGTCCAACCTTTTGCAAGTTCCCGAGCGTTTTCGTGTCCTCCGTTAATGTTCACCAATAGGATTACCTGTGAAGTAATCCATCCATGCAGGTCTGTGTCCTTGTCCAATGGTTGCGTCCCTTACCCATTAGATTTATTTTCACCAACAGCCTGCTTCACTTGGAAATAATTGCAGTGAGGTAGAAAGCTGACATCTTCTCTCGTTTTCTACGAAATCATCAACCAAGCTCTTGGAATTGAAGTTCCGTCTGAATTTCAAGCTGTGTACGTCGACAGTCGTGACGTTGCATGATTGGTGCAACGTGGCCCACTTCAAGATTTTTACCAACTTGGAGAGCCTACTCGGATGGGCCCTAGCCTCCGCAGTCCTCCCTGATGACACCTTTGGGGAAACTCATTCGCAGGACGACCGGGTAGCACTTGGGGATATCGCCATGCGTTCACATGCACCCAGCGAGTGAGAATCTTTTGACGTATTGGCGAACGACCAATTTCAGGAATTTCGGGAATATCACGCTGATCAGACTGCACGACGTTGCCGGCAATCACAAAACGCAGTGCTACGTATCAGTCTTCGCCTCTTAACTTTTGACGGTAAATCATTCCGCAAAGCTCGCATGTACGATGAATTTCGGTTGCTTTGAATAAAGTTGGTATAGAAGTAAACGTTCTCCCGCATTATCGATTTCACTAGAGAAGGGGAAGCTTTCACGCATTATGATTTCATTGATTACAACTATTGGTTGGAAAGGAGAGCTTTAGAGATCGCAAAAGTAGAGCGCGACTTAGACAACGACACACGGAAGAACGATGGGGCAAGCGCTCACTCCCATATTTATTTGAAACATCGTCTCTTATTTATACAGGTATTATCACTAGGAGAATGCGCATTGGGATGAACTATGCACAAAAAAAAAAACAGATGATAGCCACAATCAAACTTGAGTTTTACAAAATTCAAACTCAGTGGCACGCAAAAGCGCAGGTGTGTCGCTGACGCGATATAAAGGCTTCCAGCAGCTCCCTCGCTAATGTTTCTTTCTGCATAGTTTATTCCAATGGCATGCTCGTAGTGATAATACCTGTATAAATATGAGACGATGTTTCAAATAGGTATTAGTTGCGAGTAAGCGCTTGTTCCGTCGTTCTTCGTTGTGTCGTTGTCTACGTCGCGCACTACTTTTTCGATCATTATGCATCAACTTGCCCAACAGCTTGGTTTAATGAAAAACTTTAGAGGTTGTCCTCTTTTCGGTTGGACGTTGTCCGGCCAACGATGTTAAAATTTGAACGTGATCCTGCTCGAAGGCGTGGTGCTACCAATGTCATTTCTCGTGTTTTATTTTCAGGTCGCTGGGCAGTCTCAGTTACTGTCATACACCTGGAAAACAGCCCCTTCATCCCTTCACCATAGGTGATCTCGTCGACCGTGCGGCGGACAAGCACGGAGACAGCGTAGCCATCGTGTCCTGCCACCAGTCTCTCAGGAAGACTTACGCCGAGTACAAAGCAGATGTAGGTAACGGATGTCTTGAACGCCGAGCGGCGTTAACCGATTCACGCTCACTGAAAGGCGACGTTCGGGCTCCGCTGCATGCACGGTTTACCATGAAGTCGACCGTTGGATCGTCTCGTCAGGTAGCATAATACAGAAGATGAAGCACAGGTCACTCACAAAGTCGAAAATAGATTTATTCATGCCAAGATTTAGTGGTCTCACTGATGCCGTTGTGCAGCAATACGCCCTGCAGGAGATACAGCATTGTCTGACGATGATGATGATGAATTATCGTAGGTGTATGAAAGAAAAAATGCTTCCCATGGCCTGAATCGAAACTGGGTCCCTCGCGGCATGGAGTTGGCGTCTATCCGATTGCTCCATTTCAACATGCTTGAAGCGGTTTGGAAAACTCAGACGACAACCAAAGAATCCGTCAGGAGAAGAATGGCGTTGCTCTGCGTGCCGTAAGGTTGTATAACCACAAGACGTTAGGCCTACCATCCCATTTTGAGGTTTAGAACGTTAGGCCTAACATCGCATCTTGGGGTTTAACACCTCAAACCATTACGCACTCAAAAAATTGCTCACTGAATGCCAAGCAGCAGGTACCGATTCGCGCTGTTCACCCAAAACCCCAACGTTAGGCGTATACACTCCGGAGTGCACACCCGAGAGTTGAAGTGGGTATTGTAGAAAAGTGGTGCATTATACCTCCAGAGTAGCACATACGCGCAGTGTGGGATTGGCCAACCAAGGAGTCCGTCACGAGAAAGCGTCGCATTCAACTATCGCCGCCTTAAGACAAGACGGATGATATATATATATATATATATATATATATAACACAGAAATAAGGGTTGGCAGTCGAGAAAACCAATTTCTCGACTGCCAACCCTTATTTCTGTGTTATTTTCAACGAGCCCCTCATTTCCTATTCTGATTCGCTATATATATATATATATATATATATATATATATATATATATATATATATATATATATATATATATAGAGAGAGAGAGAGAGAGAGAGAGAGAGAGAGAGAGAAACGTTTAATGCGAGAACATTTATGGTGTTGCAGGAGTGGTTGCATGATTTTTTTACATGGTCAATAATCTGTGCATCACTTTTTGTTTGTTATACCGCATACACTGCCAAGACGTAATGCGCGATTCATTCATACAATACGTAGCGATTCCTTTGGTTTGATTCTATGCTGCCTAGCCTTTTTGACAATTGTTGGCATGCTGAAAAGATTGCAGTGTGGGTGAGATGGATAGCTGAATAAATTCGATGGCATCTTGGCCTGGCCTTTGCTTTTCTCGTATGCAGTTCGGCGGTGTTCCAAGCTGCGTTTTCGTTTACAGATGAAGGAAACTTAGTAAGAATGCCAAAACATCATACAAAGCTCTTTCGTACGAGAACAAAGCACCTTGCAAGCATCTTCAACTGCAGCAATGCATTTGCCTAAGCCCCTTACGGTAGTTAAGTTAAATTATAAATTACATTCGTTCTCGTTCGCGCGCTCAACCGGATGACTGAAGCACATAAGGTAACAGATCCAGACCCCGCATCTTATAACATTTTGCGGACGTCCGTCAACAGTTGTGCGATCAAATACTGTTCTGTTTATTCCGTACAGGGATTGAACGTAACTTGAGCCCAGCAACTGCGGAGAGGTTTAGCGGTGGCGTTGTTTTCTTTCCATGTGACAGATCGACCGGTTCGCCTCTGCGCTTATGTCCCTCAACCTTCCGTTTGGCTCCAAGGTTGCCATTATGGCACCCAACATGTACGAATGGGGAGTTACTCAGTTTGCATCTGCCAAGGCCGGATTAGTCCTGGTGAGAGAAGACGGCTGCGTCATCCTGCTTTTTACCTGACATCTGGAGGCGGGAAAGTCGAAAACTCCTTCTTCTTTGTGCAGGTCAATTTAAATCCAGCGTTTCAAGTCCCCGAACTCGAGTACTGCCTTAACCATGTAAGTGTCGCTGCCATCTTTAACGCGTTTGCGTTATCGGACTTTGACTACTTCGAGAATCGCAGCTTTAGGATTCATAAAAATTAACGAAAACCTAAGCTACGCTTGTGTTATACATTGAAGCGTAGGTTCATGCGTAGGTGCAAATGGATTGTTTTTACTCTTTTTTTCGAGGGGACGAAAAGATTAGAATGCTGGTGGACGAAAAGCAGAGAGGGGAATATTGCCTAGGACAGTTACCACCTGTAACAGGGAAAAAAAAGTATTTCGGGCCTAATAAGCTTTAGTGCCTGCCCTAAGCAGCGCTAGTATTAAACCAAGGATGTAAAACATGGGTATATTAGCCCTTTTTGGTAAGATGACATGTCATCACCCCGCTACAAAGGGGAAACCAATAGCAATCATCATCATCATGGCTCCGCGAAAGACCAGTAACGAGTTTAATAAAAGGCTTCGGAATAATTTGCAATTATCGGGTTTTGTGTAATGTCCCAAAACATCGTTTCTGATAAGCGTTGTCTTTCATCTTTGCTAGAAATTAAGCTGTCGGGGTCATCAAAAGAAACTCGCGACCACAATTGTACTCATTCAAACAAAACAACACTAAGCGGCCACGGCGGGTACTGAGATAAGGTTATCTATTGGTTTTCGCATAATTGGTTCGCTAGAAACTTTGGAGGTCCACAACATCGCTCTTTTTCAATTCGTGTATTTTTCTCACATTATCGCAATACTCGCAAAAAAATGCCATAGTAGGAAAACTAGCAAATGTTTTGCCAGTTAATATACTGTTAAGGCCAGTTTTTTTTTTTTTGTTTGTTTAAGCGAAACTAACACTATTCGAGAAGATTATTTACAGCTTAATTTAAGACGACTGTCGGTAACGAAAACCGCTTAATTTAGTCTCCATACTTTTATTTTACACCTTCCATCTTCCACTGCAGACTGACTGCGAGGCTATCATTGTCTCGGAGCAGTTTTCGAGGCAGGATTATTACCAGATGCTGCTGCAAATAGCCCCGGAGCTTGATTCGTCGCGTCCTGGAGGCCTGCAAAGCGCGAGGTACGCACAGAAAGGACTACGAGCAGACTTTGCGTCCCTCTCTTACGGCTATTTCATGATTTATTTTCGTAGGCATATTGTTAACGGCACTCACGTTATTTTTATTTACTAGCTAGGGCAATTTTTTCTGCCTCTTTCGGGATAAACGCAGCGTCTGTATTGAATGTCCTCTGCGGTGTCCATTTTCAGATTGCCGAAGCTGAAGCATGTTATACTCATCGGTGACCAACGAAAACCGTAAGTTGGCTCCTGTCTCTCCACTACGATTTTGCGACCCTTTGAAGCACGTGTAACAGCAATGCTTTGGATCGATTATTTAAGAAAAGTGAAGTGCTCAATTTTCTCGCAATAATGTTTTGACATGTTTTGTGTAAATTAATCGCAGGAGATTTGTTTGCACATAAAATATCAAATTGAGTTTTTTTTTTCTGGTAACGTAAGTGATGGTCTGTGCAGAGATTTTTTGTATATTACTATCGTGGAAGTTCTACATAGCTGATGTTAGCAAACAAAGTAAACAAACTGCTGGCCTTTCCCGCGGGACAAAGCGACCTTACGGCAATGTACTTCTCCCTCAGTGGCGCATTGACGTACTCTGATATGCTGGAGTCCGTTACGACCAAGCAGATTGCCGCCATGCAGGCGATGTCATCGAAGTTGCAAATGGACGACCCCATCAACCTGCAGTTCACATCTGTAAGTTTTCAACTCAAACACGCGTGGCCTGCCCAAGTCAGGCACGTAAGCCTCGCGTGAGCGAGCCGCGCAGTCGCAATGAAGCCGACGTCTCCCGCAGGGCACGACGGGGAAGCCCAAGGCAGCCCAGTTATCCCATTTCAATGTCGTCAACAACGCCTACCTTATCGGCAAGGTACTTGAGCTGAATCGAGAGGTAAGACTCCGGCGGTATCTGGGCACAGTGCTACACACTTTGCGGGCGGACGACTGGCTTACCTCTTAAAGCGTATCGCGTATCACTGTTATGTTTCTTGTGCCAATCGCCCAGATTGCAAAATTGTCTTTTGGTGCAGCACGAAGTTCTGTGCCTGAACGTGCCCCTGATGCACTGTTACGGATGCGTTGGCGCCAGCTTGGCGGCCGTGACTTTTGCCTCCACCCTCGTCATGCCCGGCCCCAGCTTCAAGGCAGACGCTGCGCTGAACAGCATCACCAATGAAAAGTGAGCTTCGCACAATGTCTTTGTACGTTAATCTTGACACTAAAGTTTTCCCTGAATACTTTAATGCTTGAAAGGTCTTCGACAAGTACCCATAACCAAAAGGGCTCCAACTTACAAGGCCTGCAGTTTTGTCGGCTCCTGGCGTAGCGTTCTGGAGAGGAGTATAGTTTGTAGCATAAATAACTGACTCAGTTGGTTTTATGGTGTAATAAGAGAAACACTGGTTATATTTGCCTTCTCCGCGGAAACTGCGGAGGGGCGCGAAAGTGTACGTTTGACGTGTACGTACACGCAGGGTATATTATTCGATGCAGTCGCCATCACCTTTATATTAACAGCGAAGCTGTTATGATGGTCGAGGCTTTCATGGGACGAGGCGTGGTAACGCGGGCGCAGCTATGTGAACAGGGCATAGCCAGGCGAGGAGAGCGAGTGCCAACTCAAGCACACTTGTGTAGCAAGTTAAAATATTTCTTGAACGGGGCGATTACTTAAACGGTTATATTATTGCAGGCAAAGCATTTATGAACTACTAAATCTGGTAGCAATGTTTAGCAAACATCGTTGAGCAAAAAGAAAACATTGCGCATATTTGAGGCAAGACATCAATACATGAGTAATATTTCCATTGTTCTTTTATTTAAAAATACATGCCAGCTTTATCTTAGCGATATCAAATAAAAATACGCCAACGTCGTAAGACGGAGGGTTGCATGAGCTATCTTCTGTCTGTCTGTCTGTCTGTCTGTCTGTCTGTCTGTCTGTCTGTCTGTCTGTCTGTCTGTCTGTCTGTCTGTCTGTCTGTCTGTCTGTCTGTCTGTCTGTCTGTTTGACTCGATTCAGCCACCCGGCCAAAGTACAACAAAGTCTGCGCAATTGTGTTATGTACTCACAGCCAAATCTAAACGTCTAAGTCCGCTGTCAATGTTCATACTTGCATAAAAATTGACAAAATAATAGCAAACAAAAATTACTAGATCATAGTAATAACAAACAATTAAAAAAAATAAATAATTACAAAATGTAACCAAAACAATCCACCCCCCCCCCCCAAAAAAAAAAAAATGGCTCCTGGTCGACCCAGCCTTGAAAATCACCCACGTCCAAAAAATATCGGGGTGACGGGGGGGGGGGGGGGGGGCACAGCCCCATCGCCCCCCGCCCCCCCGCCCTGCGTACGCCAGTGGGTGGAGGCGGGGCGCCCAGCTTTCTCGCGAGGGATTCGTTTGCTGCTGTCCGAGTTCGGGCTTTCACTCGCAGGCAGTTTGCACTTTGACCGTTGACGCTTGGACTTTGACTCTCACGCCGTTTGCACTTTCATCGTTCGCTCTTTGACTTTTATTGCACTGGCTTTGACTGTGGCACTGCGCCATTCGATTTTCTCACTCAAGAAAGCTTCGCGTTTCAACCACCGTCGTCGCTAAACGGAGGGGCTTCTTATTTTTATTAGTCGAGAGTTGTTCACCGACAGTACTACTGCGCGGTTCCTCAGTGGAGTATCGCCATTGCCCAATCGTCGTGCGGTGGCGTACATCCTTTTCCCTCATTTCTTTCTAGTTCGGTGACGTATCACATCGGCCGTTTATTAGACTCGACGCCAAAGGCGATTACTCCTCGGTCAATTAAGAAGAAACTGGATACAAGCCTCTATCTGGTCGCGATGTCTGGCATAACAGCAGCAATAATGCTCAACTGTGAAACACGTTGGAGAGAGAATTACTATTTACTAAAAAAAATTACGAGGACACCTCAGCGCTCCTTGTGATGCTGTGATTGCGAAAGGGACTTTGGCTTTATTTACAATCTTATTTTCATTTATAGATGATCTTTCTTTAGGTTTAGGCAGTCGACTGGAGTAAACACGTCAAACATTCGGCTTGACGCCAAAGAATGAAGCTATACTTCATTGCCCCATGCTGAGTCATTGCACATTGCACGCTTTCAGCCTCATGATGATCGTGAGCGCTCCATTCTCACTGCAGGTGCACGTTTCTCTACGGAACACCGACCATGTACATTGATATGATGCACCAACTCGATAAGGATAGGCATGACGTCTCATCTGTGAGAAGGGGTAAGTACGGTAATTTTTTCTAGCCGCCTAACGCCTTTTGTCGAGTTTAAAACGACGAGTTTTCTGTCGTTCACAGGCGTTTTCTTTGAATGTTTTTTGGTGCTTTTGCTAATTAGCTAATTTTGCTGATGAAGCGATTTTGCTAATTAGGTATTTTTTGTCGACGTCCCTGTACCCCCACTCTGTTTATACTGAGTATTAGGTTAACATATTATCAGGGGAATCCATCGTCGTTTCTGTGTAGGTGTAATGGTAAGTCTGATTCTATTGACTCGTATACATTCAAAGGTCCCACACTAATTCGCAGACAGGGGACATCGCCCCGTTTGTTCCGGGAATAGTCTGGCACCAATTAGTCGCACGCTCGTGTTATTTGTGGTAACCATTGTTGTTTTAGCCTTTCGTCTGCATGTATACCGTACTTTATACTTAATTTATTTGTTCACGGGAGCGATTACATTAAGTGTGACAGACGTCAAGCTGTGTATCTAATCCACAGCTGTCATGGCCGGCGCTCCCTGTCCGCCCCAAGTTAACAAGAGAGTGATGACGGAACTCAACGCTCGGCGTTTATTCGTGAGTCGAACGCTTATGCTTGTTCTAATGCAGCTAATCTAGAAAATATCTAATCAGATTGCTGTCACAAATCTTTTCTTGAGCATGCGAAATTGCAATGAGTTAACGACGTTGATGAGCTTTTCGTTGCAGTTTGGGAACGTATAATTTTGCGGTGGACAGTGACGCCTTCTGGGCATGCACACGTAGTACGGTGGTGTGACGCTAGGCCTGCGGAAATTTACTGAAGAAATATTTAGCCGTATATGCGCTACAAAGGGTATTTGAAAGGCTGTGTTTAGAGTGTCGTCTGGCGGTGCTGTAAGCACTTCACTAAAACGACGTCAATCGACGTTTCGAGGAAAAAATACCGCGTCTCGCACTACTTCGCCATTTATTAACGTAAGACCGTAAATTAACCTAACATAACCTGACAAACAGCAAAAAAGCACTTAATGCACCGAAAGCGAACCTAAGCGATAAAAATGATAATTAAAACCTAAGATGAAAAAAAAAAAAGCATCGGTTGATTTCTCTGTCATTGTAATCGGTAAAGCACGAAAGGGAAATGCGCAGCGAAATCTGAAGCTGAGCATGATTTGCGGTTCTGTGGCTGTCTTGTGAGTGCGCTTGGCGAGCGACATCGTGCTAGCAGGTCGCTTCGGCAAAGGTGTATTGGCGTCATTTCCTTGATGGCTATGACGTCAGCGAAATCTTGGAGTATGCCGGCATAAAACCCGAACCCGAACAACCCTAAGTACAACGTACTCTTTAGTACTAAAGGTTGCTTCCCCGCAAGAAGACAAGGGGTGCACCCTTTACAGGCCACTTGCTTTGTTGTACTGGCGCCACTTCCGTGACGGATATGACGTCAGGGAAATCTTCGTGTATCCAGGAATAAAACACTTTCCTGTTAAAAAAATAAAGGAGGCAAGAACAGGACACGAACCACAGCCCTTATAGTCACCGCAAGCTAAGGCGGAACATCTACACCATGACAGACGCTCTGGCCTGTGGCAGCCCAGTCATAAAAATTCGAATGTCGACGGACGGAACTCTAGACACCGGGTGTTAAGTTCGGGCTCCTCATTTAATTAATGAAAGCCGCCGGTGGCTCATGTATCGGCGTCGCCTCCGCTTGTAGCTGTCATGCTGCATTCCTTTCATGCAACCGCAGGGACGCGAAGTTGGGGGCCGCTGAGTGCGCGCTTTGTGTTTCTTCCTTTTGTTAGGTAAAAGACAGGCGTGCTTAGCTCGAGTACAGTGCGCATGCCGCTATTATGCCTTGCCGATATTGTGAAGTGGCTCAGTCGTTCGTCAAGGTGGACGAGCTGACGGGAAGCGAAAGGATGTCGTGTGTCGAAAATGCGCGCGGCGTTGTTTTTGAGGATTTTCGAAGCCGGTGTCGGTGCTGTTCGTTGATGGGTCGTTCGCCTCGGAAATTCTCGCCTGGTGTTGAAGCAAGTCTTCCCGCCAGTCACGCGACGGGCAGCGGCGTCCCGGATTAGCCACGACTCCCTCATTGTGCCGGCGCGCACGGCGACAAAGGCAGGGCGGGAAGGCGAGGACACTGTAAGATGTTAGCCGTGCGAAGACCGCTCTAAGCGTTCGGCTTTGGATTTTGAGCAGATGTCGCCCGCTCAACGTAATGGTTCGACCACTCCGCGCGGTCAGTGACTTTAGGTGGCTGATGTCTTGTATTTCCTTGTCGATTGCAATAGCGTGCGCGGGAAACGTACTATGAGTGCATGAGAGAGTGTTGGGTCACGTGACCGCAGGTGGAGACATGTGTAGGATTGGTTGGTTCTGGTGGCCAATCAATGGTTCATATTAATTATTTTGAAAGGGGTTTTCGCTCTTTCTTGAACGCCCCCTTTGGAGGCGTAGTTTTTGGTATCAAAACCGGAGTGTTGGGTTTTGTCCGGGGGTCGGTCGAGAGGGATCTAGTTCAGTATCGATCTTGGCCGAACAGGCTTTCTGTCATTCTGTCCTGATGTAAATACTTGGAGTAATGTAAATAGTGCAAATAAACCTAATATCCCGCAAGAAGGGCAGTCCTCATCCCTCACCTGCTTCAAGCATCGGACTTCGGTCATAGGAGCGAGTCGAGATCGTCCTCTCAGTTCGAGCATGAAAAGAACTTCATTATTTCGTCTTCATCATTCACCAAGAAGATGGAGAGGCGAAATCTAACTCCGGGTATTTCGGAAATTAATGAAATCAGACACGTCACGGCAGGTACTCATTACTGATCTAAACATGCTTCGCAGACAGCGAGTGATCCGCGGAAAAATCTCTTCTGAACGTTGTTTTTGCTTGTGGAAAGTTATCATGCATTAGAGGGGGAGGTGGAGCGATATTTCAGAGCTGCGTATTTTCTTACAGGGCGTGCCACTGTTGCGCGAAGATGGCGTGAGTTAGACTTTTGTCGCAACATCGCCGCAACGTCACAATTGCATGCATCATCTGGAATATTCTGTAGCTTGGAGCTGTGGGATTCAAAAGCCGCTACGGTTGTTTATTATGTCAGTCTGATTGCCGCGACGGGGGCTCAGCGTTTTCTTTTTCTTTTTGCAGATAATGTACGGGTCAACAGAAGCAAGTCCCGTAATAACAGCAACTACTCCAGATGATCCACTTGACCAATGGATAGATTCTGTTGGCAAGCCTTTGGAACACACCGAAGTGAGTCCTCCATTGTATTTATTAGCTGCATCAGCTTGTGACCCAAGGCGATGGAAACACGAAATAACCGTGAACCCACAGTGTAGAAAAGGGACTGTGCTATAACGATTTAAACAATAGCTATGCAACAGTGACAAGTGACAAAACGGGTGACAAGGCGCAATTGCAGTGCGTCGAAACGAAAGAAATACCGGTTCGGGAGAATTAGTTTCGTTCCGGTTCAGTTCCGGTTCGACTAAATCACAACCCCAAATGGTTCGGTGGGTTCAATTATTAGCTGAGTGCGAAAAAAATGTTTGAACTTAAAGCGACTACAAAAACTAAATACAATCCAGGTGCATTCAGAATACTGCTTTTTTTCCAATAAAAGTTGTACAATTTTAAGCGCGACAGTCAGCAATTAGGCCAGATAATAAAAAAACACATTCAGTGGTGACGATTTTCCAGCTAATTCCGCGCCCAGCCTTTATGTTGTCCTTGGGACCAGTCATGTGCACGTTACCAGTAAAAAGTAAGTGTTATAATTAGCTACCTAAGCCGAAAAAGTACCTCTGTTACAATTACAATAACCGAATTTGCACAAGTAACTTGTTGGAGTTACAATTACTGTGAAAAAAGTAACGTTACTTTCCCATTACTGTGTAAATCTAACTAATAGATAAAAAACAAACGATATAGTTTAGTTAATAGGAACGTACGAAAGCATGCGTGTAGTCAAAATTTCGCGTGGTAGAACACTAGACGAAGGGAACCTAAGGGGGGGGGGGGGGGGGGGGGCATACTCAATTCATACACGTAACACCAGCAATCACTGTGCACGCCTCATTTTGTTCATCAACTTTTTTGTTGATGACCCTTGGTGTCATTATGGGTGCCCTGTTCTCCGTGGGCCCTTCTGCGGTGGTCTTTCTTTAAAAGAGTGGGCCGGCTTCCTTCCAGGCGGAGGTCTAGTTGCCAGTGTCTTTTTTGTTCGTTTCCGCTCCACTCAAGAGGAAGGAAAACTTTTAAGAAATCACCTTTAAGACCCAACTTCAACATCAATCTTCTGCACGGTGGTGGTGGCGGTGATTTAGTAAGAAAGGATGGAAGAGAAAAGAAGTAGGGATATTGTTGAACTCAACGGGGAGTTCACCATCATACAACCCAGTCCAGGAAAGTGGAGAGAGGGAGGAGGGGGGGGGCGCAGTCGGACAGTCCATGTCGCGTTCCTCTCGTCCATGGCTAGACGGCTACGAATGCGTTGCTAATGCGTAGCGACGGCTAATGCGTTGCGCAACTGAACACGATGTCACAGGTCGAATTACTGGACAGGGCGGCTGTTTTTCGGGTGGAAGCGAAAACGAAAACCGCCCGTGCGTCGAGATTTCGCGCATGTTGAAGGCGTGCAAGGGACCTAAATTATGCCGTAGCTTTCTCTCTATGGCGAACTGGAGTTGCTTCGGCACGTGAAACCCCGATTCGAACTTTTTTTTCCTGATCGTTTGTCACCCAGAGACGACGCAATTGGGCAGACATTTGTTTCTCTTTCTCCTTTATTCCCAAGGTGAAAATTGTGGATGGTGACAAGAAGATTGTCCCTGTGAACGAGAAAGGCGAGCTGTGCGTGCGGGGCTATTGCGTCTTCTCTGGCTACTACAACGATGAAGAAAAGACCCGCGAAGTCGTCCACAACGGCTGGTATCACACGGGGTGAGTCGTTTCACGCGATTGACTCGCTTGTAGCATTCGTTGGGCTCATCGTTGAGGGTCTCCACTTCATCGTCGCTCTGAGGGCGCATTACCTAAAGCCTTTGCTTGTGCAAAGGCTCAGTCGTTGGCTTTACCACGAACAATATTACCAGCGGAGACGCAGTACAAATAATTGCCTCTCACCGCCTCGTCTCTGCTTGCTGACGTAATGTCTCAATGTCCGGGAGGGGCACGTCGAGGTATCTCACTAATGGCGGTTGAACGCAAAGTATTTTCCAGAAGCGAAACTTGTTGATTGCCCTGCCTTGCGTTGCCTTATTGCCTTGCGTTGCTTTGCCGCCCGGCCGTCACGAGAAGCTAATGCATTTTAGTACGCTTTATTACGCCAGCGATGTAGCGAATTGCTGGTTCTTATCACGCCCACTCATTGCGTGAACATACTGCGAGCTAAACCGCCTCCGAACAATGAGAAGAGAAAGATTTAACTTTATTGTAAAAAGGTGGTGATCCTAGACGTCAGCCAAGAGAACTTGGGCTCTAGCCGCCTCCTCGGCCAGTTGGGTGGCCCAGATTTGATCCGCTGGGTAAAAGCTGAGCAAAACGGTCTCCCATTTCCCTACCTGAGTGATGCTCCGAACTGGTGTACCCGCGTGCGGGCAAGCCCATAGAATATGTGATAGGTCTGTCCTCTCTTTACGTTTTCGGCACTTATGAGAATATTGCCGTGGGTAGCAGTGGTTATACGTAACTGGGTTTGGATACGAATTCGTAAGCATGATAACAGGAACGTTTATTGTCTGAAAACTGCGAGTGTTGAAAAAAAAATCCTGCCATCTCCACGAAGTGAATGATGATGAGAGGGGCGAAGCTAAAATGCTTATCGGTAAAACCGTGAAACATTCGCCCGCACATCATATAAAGACTCGACACGTCAAGCTTACCACCGCTCCGTTGACAAGCCCGTCGACGACGTCGATGTTTGTGGTGATTATGTAGGGCTTGTTTGGGACGATGAGAATCTCCATGGGTAAGTTGGCGAATTCGGTGTGTGACATTTTAGCCACCTTGGCCATCGCCTTCTGCAGACCGTCTTGTGTCGCGTACCCCCGCTACGTGTCTTGAACTCGCAGGCGACGAACGACAACCTCTTCTTCCTCTCCTCCTTGTTGGGTAGCAACGAACGCGTTGGACGTTTTGACCTCTGCGGCCAATCTTTGGTTGGCGAATCCCTAGGGGGATCCTGCCGCAATCATCATTAATGTGCCGGATACAGCAGCAACGAGGGACGGGACAGGGCCCGAGCAAGAGGAGCTTCGCCCCTAAAAAAAATCTAGGTGGAGCCACTGCCCTGGTTGTCTACGACGTGCGAAAACATCGTGTATGAAGATTCACGACTTCACCTCAGAACAACGATTCGACGCAGTTCCTGGCTGCTTTGCCGTGGGTCACGTCACCGGGAGATCCAGCGCCGCCACTCGCGCAAGCGCAGTCATTAGAGAGTTTTAGCTGACCTTTTCTGACGGTCCGCTCCGCTCCGATAGCTAGCGGGAGCGCCATTGCGCATGCGTGGCGCGCAAAGGCGCTAGCGGCGATACCGGAGCGGGGCCCGCGGGGCCTCTTAGCGGACCGTCGCAGCAGCTTACGTTACCGTGCGGAATATCAACATGGCTGCCCCGCGATGCAAGCACGCTCCCGCGAACTCCGTTTCTTTAGTTGAAACGCGAGCGACGAAATCGCGAAAGCTCTTCCGAAAAGGCAAAGGTGCCACACTCCTCGACAAGCTTTAGTACGGAAGCGAAAAACGTCGACCGAAACCCGGGGCTGCTTCTATGCATCGCCGAGAAAGACAGCCTTGTCTTGACTATTCCAAAGTTTATCGGCTTCTTTAAAATAATTTAGAACCATTATACCGTGTAAGCGACTACATTGTTTTAAAAAGGTGAAATAAGGCACTAAACACGGTACTTTACATTACTTGAGCGACCAAATTCCAATGCGTATCTTTACTTTGCGATGATGTTTTGGTTTGCCCACGCACAGGGCACGACCAGTGACGCGAATCATTCCCCGTCGAGGGAGATATGGTTATTGCCCGTGGTTATTGCTTAGCTAAAAGCCTTTCTGCCGCTGACGCTCCGGTTGTGCTTAGCGGACCGTCGGGAGCATAGCGGAGCGTCAAAAACGGTCAGCTAAAACGGTGCCGTCGGCCGCGTGTCCATGCGTTTCTCTTTTGTTTTGCCGGATAACACGATGACCTGGCAGAATTAACCGGATATGGGTGGTTTAAACGACCCGAACGTAATTATCGGCGCCGCACGAGCTGAGCGAGACAGCTTGTTTTAAAGCAAAGCTTTTTACCTCTACCCCCCAAGGGTTCTTTCGCGACCGTTGGTGTCACCAGAAAACTCCAGCGAACAAATAAAAGAATTTACTGGCACCGCCGGGAATTGAACCTGGAACTAACAGATTAATAGAGCAAGAGCCCGTTGTCTTACCGATTTAGCTACAAGCCCACGCGAAGACAGGAAAGACAGGTGGTGTGCTCACCAAGCATGCACATCTACGGGTTTACCGCCTGCGTTCTCGCTGAATGCCACGTGAAAGCGTCACGTGACCACTCACGCCCGTCTAGCGGCCCTGTGCGCACCTTGCTCATGTGCTAAGAGTTACAAAAATTAAAGGAAGCTCACACCAATGCATGGCATCTCACTTATAGTACGCCAATGTGCTAAAGCCTGTGGCCTCCAGTGTTCACGTAAAAAATGACAGCTCCTTGTCGTCCGCCCTCACGCCAAATCAAGGAATACATTCAAATACTCCTTTATGAGTGAGAGGGTAGTCACCGATTTCCAGCAAGCCTACTGGAATTACCAGTCGGGTTGGGTGTCCTGACCTGCAAGGCGCGTGCTAAAAAACCGCTCTCCAAACGGTTCCATTCAGCTCATCGGGACACCCCCTCACGCTTCAATGGAGGGCAACAAATACGCCCACCCAACAAGCCTGCGATTTTACCTCCCGTGCTCTGCACGAGGACAGTCACCCGCTTGTCACGTTCAGGGAGATAACCCAGCATTATCGCCTTCTGAGACAGACCGTACCTTCGCCTTACCCTGACCTTTCCAGAGAACAACAAACTACCCTACGGCTCACACAATCCGGGCTCCTTCCCACAGCCTACGCGTCTTCACTTAATGCATCCGAATCGCTACGACGCTGAATGTAAATTTTGCTCAGAAGTAGGAACACTCCATCCCGTAATCGGTGTGTGCGACTTTAGCCCTGAGCACCTTCCTCTCTTTCCGTCAACTACCGAACAAGAGCAATGGGAGATGCTGCTGTCCAGGCCCTCTCTACCTACCCAGCTTCAGGGTGTGGACGGAACACAGGCCTCGCGGACTGCATATGGGCCCACAGAAGAAGGAATCACTCCCCAGGGCTGCACTCTGGACCGTTCAAAAATCTGAACAGAAGTATTTCTTCCCCCTTCTCCTCCTTCTCTGCCGCAAAGCTCATCGCCTCCGTCCGCGGCGCAGAGATGGAGAAGTCGGATAGTCTAAAACCGGGTTGGAGCTTACTTTAATTTTATAAAACAAGTGTCCACTCTTCTGGTACACCAATAGAACTCAACCAAACACCGTTCATACATCATGCATTCGTTTAACCTTACCAAGAATATCTCTTCGAAGTAATAAATGGTGTGGTTAAGTGCATTTCACTTCTCTCTGGTTTTACTATTTGTAGAGCGATGTGAGTGCATTAAAGTAACGTCGCATGGGTAATCGTTATGGGAGATATTTACAGCTTTGCTTTTAACCACATTCACGGAGTGGATTGGCGCGATTTTTTTTTTGCTGTGTTTCGAGTCGCTTGGGTCAGCACGAGGCAGACTCTTCATCTTTTGATGTTGTTCTTCTTTTGTGCCGGCTCTCTTGGATGCCGATTTGTAACTGTTTCTCTATTTGCATAAAAACCTACCCGCGCTAATTTTAATTAAAAGAACGCTGCGCTGTAATTTTCGTTTATTTACTTCGGTTTTGCCTCATGCGTGACTAACGCCATGCGCCCGACGTCGTGTAGTCCGCAAGAACGCCCGTGTATGCGAGATTTCGGCGCACGTTAAAGATCCCCAGGTGGTCAAAATTAACCCGGAGCCCTCCACTACGGCGCGCCTCATCGCCTGCGTTGCGTCGGCGCGTTAAACCCTACAATCAATCAGCGTCGTGTAGTCTGCAGGCAATGGTTGTAAGCACAACTTTCTAAGAATTTATAATTCGACATAACCTCTAGACTTCGGAAGTCACCTTACAATCTGGCCATAATTTATGTATTCGACCTTCAGCCACTGTTTGTATTTTACTTGTGACTTGCGATATTATTGTGCCGTTAAATCTTCAAATTCATCGCCTTTTCATTATTTTCGTTAGTAAGGCGGTGGATTTAATAACATGAGCAGCCTGTAATCGAATTTTTACCGAATAGGTTGCTTTCCTTCGTAGAACGCGACTCGAGCGCACCCATTGCCTGTTCGTTTTGAAAAACCAGACGCTGCCTTTGTGCCGTGCTTCCTCAGTAACCAGTATTTGTGAAAACCCTCGTCAATGTTGCATGGGCTCTGCGCATGCGTGAAATGTACTTTTTTTGCCACTTCCCAACCCAGGGACGAGGCCGTCATGAACGAGAGCGGTCGGGTGTACATTCATGGTCGCATCAAGGACATGATAATTCGAGGAGGCGAGAACATCTATCCGAAGGAGATCGAGGACTTCCTCTACACCCACCATGCAGTCGAAGAAGTGCAGGTGAGCAACCGATGAAGCCCCCAATCTCCTTGTTGCTCCTGTTTTCAAGATCTGTGCGGTGAGCATGCACTAAATAACATTTCTCCTTCACTCCCACGAGATGTAAAACTTCCGGCTGTAGGATATTTCCTACATATCCTTGTCCCATTTCCATATTTCCACATCCTTGTCCCATTCCCATTTCCATTTCCATTGTCCCATTTCCCATATCCGACACCCTTGTCCCATTTTCATGCGTGCCGCCTTAGTTTTCCCTAGTTCTCGGTAAGTACTACAATGTTCAGTGATGAAATATTTGAGTCTTTATTGTTTTTTCCCTGTCTTTTCAAGTGTCTTAGCCTCTGTAATGCTTTATCTTGATTGCTTCTTTTGATATCTTGTGTTGAAAATGTTAGAATTACACAATTCATGCCGGTGGGTTTATGCAAAATGGAACGTTTGTTGTGACTAATCGTCATCAAGTGACGAACGTTTGTTTTATGTGCCTCATTCTTATCTTCGTTCTCTCTAACTACTGTGGCTTATCAATGCATTGTATTTGTTGTGCCCAGCTGCAATGATTTCAAGCTGAGAGTGGCAGTATTGGAAATAAATATATCCTCCTAGCCATATATGGCTAGAAGCGTTATACCTGCGGCTTTTATCGCGTCATTACACTATTGCGGAAGATTTAAAACTGGGGTATTTGGGCAGTTCCATCGTCGTCGTCGTCGTCGTGTCCACCATCATCATCAGCTCGCTTGTGTCAAGACGAAGGCCTGTCCCATATTCTTTCAGCATTCCTGTCTGGGGATGCCCCAGTCTATTCTTCGTCTCCGAATTTCTTTTATTTAATTCCTCTGTTGAGTTAATGGTTTTTCTTAACCTCTAGTGCCGACAACCGAATGCAGCTCGATATCTTGGCGAAAAATGCAGTCTTCGAAAGTGCATGACCATACATTGCAGGCGTATATAGCCACACTTGTTTCATTCTTAAGACGAATGCGAGCCAGAGGCCACGTCGAAGTAAACTCCGAAGCAAAGCCCAGAAGTCACGGAGTGTTCGTAACGGGGGGGGGACCGTCTCGTCAATTGCCCGCAGGTCGTTGGCGTGCCGGACGAGAGGTTAGGCGAGCAAGTGTGCGCCTGGATCAAGCTGAAGTCGGGATGCAACCCGTGTGAAGAGGACATTAAGGACTTCTGCAAAGGGAAGGTGAGTGCAAGCTATTTGGTGTACTGCTTGAGAAAAAAAAAAGGGCCCATCTCCCCGCGAGGGGGACTCGAGTAAATGCGTCGCATAGGGGGTGGGTGTATTGTGTTAACGTTTAGTGTTTGGGGAGTTTGTGGTAGTGAATGCGTTGTATCAGCAGCTTCTTGACGTAGTTTGAATGAGTCAAGGATATAAGGCGCGTTCGTAGCCTTTCATTCTGTGTCGGTTTTGTGGCGCAGTGGGAAGAGCACCATGTACATCGCGTTCCGCCCACAGGTAGTGAATGCGTTGTATCAGCAGCTTCTTGACGTAGTTTGAATGAGTCAAGGATATAAGACGCGTTCGTAGCCTTCCATTCTGTGTCGGCTTTGTGGCGCAGTGGGTAGAGCACCATGTACCTTGCGTTCCGCCCGCAGGGTAGTGGGATCGAAACCAGGCGCCGGTAAGTATTATTTTTTATATAGTGTAGAGGGAGGGGTGCGGACCGGTTGTTGAGAGCGAGGAGGGTAGCGTGATGCGGGAGAGGAGGAGTGGGGGATAGGGCGCACCTGGAACGGCTGTTGCGGACGCCGAGGCACGCCAACGCCGACAACGCCGGGTGACATCGTGAGTTAAAGAAATGCTCTGCATTTAAAAAATTCCCGCGCCTTCCCGAGAGGGGAACACGAGTAAATGCAGAGCATTGGGGCCTCAGTACTGGTTGAAGGCAGTGTTGCTTCCATCGCTTCTTCCGTGATGCTGGAGTAGCAGACACTAGTAAACGTGGCAGCGAGCGTCAACCAAGGAAGGAAGGAGCAACGCAGTGACTGAAGCACGAGCGACCGCTAGCCGCTTTATATTTGCAGCGCGCGCAGTAGAGGGAGAGCAGTACGGGTGGGAGAGCGCGCATGCGCAAGCAGCGCGCGCCCTTCCACGCCCACCGCGCTGCTATCACGCACCTGTTACGCCGAGACCGCGACGGAGCGAACGGGCTGACTACGACGCATGCGCACGCCAGCTGCTGTTGAGAGAGAGGAGGGAAGGAGGAGAGGCGCACCTGCTGCGGACGCGAAGCTGTGGACGCCGTCCGACGCAGGAAGAGGCGAGGCTAAGAAATGCTCTGCATTTAAAAATACACAAAGCACTTTATGATTCCTGAGTCTGCGCCTTCCTTGTTACGTGTCCCTGCAATCTGTCTACCATCTTTCCGTCTTCCTGTTGCCGAATTTGTCGCTTGGCACCGATACCTGTAATCGACTTATGTAAAGTGCCAGCCGAAATTTTATGTGCCACAGGCGCTGGTGTGCCTTAAGGATTGATTCTTCAAATATTGCGCATTTCCCAACGCTCACACAAGGGACTCTCTTTCTAACACAGAATGGGTTTCTACGTGTGTTTACACGAGGAAAACGACAGACAAGATCGTCACGCTCGAACCATGGTTATAAAACAAGCACAGGTTTGGCATCCCCTGAACAGATTCGAACCAGGGACCTAAGGATTCCCAGTCGAATGCAGACAGCTGGTCATTAATGTCATTATTTATATGATCCTTCGTTCCCGGGTACAGACCTGTACCACCCTCACCGAACGACAGTTTCAAAAATAGGGCAGTTTTCCCCCAAACATTAATCACCCATGAACGGATTTCGATCGTGGAATGCGGCTGTTTTCTGGAGCGAAATTTTCTTGTAAGGTAAAATAGTGAAGACATAAAGCCGAGCAGTTTCTCCTACTCCAAATTACAAGCGCCGGCGCATTGATTCATTTTCCCTAAAATAGTAATCCTGCTTCAACTTTTTTTCTTTCTTAAGCACATCTGCTCGCGTAGCATTAACATTGCGCAGCTCGTTATGTGTTTTCCTGTTTTTCTCAGCATAGTTTTTTAACAGCGAAGCTGTTGAGCAAATTGTTTGTGTATGGTGTCCGCAGTTAAAAATACCAAGAAAATACCGAGCGCTCGTCCACGCGTGCCTGGAGCGCACATTCCTCGACCGGCTTTAAAGCTACGACCGGCTTTAAAGCCGCGATCGGCTTTAAAGCCGGTCGTGAGCTAAGCAGACCCACTTTTTTTTGTGCGCCATTTTGCCACAGGGCATAGGTAACAGGAAAACAATGGACAAAACAGGGCAGGGGTACGACACAAAAGGAAAGCAAAAAAAAAAAGTTTCCTGTAGTGCGCCAGCATACCACTTAGGGAGATTGGCCAACATTGGCCACAAAAAAATTGGGCCCATCTCCCCGCGAGGGGGACTCGAGTAAATGCGTCGCATAGGGGGTGGGTGTATTGCGTTAACGTTTAGTGTTTGGGGAGTTGGTGGTAGTGAATGCGTTGTATCAGCAGCTTCTTGACGTAGTTTGAATGAGTCAAGGATATAAGGCGCGTTCGTAGCCTCCCATTCTGTGTCGGCTTTGTGGCGCAGTGGGTAGAGCACCATGTACATTGCGTTCCGCCCGCAGGGTCGAGGGATCGAAACCAGGCGCCGGATAGTATTTTTTTTATATAGTGTAGGGGGAGGGGTGCGGACTACGACTACGGACGTCAACGCGGGTGACATCGTGAGTTACTGAAATGCTCTGCATTTAAAAGATTCCGGCGTTCGCCATATCGTTGCAAAATTTGCTCGGAACGAGAAAGACAGCGTACTCGTCAGCACGTGCCTCGCGCCGGAAAAAAAAAAATACGAGAACGGCCAGGACGTCAGAATCGGTTTCGCTGAGTCAGCCGTCTTACCCCCTCGGCCACGACCGTGAGCTAATTCTGGAGAGTCAAACTGCTGACTCACTCGGCCGCGACTGTGGGGAGAGGACTCATGTCACCTACTCGAGCTAGAACACGGGATAGGGAACACGTAGCACTGAGCGCCGAGTTTAAATGTGCGTGTTCCGTTCGTTCGTTCGTTGAAGAAGACCCCCCTCCCTGCGTCGTCCACGATTGCAGCCGATTTGCTTCTTCGCCGTGACAGCAACAAAGATGGAGTAAAAGTCGTTTCGGCAACGAAGAATAAAATCTGCTGCAATCGTGGACTTCGTGCGTCGTGATAGTCGTGAAGGTTGCGTACAGCTTCGCTACCTTCAAGTTTTACGCGCTAGTGTGAGCTTTCTGCGTTTTTTTTTTCTTGGAGCGATGCTAATCTCAGCACAACTATAATTCTTGCATCGGAAAGTAAACCTCATAGAAGGATTAAAATTGTGCCACCGCTTCATTTTCAGGCTGTGATCAACAAGAGCTGATCGAAAAATTACTGTGCTAGGGAGTGACATCGCGCACTTGTAACTTCTTTATCTAAAAGTAGTGACGCTCTGAACACATTGTGGAGGTAATGAAAGTATCAAAGTAACCAGCCATCCTGACAATAAAACCAATGCTTAATGTTCATTATGCATGTTCCGCATAAAGCGAAAGAAAGGAGTACAAAGTTAATAAAGATATAAAAAGGAGGCGAATGCTGCATTTGTCGCTCTATCGGCGAAGTTTCTATTTTACTCCCTAAAATATAAGCTCTAGTGATTACACTTAGAGTGCATGCTGTTTCATTTTACTCATTTCTTGGTGTCGTAATCGGTGGCACTAACTTCATTTCCACTCGCCATTTTTTTGCGTCTTTGCAGTTGAGTCACTTCAAGATCCCAAGATACATCCTGTTTGTCGACAGTTTTCCCAAGACCGTTTCGGGAAAAGTCCAAAAATTCAAGATGAGAGAACAAAGCCGCGCGATGCTTCAATTATGATTGTTCCTAACTCATGTTTTAACTGTACAGTACGCACATGAAACCCACTTGTGCATTTTTTTTTTCGCTTTTTATCTGCAGGCTTTTTTATCGCTTTTTTTTACCCTTGGTACAATTGTCATTTCGTTCTAATAAAAACGCGCGTCTTTTATAAATTTTGCTGTGCTTTTGCAAAACTGATCACCAACGGTGTTGTGAGGTTGTTCTTTGCAGCCAGGCATACAAGCAACGCAAAGTAATGGTAAATAGTGACGTCAGGCAGCAACGACGGCAAGAAATGCACCACTTTTATTGTCATTACGGCGGTAGCCGTATTCGCGACGTTTTGCGACGTCTACCATGGTAGTAACGCAGGTACTCAGGAAGAGCTTGGCGAGTTTTGCAGCCACACATGCCGAGTCCGTTTAGCGGTTTCTTTTCTTTTTTTTTTTTCAGCATATTCCGTCGCCCAGGGTCTTCCTACCTGGGGTATAATAGCGTAGATGTCGGGGTGACAACGGTGGCAGGGGGGAATCCCTTCGGGGTAGCCACGCAGGTTTCGGCGCTCTCGTGGCATACGCCTCTTCACCGGTGGTCGCGTAATAGCCTACGCGGAGCCTAGTGGCTGTCGGTGACGTGGCGATCGTGGCAAGGTATGGCCTCTACTCAAAGAGTGACGCTGCTTCGATGGCATGGCGCGAAGCTCCGCGGGCCTGAAAAAAGGATTGACTTATAGCCAGGCCACCGTAGTGACGGGGTGACGTGTGGGTCCAAAGAGACATGAAGCGACGCGATGTGGGCTTGGTGCGACTGCGAAGAAACTGCAAGGCTATCACTGCAGGATGCCACCGAAGTGATTGCAAGAGGGGAGGGGGAATTTTTACGGTTCAAATGAATCCCATAGGCGCTGCTACTCATCCGCTTTGCCATCGCTGCAACCAGAGTATGTATAAAGCAAAACGTACCCTGTAGAAAGAACTCGGTAAAAGCGCTGAAGGCAAATAATAAAATGGAGGGATTGAATACGTAAATTCGGTGGCCAACAGTGCACTCGAGTGGCGCAGGACAGAAGCTGTTGGAAGTCAATGGACGAGTCCTTCGCCCTGCAGCAGGCCTGAATAGGCTGTTGTTGTTGATGATGATGATGATGATGATGATGATGATCCAAAGGCAAATAAAAATTCCCCGCATTTCCCCGAGGGGAAGAATGTGAAAGTGCGAATGCAAGAGTTGAATTTGCGCGGTTCGGTAATGTTGGCGAAAGAGAGATCACACACACACACACAACTACAAAGAAAGAAAGATGCATTTATTCACAGACACCTATTTGTGTTGTCGTTGTACTTGATTGCTAGAGCGGATCTCAGCTTTGAAATTTCGTGTCAGTACTCCTTTAAGCGGGTGCATTAGCCCTTCTCACGCCCGATTCCTGGCCAATCCCCCACGTGGGTATGTGCCATGTCAGCGGCCAGGCAGCGCGCGCCCATCTTTGAAATTTCGTGTCAGTACTCCTTTAAGCGGGTGCATTAGCCCTTCTCACGCCCGATTCCTGGCCAATCCCCCACGTGGGTATGTGCCATGTCAGCGGCCAGGCAGCGCGCGCCCATCTCCCCCCGTTGCTAAGGAAGACGAGGAGCGCGCGCACCCGCAGCTGTTGCTATGCGGACTACGGCGGCGGACGATTCAGGCTCGCTTAAGAAGTGCATTCGCACTTAAAATGGCGTTGGTACATTGGGTGAATTCGAGATTATCACGACGGCGGGAGATATCCCTCCACAAGGTACAAGAGTTAAACATTCCACATGGACTGTTACACTATCGTATTTAGGTCGCACGCGTTATCTTTTCTTTGAGGTGGGGTTTTGTGCTTTGTAGGGCCGGAGTACAGGTTTGAGTTTTAGGGGCGAAGCTCCTAAAGCCATGGGTCTGTCCATCCATTGTGTCTCGTGGTACGTGACCGCCGCATGCTTTCGGATATGTCGCAAAGTGGGCCGCGTTGCACGCGCAAGAACCGGCTGCAACCGGCAGCGCAAACTCGGCACCGGGAGCGCGAGCTTGTCTGTGTTCGCCAACGGAGGCGCGAGCGCACGTGCACTGCGAGGGGAGATCACGCAAGAGATCACGCCACGAACGCAGGCAGTCGTTCTCGGAGATCGAACGAGACGCAAGGACCTTCGCTCGTTTCCTCTCGTCTTGTTCGGGCACAAGTTTGCCCTAAATAAAAGTTCTTTCTTTACCGTTGTGTCCCATCCTACGTGACAAATTGTGGTAGAGGTGCGGGGTAACCCTCGATGGCGCGGGGTCTTTCACCAGGTCTGGGCCTGGGAGCATTGACTCCGAAAATAAAAGTTGATCTGTACAATGTACGCACACAGTCTTACGTCTTTCTTAATGATGTAATGGGCGAACTTTCACGGGAGAGTTACGGTTACCGATGATCTCCCCCTCTCGAGCTTCGCCCCACTTATCATCATTCATTCCGTGGATATGGCGTGATTTTTTTTTTCTGCCTGTGTGTACTTTGTATGCACTGCACATAGAAGGCATCCGCGAAAGTCCTGAAACCTCTCCAGAGATCTCTTTATAGGTTGAGGAGAAAATAACTGACTCAGTTATATGGCTGTTTCTTGTAGTCTCTTAATTTGCAGTGGTCAAGATAGGTCGGCAAACAGCAAATGCGTGTGTGTGTATTAACATATTAAGCAATCATGACTTGATTAGAAGGGAAATGTGCGGTTGCTGTGTGGACTTCATATTATTCCTTGTTTGTACTTGCATATGCATGTTGCTTCGTTCCTGTTCCAGTTTGAAACATGCCACCTTTTATGTTTGTGATTTTACACCATTTTGTGTTAGCCCAAGAACGCGGGTTCGACCCAAGCTGTGGCGGTCGCTTTTTAGATGGAGGCGAACAGCAAAAATCTCCCGTTAGTCGAGATATCGGCGCACGTTAAACAAAATTAATCAGAAGGTCCGGCTCACCTCACAGCCCTGCTGTGGCTTCCGCGCGTAAAACCCCGAGCTTCGAATTCGTACCCCTAATCCACCCCCCTGTTTTTAAATCGAAGCTTTTTACCTCTACTTCTCCCCCGTCTCTGCCGCCGATCTCGCCGCCTCCGTCGGCGGCGGCAGAGACGGAGGAGAAGTGAGACCATCTAACGCCAAGTTTGAGCTTCCTTTAATTTTATAAAAAAAAGTTTCCACTCATGTGCTTCACCAATACAACTCAACCAACCACCGTTCATGGATCATGCATTGATTTAACCTTAGCAAAGAATATCTCTTTGAAGTAATAAAGGGTTTGGTGAAGTGAATTTTACTTGCCTCTGGTTTCACTCTTTGCGGAACCACGTGTGTGAATTCAAGTGACGTCGCATGGGTAATCGTTGTACCCAGGTAGCACGGAAAGTCCGTTTCTTGACCGGCCAACCTATGGCTGTTCTCCGGAATGCTCGGCAAGAGGCAACAAATTGACTGCCGTTGATAATAAAATGGAGGTGTCATTTACAGCTTCGCTTTCCAACCACCTTCGCAGGGTGGATAGGCGCGCATTTTTTTTACAGAGTACTCTATTCATTTGCACAATTAGCAAGCTATGTAGTAGAAGACTGTTCTCTTACAATAGTGTTATGCGCGAAAAACGCGATAAAAAGGTTTCCTGCTTTAATACTCACGAGCTGGCGATTTATTTAAGGAACATGCACGATGTCTTGCACGACTGTATTGTTTCGATCCCGAATGTTGTGTTTTAATGGCCTTGCTGCCACTGTAGTTAGGTAGAGGCACGAAGAGAAAAGTCAGTTGCGGACACGGCTTCTGGAAGCTACCCAACTTTAATGCAAAACGTTGACAGAGATGAAAACCCCTCTTGAAAAACGCACTTCTATAATTAAAACATGTACTTAAAGCACGTTTTTATTTAACTAAACATATCCGTGTACTATCTAGGCGGAATTAACGCAGAAAGTGAAGAGGAATGAAAAGCTAATATCTGACCCACATTTTCCTACGAAGGTTTTACTCTTTTTTTTTTACTTTCTATTTTGGGGTTTTATTGATTTTGTCCGTGCTTTTATGTCAAACCCGGCGCTTTATCTTCACTATGGCCATGATCGACCAGCTCTAAATGAGACGACTTCGCAGGTCAATTTAACAAGATACGCATCGCCCTCAAGAGCTGCTTCCATGGTGATGCTGCAGGAGACACCTCAACACACAAACGCCAACAGTTCTGGGAAATATATTTTGACGAAGCTCTTTATTCCTACAAAAAATCGGGATAATGGAGCTGACTATGTTGCTCTAAGGAGCTTCTTTGACGACCGAAACATTTCCCACGAATCGTAGGAAAAAAAATTATTTACTGGATTGCGTTATTCCGGTGTATTAGGTCTATCGATACAAAAAAGAACTATACTTACAAGAGGAAGGACTTCATCAACCCCGCTCTTTAACATGATTCTTTTTTGTATGGATATGTTTCGGTCGTCAAAGTAGCTCCATGCACACTAAACGTTTTTACACTCTTATCGCCTGAAAAATGTGAAGCATAAGTGGAATAAGGGTGTTGAATAGTCATTAGGCTTTTTTCTTAGGTTTCAACACCCTAATTTGTAGCTTTACACCCTTCTGTGGCAGAAGAGGTGTTGACTGACTGCAACACCCTCGGTTTTCTGTAGGGTGTTGAAAGGGTGCGAAAAAGATGTTCATGTTGCAAAAAAAAAAAAAAAAAAGAAAACACTGTAGCTGGGGGGTCGACCTATAGCTTCTTTCGGTGTTGCTAAGTTTTGGTACGTTTGCTAGGCTTTGTAAGTTTTGTTTGGTTTCGCGATGTTCTTGCTAGGCTAGGCCAAGTGCTGAGGGATGAAGCCGAGTTTAACAGGATTTTACAAGGCTGTTGCTACCCAATGGTACTAAGTCTCATCCAATGGAACATATCCACCCAACAAATTTGTCCACGACATTAGCGGGGGCCCGCAGGGCCACCTTTTGTAGTCAAGGTGACGGTAGGGGTGACGCCGCTTACTTCCAGCACATGTGGATTGGACCCACCCACGCCCCGGCTGTGCGTGACTTAGCTGTGGTTGTTTTGAACCTTCACGGCCCCCCGGTTGCGGCAACACGCCACTTTGGCCTCTGCGTCTCGCAGACGGGGCCCCCGGTCTGACCCGTCCGGGGGGAATCAGCCAGTCGCCTTTTCCTGCCTCCCTCTCAGCTCTGTCACCTTCCTATTTTCTTTGCTACCCCTGTCCTGTCATCTCTTCCTTTCCTCATTTCCACACATTTTCCAGGTGGCGAGGGCTAACCCTGGGTAAGGAATCAACCTTGAGTACTTAAACAGGGTTATAGCAGCCGTGTATGCCTAACGTCCATCTAGTGCGTTTCCAGGTTGGGCTCGGTGGTGGGCGACCAGCACAGCTGCTGAACTGATTTCACTTGTTATGGCAACAAGACCTTCTACATCCAATGATCTTCCTCCAAAACGGGGGCGCAATGAAGCAGTCCAGTAGTTTTTCACACCAAAACAGCCAGAAAATTTTCTCAAGTTCCACGTCATCCACTGTGAAAAAGAGGGCATGTCAATGATCGTCTGTCACCAGACTTTGTAGCCAAAGTTCTTACAAATGAGATAGGGAGTGGCTATAAAGTAAGCAAATTGGGAAGCGGTGACCTCTTAGAAGTTAATAACACCGATCAATGTACCAAGTTGACCAAAATAACCACTGTTGGGGACAGCCCTGCGAGCATCACTCCCCACTGATCTATGAACACCACCAGAGGTGTTATCTCTGAAAAAAGACTTCGTGAGCTTGTCTGAGAAAGAACTCCTGGAAGGGTTCGAGGTCCAGAATGTTGTGAATGTTCAACGAATCAAAATACGTGGAGATGGGAAGGAAATTCCAACCAAGCATGTAATCGTCACATTCTCGACCAGTGTACTGCCCGAGTCTGTCGAGGCAGGCTATGTTAAGACTCCTGTCTGTTTGTACATTCTTAACCCCCGAAGGTGCTATAACTGCCAAAGCTTTGGGCATGGTTCGTTGAGCTGCCGAAGCAAGGCAGCATATCCAAAGTGTAGCTTTCCCGACCACTATTCTGACACCTGTGAAGCTCCACTTCACTGTGTAAACTGCAAAGGAGAACACGCCGAGTACTCGCAATCGTGCTCTCAATGGAAAAAAACAAAAAATAATTGATCTGAAGTATAAGCCAAAGGTCTGGCCATGGTTCGTTGAGCTGCCGAAGCAAGGCAGCATGTCCAAAGTGTAGCGTTCCCGACCACTAGTCTGACACCTGTGAAGCTCCACTTCACTGTGTAAACTGCAAAGGAGAGCACGCCGAGTACTCGCGATCGTGCTCTCAATGGAAAAAAGAAAAAGTAATTGCTCTGAAGTATAATGAAAACTACTTTTCGGGAAGCATGACCGAGACTGTTCCAACGCACACTAGCTTTTCCGATGTAGCGCGACGGGGGGGGGGGGGGGGGGGGCGGCGCTACACTCGGTTAGAGTTCCCCATGGAACCCTCCCAGCGAGGCCCCAATGGACACCAAATGCCCTCTCAGTGCCGGTGGCTAAGGCCACCGCACATGCCACGAAAGAAGCATCAAAGGCTGCCCCAGCACCCCTTGATGCTAACGCTAGGCCGCTTGCTGGCACTGCAGTGCTGGTTTCGGCGGAGAGGCAGGCTACCTCAAACAGCCAGCCTAGCCCTGCTGTCGACGTTTCGCAAGAAGCCATGGACACAACGCCAAGCTCTCCGGTGCGCGGTACGCCGAGAGGGCGCGGCACGTCTCTTGACCGCACAAAAGTAAAGCCATCTGGGGTCGCGGCCCCTGGGAAGGTGTCATGAGCCTGTGAGGCTGACAACACGAAACTTTCCAAGTTCTTGTTATAATCATAAACTGATGGTAACTGATAATGTTGTCCCATGGAACTGCAGAGGCCTCTTGAAAAACTTGGACGATATCTATAAATTGCTGTCATAATACCAAATAAGTATTCTGTGTCTCCAGAAAACACACTTGAGAGCCAATCAAACAATTTTGAGAGCCAATCAAACAATTGTCGTGCAAAGTCAGTCTCATGCCAGTACCTACCGCTACAGACCAGTTTAGAAGCTGCAGACATACGAGTCATTATCTCTAATAAGCTGGTAACAGTATGCTCATTGTACATACTTTTAGACCACGGCCTCTCCAGTGTGGAGTTTGAAACATTAGTGGATCAGATGCCAGAGCCGGCCGTATCTGCTAGTTGGGGACTTTAATGCTCACCAGCCACTCTGTGGGGCCGCACGCAATGATGTTCAAGGGCGCCTCATTGAAATGTTTCTGCTATCATCTGGAGCGTGCATACTTAACAAGAAAGACCCAACATATTATAACACAACAGATACCACGTACTCCTGCATAGATCTGGCCATAACTGTTTCAGTTCTGTTTCCAGCACTCAGTGGAAGGTCATTAATAACCTGTACGGAAGTGACCACTTTCCAGTAAGCCTGAAGCTTTTAGACTATAAACAAGACAACACTCCATGCCCACAAAAGTTCAAGGAAGAGGCCGCAGACTGGAAAAAATTCAAAGAACTCGCTGAGCTTCACTATACACTTATATAGCACCTTGGTATTGATGAAGCTGCAGAGACTCTGGCCACCCATATAATTGAAGCTGCGCTAAAGTCCATTCCCCAGACTTCTTCTAGTGGTGTTACTAAGCCAAAACCTTGGTGGAACCATGATTGCAGGTAGGCCCGTAAGGAACAGAATAAGGCGTGGGGTGTCTTGCGTAGGTGCGCGACGACCGAAAACCCGTTACTTTTCAAGCGGGCAAAGGCCAATGGCAGACGGATACGGCGTATTGCGAAAAGAGAAAGCTGGAATCGTTTTGTGTCATCAATCACATCATATACTGACACGCGGAAAGTATGGAGAAGAATTACAGCGCTCCGAGGAAGCAACACTCTTGCGCACCCTTTGGTCAGCACAAGTGGAGACCCTTTACAAGGCCAATCGAATGCTCTAGGCAAGCATTTTGAGTATATATCAATTTTAGCTCACTATTCAAATAACTTCCTGAGAGTCTGAGACACAAGAATGCAGAAGAACAAAAGGTCGTACGTGACAAAAGGCAGTCTGAGGTAGGATATAATTACCCCTTCACTGTGCAGGAGCTTAAAGTTGCCCTCACCACTTGTCACCTGATCCAGGCCGAATAACATATACCATGACTAGGGTTCTGCGTTTTCGGATAAATCCGATAAAATCCGAAAAACACTCGCCGGTAAAAATTTTGCGAATGCGGATTTGTCCGAAAAACTCCGAATTCAGGGACCGCCGCCTGTGAAAACCTGGAACCGGCCCACTCGTCGCAGCCAACTCGTCCTAGGAAAACTGGTCATAGGGAAACCGGTCAAAGAGGGCATCTCGTTCTAGGTGATCCCGTACTAGGAAAAGTGGTAGCACTGACCTTCTCGTGCTAGGAAAAGTCGTCTCGCGGTTCCATTTTTGGCCGATGTCGAGGAAATGGGGAGAGCAAGTTAGTGCCTTATAATCTTATAATTAATTACTCCCAGGTTGACCTCTTCAGAGTTCGGGGGGTCCTCTGCTTTTGTAAGTTTGCAGGTGGTGGTTGAAATGATTTTTCTATTTTTTAACACATGTTCCTCTGTCCCGTTCTTATTTCCCTTCTTGCTGCCAAAAAACAAATTAAAGTTTTTTACTGGGTAAGGGGATTCTTTTCAGGTTTATTTTTTTCTTCTCCTTCCAAAAAATATTCGTCACTTTTTTCTGTGGAGGGGGGGTCGACTTTTTCTTTCTTTTGCGTTTTCTTTTATTTCTTTTGCTTTCTTTCTTTTTGCGTTATCTTTTGAAGCGTTTTGCCTGCTTGTGTATACATCTATAAAAAGGGCAAAAAGTTGGCCTCTTGTTTGTTTGCAGGTGGTGGTTGAAATTGGCTTTTCAGTTTCAGCACAACTTCCGGTTTCTTTTTTTGCTTTTCGCCTCCTTCTAAAAAGTATTCTTCACACTAATTTGTTCGAGTGTGTGTGTGTGTGGGGGGGAGGGGGGGGGCAACTTTTAAGTCCTGCCTTGACTTTAGCTCCCATATATAGGTGATATGAAGACTAACAAAACGAAAGTTACCCAGCTTGACAATCATCTTTTGTAAGCAGGCATGAAAACAAAAGATCAAAATACTAAAAAGCGAAAACACAGAACGAAATCGCAATCTCAATACAGCGCCGTCACTTAATTACCAAAAATAAAAAAAAATGTATTAGAAAAACAGAACGGGCAAACAAAATCTAATATAAAAGGCTCACGTAATTACCTGCACAAAGAAAAAAAAAAGATACGCTGTCTGGCTGGCGCGTTCCTCGAAGGCGACAAAGGAAAGGGTGGTGAATCGAAGGAGGAGTGTAAGAATGTTTACGCATAAGATGAGAATTATACAAGCTTTTGTACCCTTTCATTTGAACATGATAGACGAAAAGCGTAAATTGTGACGAGTTGGCCGAGTGTCCAGTTGCCCTAGGTTACGAGTTTCCCTAGTGCGAGCTGGCCTATGACGACTTGCCCTATGTGACGAATTCACCTATGACGAGTTGGCTGCGACGAGTTCACTTTTGACGAGTTCTCCTAGACCCGTGAAAACCAGACTACCCTTTATCTTTCCCTGGCATCCTTGAACCACTTTTCCTATTCTATTTTCATGTTTCCACTTTTGTTCGTTCCACTTGCGTTCCCAAGCTTCACAAAGGGAGTCGCTTTAGACCCTTATCATGAAAAACAAGATCTCTCCCCACAACAATAGTCGAACCAAGGTCAAACACTTTTCTCCTTCTCTGCCACTCCTCTTCGGGCCTTTTTCCCGGATATGTTCTTTTCCTAGAATTTCATTCGCCCCTCGCGGAACTCATTTCGCTGAAGATTGAACGTTTGAGTAAGCGCAAAGGAACAAGGACGAACGAAGTGGAAGGAACACGGCGCTACTATCAACTCGTCTATTTTCAGTGTGACGCCCGATTTTATACGGGATGGTACACTGCGACTGCTTTTCTGATGGAGGCGAAAAGCAAAAACGCCCGTGTGTACGAGATTTCGGCGCACGTTAAAGATCCCCAGGTGGTCAAAATTAATCCGGAGCCCTCCACTACGGCGCGCCTCATCGCCTGCGCTGCGTCGGCGCGTTAAAATCCTACAATAAATCATCAATCGATGGTACACTGCGAATGAAAGAAAAGAGGGAAAGGGGAGGAGCACAAGCAAATACAATAAAAACTAAAAAGTGGAGGATGACAGTTCAAACACCCGCATTAAACAAGGCACTTTATGAAGGCAAAAACTAGCGATTGGATAAAAATTTCAGTTCTTTTTTTTTTGTCAGTGTTAGGGAAGCTGTGCTAACGCATTTGTCTTTCAATGAAACAATCTGGTAGGCCTCGATGATTTCTCTTGTTAGCTGATCCTCGTGTCGGCCTACAATGCTGGTCTTATCAAAATGTGGCCTACATCCACAATCTTATTGGATTGTGTTCGATATTCGTTTCCTATATTCAATTCCTTTATCGTGTGGCAGACAGTACGTTGGTCAGTCAGGTCGTTGCTTAAATGATCGACTTAGAGAGCATAGGAACAATGTAAAAAAGACGAGTAACGGACATCTGGGCATACATTGCAAAGATTGTGAATGTAGGCCACATTTTGATAAGACGAGCATTGTAGGCCGACACGAGGATCAGCTAACAAGAGAAATCATCGAGGCCTACCAGATTGTTTTATTGAAAGACAAATGCGTTAGCACAGCTTCCATAAAGCTGACAAAGAAAGAACTGAAATTCTTACCTAGCCACTAGTTTTTGCCTCCCTAAAGTGCCTTTTTTAACGCGGGTGTTTGAACTGTCATCCTCCACTTTTTGTTTTTAGTTTTTATTGTATTTGCTTGTGCTCCTCCCCTTTCCCCTTTTCTTTCGTTCGCAGTGTACCGTCCCGTACAAAATCGGGCTTCACAGTGAAAAGGTCAGTTCATTTCAGCATAACCACGCCATGGGCAGGAAGCGAAAGCTCCCCGCTGATTACGCCAAAGAATATCCAGATTTTGAAGCACCTTCCAGCAATGACCTCGTCGTCTGCAAGTTCTGCCGCGTGCAACTTCGTACGGCTAATGAGAAGAAAAGGGAAAAAGTTTTGGCGGATGCATGCACGAGATTGGTCCACCCTTTTACGTTGCGCATTGGGTTTGCTGGGTCTTCCCATATCTAGTGCGAATGTCGAAAGAACATTCTCAATGTTTCGATTGGTCAGTCGTAAGGAGCGTGCTGCAGTGACAGACACTAACATTAGAAAATATGCCTGCATATACTACAACAAGTTCTAAACGGATGTCACCACGAATGTTGCAAATATTGACTCTGCAATAAAAATGTCTCCCCTGTTTGATTTCTTTTACTGTTGTACATGGCATTTCTTAAAGATCAATACTGTACGACCCTACTAATCCTAAAAACTCTGAATTCTGTGTACTCTGAAAGGACGCTCCGAAAAACTCCGAATTTACAAAAATAAATAAACTCCAAAAACGTCCTTCGAATTTGCTCAAAAATAAATTCCGAAAACGCAGAACCCAAACCATGACTAAGCACCTGTACGAGGACACGCTAGAAGCGCACTTACTGTTGTTTAACAAGATCTGGCGCGCAGGGCAGACGCGCACCAGATCGTACGTCATCCAGATATGTTCGTGTTGATTCTGGCGTTCCGCAGGGATCGGTGCTTGGGCCCTTATTATTCTTGGTTTTTATAAATGGCATTGTTGCCGGACTGTTAGTTGGTGTCAAACTGTACGCCGACGATTGTATATTGTGCAACAAAATTGTGTGTGCTGATGATCAAACTAGGTTAAATCGTGACTTTGAAAAAAAGTGGGGATTGGTGTAGGCACTGGAAAATGAGCATCAATTTTGACAAAACTGTTTTCGTGAAATTAACACACAAGAAAGCCCCTCTTTCACACATCTATGCGACTGGTGACATTAGACTGACAGAAGTGAACCAATATAAGTACCTGGGCTTGTGGATTTCTAACGTTCTTAACTGGAATTAGCATATCGATACTGTCCCGGCTATTGTTCTTCGAAAACTCTTCTTTTTTAAGACGTGCTTTAAAGTTCTCAACCACCTCTGTACGCCTCCTAGCTTACAACACAATTATTCGTCCTAAGTTAGAGTATGCGGTAATTATTTGGGATCTATACTCTCAAACCAATATTTAAAAAACTAGAAAAAATTAAAAAAAATGCGGTAAGGTTCATACACAGTTCTTACAGGCACACATCGGTCACTGCACTTCTCCATAAGAGCAACCTGCCCACAGTATCTGAAAGGAATTGAATACTACGTCTTAAATTTTTCTATCAAACAGTTACTGGACAGTATGCTGTTGACACCGCTAACATCTTTTCAACTGGTTACGATACAAGACGCCGACACGCACTTACAGTCACACCGCTCAATCCACGCAACAACTGCTTCAAATACTCATACTTCACAAGAACTGTTGTCGATTGGAACAACCTCTCTAACAATTCGGTAACCGAAAAATCGTTAGCTGCTTTCGAGTCACATCTGCTCACATGATGCATCTTTTTCTGTTTTCTGTATATTTTGTGTATGTTTGTGTGTGCGTTTTGCCCCGAAAGTTATTAATGAAATGTTTCTCTCACCCTGCTGAGATCTTGAACAAAGATCGCAGTATAAATAAATAAATAAATAAATAAATAAATAAATAAATAAATAAATAAATAAATAAATAAATAAATAAATAAATAAATAAATAATAAAAGAGGGTAAAGAAGCTATTGTGGTGCCGATTGTAAAGAAGGGAAAGATCCAGCACTCGCGCGAAGTTTAAGAGCAGCCGCTTTAACCAGTTACTTATGCAAGTTCTTAGAAAAAAACGATTAGCCGTCGCCTTATCTATTTTCTAGATTATCATGGTATTATAGGCAATCGCCAGGTGAGTTTTCGCTCTGGTAAATCCACAGCAGACCACCTAGTGGCTATTGAATCCCACATCAGGGATGCATTTGTTCATAAGAAGCATTGTTTATCAGTTTTCTTTGACCTTGTGGGGTTCTACGTCTCACACACTGGTTATTTCCCACCCCACAGCCATCGCGCTCAGCAAACATGCCTTGCGAGCGCCGGCTGCGGACGGGTCCGTTGTTTGCGGAGGCAGACAAAGGCAGGAGGCGGCGAGGGCATCACATCAATGGCAGCATTTATTGCAAAGTGCGAATCAAATACACTGCATACAGACTGATCGTAGGCCATAACGGTAACACTGGGAGCGAGGCATTAAACAACGCTAGCGATCGAGATGGTTCGACTCACCGATGGCATACCGGAGAAGCGGAGCGCTGCGCGTGCGAGCGACGTTGCAGTCCCCCAGCTCGCTCGGACGCGTCCCATTGTGGCGCGTTCCCCAGGTCCGGACGGGCGCGCCGAAACGTCCGCGCGCTACCGGATCCCCAAGACAAGAGAGCGTCCTCACGTCATCCGACAACCCACCAGACCTCGCCTTTTGGTGGCGCTAGTATCGAGGAAGAACTGGTTCTCGGGTAAGGCAGAGGGGAAAAGGGTCAACGCCTCCACCAGGGCGACAACAAACCGTCCGGTCGCTGGCGCCCTCCCGTATGATTCCCGTCTCGTGAGCGAGGCGAGTTGTGCACGCCGGCCGCGATGGGAAGCTAGCCAGAAAGGGGTTCGCGTGAAAGTCGCGATCCCCACAACCTCCAGAAAGCTTACAACACATCCTGGCGTTACGGTATTCTCTGTGATCTGCGCCGCCTTGGCGTTTGTGGAAACATGCTGAACAGTTTGAAAGATTACCTTTCGGAGCGCACCTTTCAGGTTAGGGTTGGAAATGTCCTCACGAAGATGTTCGTCCAAGAAAATGGAGTGCCGCAGGGCGGTGTGCTTCGCTGCACACTTTTTCTTGTTAAGGTGAATTCCTTAGGAACTGCACTGCCTCGCTCCATTTCTTACTATATGTTGATGATGTGCACACTGCCTTTAAATCGTGTAATATGTCCATTTGTGAAATGCAAATACAACTAGCTGAAAAACTTACATAGTGGGCAGATGGGAATGGCTTGTTTCAACCCAGAAAAGAGCACGTGTGTGGTCTTCTCTAGGCAACGTGGTATTCTCCCGGATCCCGTTATTAAACTCCATGAAACACCCATGGAAGTAAAAAAGGAGCGCAAGTTCCTTAGGGTTGGGCTTGATGACTAACTTTCGTTCATTGCACACCTCAAGCGCCTTAATGTGAAATGTTTGGATGCAGTCTGGATCCTGAAAGTCCTCTAACACCGGTCATTGGGTACTGACACAAAGTGCTATTGGCCTTATTCAATAGCCTTGTGAGGTCCCCGCATCGACTACGGGTGCCTTGTTCATCAATCCGCCGCAAGGACAGCGCTAAAGATGTTAGACCCTGTCTACTTCCTTGGCCTTCGTCTGGCTACCGGCGCTGTCCGGACAAGACCTGTTTGAAGCCTGTATGTGGAAGCCAGTCAGTGGTCTCTTGAGATACAGCGGAAGTACACTGGGATGACTTATGTTCTAAAAGTGACATCGTTGACTGGACACCCCAACAGCACTCTAGGCAACCAGGCTATCAAACTTTTTGAAAATCGACCTGCCATGGCTGAGGGCACTGTGAGGTCACTGGCCACAGGCCTGGGAATATCCTTCACTGACGCTCAGAAAACCAGCTTGTTGACTTTGTCCCTCCGTGGGCTCTCTGCCCTATCTCTTGCGATTTGTCTTTTAGGGAGATTTACAAAAGAACCGCTCCAAGGAAATTAATTATGCAGCATTTTTTGCTTTTACAGAACAAGTACAGAGCATCTGAGCTCTACACAGATGCCTCCAAATCAGCTGGGGCAGTATCATGTGCTACACATGGTTCAAACTTTTCTACGCCAAAGACTATGCCTAAAGCCACATGCATATTCACTGCTAAAACACACGGCCTTGTAATGGCTGTAGAATATATCATTCAGAGCAATGTACAAAAGTCAGTGATATTCACTGATTCTCAAAGTGAAGTGCAGTTTTAGCGTCAGGAAAGTTACAAAAAACAATCCAGTCTTTAATCAATTGCTAAAACTGCTGTGCTCAGCACACAAGCAATAACTTGAAATCACAGTCTGTTGGGTCCCAGGTCACTGCGGCATAGCCGGAAGTGAGTAAGCAGACAGGAATGCTCTTCGGAGTGACCTAGATATCCAAAGCGTCCCGTACGAGGATCTTAAAGCGTACGTACGTAAGAGGCTGCGCGACCAATGGCAGGAAGATTGGAATAGGCAAATAGCAAACAAATTGCACATGGTAAAACCCAAGTTAGGTAGATCGATCCCTGAAAAACGGGACAGGATCACAGAGGTTACTCTGTGTAGACTGCGCATAGGCCATACTCGTGCTACACATGCGTACCTATTGAAAGGAACAGGACAGCCACGCTGCTCGAGGTGTGGAGGGTCGTTATTAGTCATTCACGTACTAGTGAAATGCAAACTACTTGAACCACAAAGAAAACGTCATTATCCAAAATTGAACACATTGTTGCGACCGGGCGGGGGCACCCGATCCGAGCTCCGTGGCCTCCGACATACGAGTGGTAGCGTGTATGATGCGAGCGGCCAGCCGCTGTTGCAGCCGTGAAGAAGTCCAGAAGCCGTAGGCTAACGTAACTGTTTACTTCATAGCGAGAGGTGAGCCGAAGCCAAAGAACAATGCCCCGACGGGCGAGGTTACAATACAGGACTCGAGCAGAGCGACAACATCGATTCGCTGCTCTAACAGGAATGAGTTACAACGCTTGGGCAGCTCTATTTATACCCAAAAGCGATAACGGTCAAACGCCAAAAGCGGGAACACGCCATGAACATCCCAGACACACGCACAATGGGAAAGAGCGTTAACGCTCTTTCCCATGCTCTTTCCAGTGTTTGTTAGTCGTCGGCAGCCTCCGCGCACGTTGAGTCCGAGAGAGGGGAGAGAGGAGGACTCCGTTGCGATCGACGGGGCCTCTGTGTCCTTGAAGAGCGTGGAGACGAGCCTCGCCGCCAGCCGCCGAAGTTTTGAAATGCGCCGAGAGCAAAGCGTCTGACGCGGCTTGTCGCAACTTGTTACTGACATGGTGGCGCGTGTTTTCAAAGGTGCACAGTGGCTTCGCCGCACAGCCGAGGAGTGATGCGGGGAAGTACTGCGGCGCTGGCCGATTCGTAACATGCATGATACCACAACACATGGCTGTTTTTATCAGACGAGCCATTTTCTTCTGTTAGCAGTGTTTTTGAGTACCTCTCAGATGCAGATTTTTTAAGGTATGTGTCATATCACCCGTGAGCCCAGCCACCATCGCATGCTTGAACCCGGTAGGTTATCTCCTTACTCCCGCAAGGACGGTAGCATGGGGCACGCGTAAAAATTCATGTCATTGTGACAATTGTTTTTACTTGTCCCTCTACACCCATTTTAATAATGTTGTCCTTTTATAACAGAAATTTTAAATACCTTCTATTATATTCTCTGTACTTCATATTCCCACTCGAATAATCTTCATCATAGTACTGGCGCTCTTTGGCCTTGATGCCCTTGCGCCAAGAAAGCCTAACATCACCATAACATCGGCGGGTAGTTTCGTACTTCCATGGAGCGTGCTAATGAGAATCATCGTCATTCACCGCAACATCAGCGCGCCGCGTGCACGGCTCGCTCCGTCGGCGGCACGCGGTGCGAGGTTCGCTTCCGCGAGAAGCGCTGGGAAGAATCGGCGGCCGTGCTTCGAGCATGCCTACCGGGCCCTCATTGCACTCTGACCGATTGGTGCTGGTCACTCGCGGCAGAAAACGGATCAGCGCAGCGTTGAGCAAGCAAGGCTACTGGGTCGGTGTCTCAGCCTTGACGGCCGTCGCGGTAGCTCTGCTTGGCATCCTCATTTTGCCCCAGCTGGAAGCCTTCTTCGTGCCAACTCGCCTCTACTTGAACGTCACCGACGACCTGGAAGCAGCTGAGGCACTACGTGTCAACGGCTCTATCGGCGAGCAGATGGCGGCGCTGGCTTCTAAATCGCGCCCCCTGCCGTTGCCCTACGTATGTACCACGACTGCCTGCATCAAAGAAGGTAACAGAGTCGCCAAGGCTACCTACAACGCGACAGCGCCGTGCGACGACTTCTACCGGTTTGCATGCGCCAACTGGATGGCCTTCAACCGCCCCGGCGCCAGGGATGCCAAGACGTCCGTAGATGACCGCCTGCTCTACAGCTACGCCGAGATAATGGCCCGCGTCTTGACGCAGAGACACAGCGTCGTGCCCGCAGTCAAAGTGCTCTTCGACAATTGCGTTAACCCGACAGAGGAACTGTTCGAGCACATTCGGGGCGTCTACTTCTACTTGCTGGGATTTCAGGACTGGCCCTACCTGAGAACCAGCTCCTCCCGGATCGGCGCCGACGAGGTGTCCGCCAAGATGGGCGATCTCCACCGACACCTGGGCATCGATAGCCTCTTCCACTTCTCACTCGTCGAAGAATTCGAGGGAAACTTGTCGCCGGTCATTGGCGAGGCCGGCCTCCTCATCGGGAAACTCCAGGGCCCGCTCAGGGACTACGAGTTCCTAAACGACGCCTTCCGGGCCCTGATGCAGTCCGTGGGAAAGCTTGCCGACACCGACATCGCGCAACTGGAGCTGGATCTCGCCCAGCGGAAGACCTCACACACGCACGACTGCATGCTCTTCCCCAAACACTGCGGTGCCATGAGCGTGTCCAACCTGCCCGGCAGCAAGCTGTTCTCCTGGCGCATACTCCTGGAGCGAGCTTTCGGAGACCGCATTCTCGCCCTCGCCAGCCACAAGGTCAAAGTGACCAGCTTCGAGTACCTGTCCAGTTTCGGGTACCAGGGAACATTGCCCCGCAAAGCCGACGTGCTCAACTACATCGTGTTCCGCGTCGCCATGGCGCTCTCCCCGTTCATCAAGGACGGCGAGCTGCGTCACAAACTGGCGTCCATAGCTTACGCCGACCAGCCTGAGTTCGCGAAGCACCTGCCTGCGACCCACTACTGCGTTAGGCTGCTGGATCGCATGGAGCCCTACGTTCCGATGATACTGGCGTACACCGGTTCGGTTAAGTTGCTCGGCTACGAGACACTCCGGGACTTACTGATGAAGCGTCTCAACTCCAGCTTCTACGAGTTCGTACGCAACGACAACCGATTTTTCGGCGCTTTCAAGGACAGTCTGCTAAGGAAGCTGCGTGCGCTCTCGTGGGAACCTCTCGTGCCACGCAGTTTCTTCGACAAGGTGTTCCGCAACAAATACTTCAGTAACATGTACAGCAGCAATCCGACGACGCCTCTAAACGCCTTCTTTTATTACTGGCTGAAAAACGCCATGATGCGCCGGAACTGGCTTTCGTCCGACTGGTACAGACAGTACAAGACTGGCTGGAGAGAGGGCTTCCTGAAGGCGTATCCGACCTTAGAGGCGCCGTACCGAAACCTGGAGATCCCGCTCGCCGTGTTCGACTTCGTTATGCCAAACCACGCTTCGATTCAGCTTCTGCACGTGCCCAGGGTGGCTAGTCGCGTGTATCGCAGCCTGTACCGGTTCATCTACTACTGGGCGTACACGTTTTATTTCCACACGACGGCCACGGACCCAGTGTCGGTCTTGGAGAACATTCGGGGCTGCCTGCAAGTTGACTACGCTTCCTTGAAGTCCCCTTTTTCAAACGCTACGTTAAACACGGAACGAACCTCTTTATCGGACCTATTCGACGCCCTGGCGATTCCTGCGGCGTTCGACGCGTTTCTGGCAGAAGCTGTGAAAGGTTCCAGTGCCTTCCGGCTCAGCGGAGCGCCGTCCTTCACGCACGAGCAGTTGTTCTTTCTTTATTACGCATTTGGACACTGCGAAAATAACAATCCCGACTTTCTAGATAAGTGGATGAGCCAGGGGTCACACAGTCCCGGCTGGTACAGGGTGAATGGACCACTGCGCCACTTTCCAGCATTTGCCGACGCTTTCAAATGCCCTGAGGGGAGTTTCATGAATCCCCCCAAAAAGTGTTTAAGACCTTAATTACTTAATAATTGAACGTTAGTGCGTGTTATCGGTCAATGCAAATGTTAATGAACTGATCTTTAGACCTATCCTTTTTCCGAAAAGAAAAGAATGGGAAACAATGATTTTGAGCCATAACTTGGTATTGCGTGCAGCGTATAACTCCTGTTTGAGGAAAGCTGCGGATACGAATTGTTTTTAGGGAGCCCTTACTTTTACTTCCTGTCCCATGTAGCAGGTTACATTGTCAATAACGGAATGATTTATTTCAGAATTAAAATATTGATTGACCGAGCTTCAACCAGAGCTTGTCATTTGCAGCAGGTGAATGTGATTAAGGGGATAAGATGCGCACGGACTGTAAAGTTACTGAATTGCCGCCTTTACTTGCTTTTGCAAATTTGCGGCTGTATACGACGTATTTTCCACGTTAATCTTCCCCCGGGGGTCAGAACAACAGGAGGCAGGGAAGTGAACCCCGACCGCTCCCTTAGAACATTTTTTTTACATAGAGCTGTTCATCGGAAAGTTTCCGAGATTTCTCGCCGTCGGCGTCGTATACCAGAGACTCCTCCTGCGCGATGAAGCGGCATTCGATTAAGCTCTACTTGTATCGCTTCTTATCTAAAGTAAAGTATCGTTTTGCATTTAGAAGCAGTGCCATAGCTATGCAGAATTCAGTTGAGCTAAAAACGTTACAAGTGCGCGCGTTTTATCGGCAATCTCTCATAATTTGGGGAATAATTCTTGTTTAATGATTACCTCAAGCTTCGTAGCTGGAAATGATACCTATACAATCCTGCAATTCAACATGAGAGCATCAATGGTGAGCATGCAAAACGATGGCAGCATCAACAGTACGACAAGAGTTAAGTTCTCAGCATTTCAGCCAACACGAGCGAGGTTAGGTTGACTGCGCTCAAGACGAAGCCTTACCCTGGAGCCTGCACATCATTCGCATTCGTCTCGTACACGTCTCAGTACTGTGAGCTGCAGTATTGCGTTTGGATTCGCAATATCCGTGACCTCATCCACTGCCTAATCTTGAAGGCGCGGTTGGGGGTGGGGAAGGAGGATCCGTTACACTGTTTCTCTACCAGATCTGTTGCTCTGCACTATCTACTGCAGCCCCCTTCTCCCGTCTCCCGTCCCGTCTTATCAGGTCACTCTGAATCTGGGGCGGAGTCGTATTGCTCGCCTAGACGACGGGAGCAGTCCTTTTCAAATAAAAGCTCTTTCAACAGTAACGTTTTGTTTGCCAGCAAGCCCTCTCGAGATTTTTTTTTTCTTTTATAAAGTACATTTATAAACCACCTGTGTTTCAGTCACCGATATGTCTGTTGGGTCCGCTTCGCTCCTCACGCAATATTCGAGGCAATTCTCATTAGTAGAAAATGACGACTGTGTGACATAAACCGCACCGAAAATTAAGTTCGCGCAGCTTATCGAGGAAAGGCTCAACCGAAGATTCCAACGCAGAGAAACGTCTGGTGTAACTGATGTGTAAGCAAGGTTGTTGGACTAAATCTCTTCTATAAAAATTGGCTGAAAACGTCGTCGAAAGACGATACTCTTCTGCCGCCCCTGCTACGTAAATGTCTCTCTTCTCTTTCCCGCCAACTTCTCGCGCTCTCGCCTGCCCTCTCGCTATTCCCACGATAAACGGGGTGGAGGTTTGCCCAAGTCAATTTATTTTCCCGCGTTCCACGGCTGGCGTTCTGTCTGTTGAGACCCTACGTTCCCAAGGCTCGAGCGGAAGCCCCCCCTTTTTTTTTGCGTATATTGTTTCCAATGCGTTTTATTTGTTTGCAACCGCAAAAATTGCGCCTACGTCTATTTTCAATTAGAAGAACACTGCATGTACCAATTATGTATTCACGTTTTACGTTTTGCCTCAAATATCGTTAATGTTTTATTTTTGGTGAACGATGTCGAAAAGTTTGAACTACGCTTCCATTTTCAGTTCGGAAATGTTTTGACAAGTGCTGCAGGCGCTGCTTTTGTTTAATTGTTTTTTTTTTTTAAATTGCGATAGTATGCCCTTTGGCATAAAGTCCTAAAGGTACAAGTTGGCACCCGTTTCCCGGAGGAAGCCCAGAAGACAGTGGTGGTGGGGCCCCCGCAGACATAACTGCAGATCGGGGGGGGGGGTCTCCCAGGATGCAGGACTGTGCCGCGAAGGTGTCGGGATCTCGCTGCACTCACAGAAGGGCACATCCATAACAAATATTTAGTGGCGGCGTCTTCGGCAGGAGCCGTACAGCAGGGGCAGTTCGTATCACTGATATCAGTATTGGTTGATAATAAATTTATCTTTTCAGACAGACAGACTTACATACAAACAGACAGACCAAAATTTTCGCGCCCAAGTAGCCCAAGAAAGACTGTCGTCTTTGAAATCCCATTGAAACATGTACGCAGTTACAAAAGCAAAATCAAAAAGCCCGCGTAAACCTACGTGCAGCAAAACACCATAACAAGCAGATGAAGAAGAGACAATGTGCTCGCATTAATTTATTATTTGCACTTTAATGGAAGCATAGTCTGCAGGTTGTGTATTGGGTTCAGACAATGTAGGATAAAATAAAAAATAAATTAGATTCCTCACCTGGCGTTTCATTTTACCCAGGTGGCGCCAGCTGTACGGCGATGCGGTGCGTTTGTTTGGTTCGTGCGGTGCGTAGCGTACGAGCGTAGCAGCGCTGGCGACCGCTTACGTCTCCTCATCTGGCCGCTTTTTTGTGCCGTTTGCTTTTTTCCCCTCTCAAAATGTGGGCTGCTTCAAACGCTTCCTCGTTGGCCACGGACGGGCTGTCCCCGCTGTATCAGGTACGGTTGATAAGATTTCGGAACCCTCTTAAATCTCTCGTGTGAGTTGGTTTACGGTTGCGTTCGTCCACGCTCCGCACGGAACACGCGAGCCTCGCAAAAGTGTCTACCTCTGCATTTGGCGAGCCAGGTAAGGATCGTCTTTCGCGATCGCGGTCGGCGTTGCATCCCCACTTGGAATTGCGCATGGAGCCACGGGAAACCTGATCACGCTTCACGAGCTTTCCAGTTCGCCGCGGCGTCGAGCGCGTTAGCATGTCTTCCTGTGGGCGCGGGCGATCTATCTGGCTGCTGGCACACCGCAGGGATGCTATGCACGGCGAAGCATGGGCCTGTAAGCACTTTCGGCGCCGTGTCACGCACTCTGTGTTTTGCCGTCGGCGGCACGTGGACGAGCTGTTGCTGTGAGAGAGGTCGATCGCTGTTGTAGTGGCTTTCTGTTTCTTCGGTTGATTGCGCTGCGCTTACGAGTGTCTCGTTTACGCAGCATGTCCAGAGCCGAGGGCCAACGAGAACACGCTCCTAAATTTCTGACACCACCTGCAACACCTAAAAGGGTGATCGCATATCAAGAAAAGCTCAAGCAGACCTTCAATCCCAGCTTGTTTCTACAAAATTTCAACTTCCCGATCCCGTTTCGGAGAAAACCGAAACCCAAGGTAAGTTCGTTCGGTGGTAACGTGTTCGAAAATGTTTATTGATATCGGAATTCGTAACAGAAGCTCGAAATCTATTGATATCTCTCATTCGACTTTTATTCAGTAACAGTCACCCGGTCGATCTTCAAATTCCAACTACAATTGCCTTTTGTAAACTACGGAGTCGTGTCGTTGTGTTGTAGATTTATTTCTTTGCGATCGAAATTCTGGGAAAAGTGCCAGAATAAATTTCCAGGAGATACTGTACGGGTCTGTCCTTAGTTTTATTTTGCGAGCTTGTTGTGGTTTCTATTGCAACAGTCCCGCCTGAAAGTGCCCAATGTTTTAACTACTTTTGTACTGTTCTGACTCAATGTTTTGGCTTATTCCTGGAACAGTGCATAAATCATCGATGCCATGCCTGTAAAATGCCCCTTTTCAGCCGAGTGAAGAGTCGTCGGTCTTTCCTACACCTTACAAGACACTGTACCACCCAAGAATTGCCAGGCACCAAGTGTTCCGGAGATCGGAGTTCATTGAACTTGCCAACTTTGGGGTGGTTGAAATTGACCCTGCAGAGAGTGGTGTCGGCCACGACTTTGAAGCTGTGGTGTTCAAAAACCCGACCTGGTGTGATCTGTGCGGTGACTTTGTATGGGGAGCCAGCAGCTTGCAGCAAGGACTTCAGTGTCAAAGTGAGTGTAACTTCTGCATACCAGCAGAGTACCGGTTTCGCTATTTGATTCATGGCTGAATGAAAAATCAGTGCAAGAATGGGTTGGGGCGAGTGCTATGTTTTTCCTTTTGCTGTCCACATGTTTGCGTTGCTATTTGATCCATTCTACATTGATCTTTTATCCATTCTACATTACAAGTGGATGAATTGCTTATCTTGACCATTTCTCAATTTTTTAGCCTAGTACCATACCCTTATGCAAGGAGTTTTCTTTATTACAGTCAAATCTCGATATAACGAATCACACTGGACCACCGGAAATCGTTCATTATTTTGAAATATCGTTGTCATGAAAAAATGGCAGTTACAAGCCAGTGCTCAAACCTAGGAATGAAAATGACGTACGCTAGCGGAAGATGCGTGTGCAGACAGGCAAACTCTCAAAAGGTTGCGCTCACTTCAAAGCTACTTTATTTAAAGAAATCAGTTATTTTCTTACGCGTGCAGCACGCATGTCCGATTAGGAATGCCTCTTCATATTCCACCTTGCACAATACTCGTCGAATATGTCATTGCACCGAGCAATGAAAGTGCAGAATTTGTTCATGTGCACTAAAACATCAGTGTTTCACACGATCTCATTTTCTGTGTTTGGTGAACCACAGTCATGCTCCTTCGCGTCGTCATCGTCACTAAACACGATGAATGCTCTCGCTTCTTCTTTACTGTGTCGGTAGCTGCCTTCATCTTTAGATCTTGCGCAAACTTTGCAGAAGAATCGCCCACAACAAATAAATACAGGCCCGCACACGTGATTAGCGTGAAGAACGACCGACTGGCCACCGTTACCCAACACAACAAGGGAGAAAAGAGGCAAACGTGACTAGGCCTGCAGATTAAACCTCAGCTTTGTGGTAGCGCTAGCTGTTGGCCCTTGACGTGGTGATCATGATAGCTACTGCACTAGGGGAATACACAGAGAAACGGCAATTTCTGTTTCACGCAAGAGTTGCGATGCTGTTGCTTTTAGCCGAATTCATAATACTGATGCTCCTCGACTATAATGGGGAAAATAAATTATGTGCGTTATCCTGAAATGTGCGCTATATTGAAATTTGTAGTTCTGAAATATTTTTATATTGAAAATATAGGCAATCTGGAGGGGATTCTTATTCGTAAATTTGAGAAATTCGTTAATGTGGGGTTCGTACTAACGACATTTGACTATTAGTATTTTGTGTTCTTGAAATCGGAAACACCAAATAAGGGCATAGTGCTTTATTGCGGGAAGGGCTTATAGCATGCAGAAAAAATGTTATTGAGAGCAATGGAAGAAACTGCAAAAAAGTGTCGTGCTTAGAATCGCAAAGCATTACTTAGACAGGCATAAAGATGTTGACTGCTTTTAGACAAACGACCGTACGCCACTCAGGGCTCTTGCATAGCAGTACTATCAGCTTCAAAAGGCTACATTGCCAAATATCAGATTTCTCGTTTGAAAAACTTCAAACAAACTCACATGGATTCTTGGGAAAATGAAAATTGTACGATCGAGAAGCGAAAGGCTTTGTATTTTGCTTTTATATGCTTTGCATGTATTCTGAATTCTGACAAGCCCTGTTATGGGAAGCTGTCCCACCAAAATGTTTGCATGTATTTGCATGTTTTGTTCTGGTCATCTGTTTGGCTTCGTCAAATCGGTCTTGTACATGTGCTACACGAGTGTTTGAAAGGACATTTGGGTCAAATGGCCTTCGAAAGTTCAAATTGGAAGGAGTTCCGTTGATCTACACGACAATTCTCAAAGGCAGTTGAACGTTTCTGCGTACGCCTGCCATGTTGTGGTGTCGCCACTGCTGATATGTTTAGTTCTTGACAAAAAATTAATTTTAGAGTTAAAATGGGCAAAAAGACAATTATTAGTGATCAAATTGATAACAATGTACAAGCATGCACTAAAGATGCACAAATAGCCAGTTTCTTTCTTTTTTCTTTTTTTGCACTGCCGGTGTTAAGAGTACCAAGTTATCGTGTAATCGTAGAGTGAGTGATAGAAAACAAAAACAAGTGAAAAATTACATGAACATCATGCACTTTAAACATGAAGTTTTACTCGTAAATAATTGTTATGTAATTACGGCATGCAGAAACTGCACTCGAGTGTTTGACCGTTCACGTTTCAAAGGCCTTCGAGAACCTTAAAGGTCGTTCATCATGCTCCTTTCACTCAAATGGCATTTCAACCAAAGGCCTTTCAAAAACATCGTGTAGCAGCTCAAAGGTGTCATTTGAATCAAATGACATTCAACTCAAAGGCCTTGGAAACACTCGTGTAGCACGCGTACTTCCTTGCAACTCAATGTCACATTTTCACTTGTCGCTTTTCCGACCGGAAAACTAACCAGTTTTAGTGCTGTGTAGGAAGTGTTTCGAATGAGAAGATGCGTTTTCCCTGGATCTGGATGTGTACACGTGATACGTTTTCTTTCCCCCAGACTGCAATTTTACGTGCCACTTGCGGTGCCGAAGCCTCGTTGCCTTGGATTGTAAGTGCCAGGGAGATATGGAGACCACAAGCTTAAGTGGACAGCAGAAAGAGGAGAATGTGAGTGGTCATAGCTATTCAGATCTGCAGCTTCAAATTTTGTTATTGTGACTTGAGCAATCGCTTTTGTTCACTGTGTGGCATGCACTTGACGAGAAAGCTAGTTGGGTGTACCGAACCTCGGTATCTTAGATGTAATAAGCATTACAGTTCATTCACAGTTACAGTTTAATTGATTCACATGAAATTATTAGTATATAAAGAAATGGTGGATATCTAATGAGTGCTGAAAGTAGACATTACATTAGGTTGTTAATTTTTTTAATAAAAAGTATAAATTGTCTAAAAAGTATAAAAAGTATAAAAAGTCTAATTTGGGAGTCATGGTACTAAAACACGGGGAAGCTTGTTTATACCTTGCGCTAGAACATAACACGTATTAAAAAAACACCATGACACTCGTTTGCTTTCCATTGGAGAGCTTCGTGCTTCAATGACAAGAGACTTTATAGCAAAGCTGTATACCTGTACCCCCCAATTGTTTCATCTCCGTTGACAAAAGCGCCAAGGCGCCAAGAATGCACTGCATGCTTTTCCCCTTCCCAGGTTTTATGTTAATGGAGATGGCCCAGGATTTTTATGTATCCATGTTTTGAATACATAAAAAGGGGCATTTTTATTGGTTGTTTCGTCAATATTCAGTCAACTTTTTTATTTGTGTCTTCCTTTCGGGAGCGGGGAAGGTGTACACAGTGAGTATATGTTATTTCGTAAGGTTTCTTTCGTGATTTCCAATTTTTCTATTTTTGTATCTTTTGGTTATAAAAATTCCATTTGCACAATTATATCCACTTATGTTTTTAAAAATTTCTAATGTGAAAGCTGCCAATTATTTGGGAGCATTTTGGGAGTACTAAAAATTTGCACTAAAATTCATGTATTGGAGCACTTAAAGCAGACGTAGTCATAAATCATTGTTATGCATACTTTATTCAAATGCAGGCAACAAATACGAAATGTGCGTAAGATTTCAAACGTGGTTTGAAATGTACTTTTATGCAGATCTTGGAATGGCAAGCACAAACTCGTTACCCAAAGTGATGTTACAAGCAATCGTATTACTTCTGGTGAACTCATTAAACTTTTGTGTTTGAAATGGGCATTCGAAATGGTTTTGCCACTGGTGCCACCAAGGTTTAATGAGCTGTAAAATTAGTTCCAAGCGGTTGATCAAAAAACCGATTCTCTTATTGCAGTCACCAGGGTTCATAGTACTGGAAAATATAAAGATAACAGTTGTATGACCAACACTGCTTTGTCTATTGTTCCTTCGAAAATGGATAATTATCTCTGATTATCTTGGGAGCTAATTGACTTCTTCAAAAAATAATGCCATATCTGAAATCGGTGGAAGAAAAAGCGTCAAGACTGACAAGTTTTACAGAGTTTACCGAACAATTAAAGGAAGCTGTTTTAAGAGCAGTGTCCCCCTTAACTTGCTTTAGGCATCTGAATGAGTAGAACATTTTTGTAGCCTCTAATTCTTGAGTTTTTCAAGGCTGAGAAAGCAAAACTACATACCTCTTGACATAAAGAGTGGGACGCATTCAGTATGACATGCGTTTTAAGAAGCCATATGTAATAGCTGTGATTTGTGTACCTCTTCTTTGCTTACAGGTAAAAAAAAAGACTTGAAGCACTTTTGTCAGGGCTGATCATACTCTGCTCTCTTTGATCACTTGAAGCAGAAATGATGACAGCACTGTCTGTGCTTTTTCTGACGTGCACAGGGCCGGGTATCGCCGCTCTTTCTCGAGGACCTTCCGAAGGATGAACTGTTATCACGAATTGAATCCTACAACCAACAAGAACCGGGTCTTGACATGGTTTTGGTAAGGAGTTGTACTGGCTGTCCACAAGCTACTCCTTCACGGAATCTTGCAAAAGTTTGTGCTACTAGCAGTCAAAACACACAGAAACAAGAAGAGCACACAAAAGGTTCCCACGTGTTGCTGGGGTGCATTTTCTTTTTGCCTGCTCATTTTACACAAACTGTTAATTGGTTTAGCCCTGAAAATTTGTCCTCATTGAAAGTTTTGTAGAGGGTGTTTATAAACTTAAGACCAAGCATCTCGTCTCGTGGTCATCATCTGTGGTGTCAGTAAGTACAGTAAAAGTTTGTTAATTCGAAACCGGTGGGACCGCGAAAAATTTTCGAATTATCAGATTGTCAAAATATCGAATGAACAACAATAACTCAAAATTTACCCAGCATGGTGTGCCTTTATTTGCAAAAGAAGTTTGTAATCTTTTTCTGTTTTTTTGAGCGAGTTTAAGCGGTGACAATAGCTTTTAATAGCTGCCAGATGCTCTGTGGCTCACACACCGTGTGAAATCTGCTCACAAAAGTCCACCAGCACGAACAAGGCTTCTGCGGCTTCTTTTACCATGCATTTCGGTGGTTGGAGCAGTTGGTCACAATCATCACCTTCCGATGAATTGTCATTGTCGGCACCTATCACGTCCTGAATTACTTCTTCCTGACAAAACGATGATACATGCCGAAACAAGATGCTGAAGACAGGGATAGTATCTGCGACACGACTGTGCAAAGGCAACAAAGCACACAGGCTTCGACCACTGCAGCCGCCATGAACCTTGGATAGCTTAACCCTTTATGTGGGGCGGCAGCTTGTGCCACCTAGCCTATACATCTAACCATTTTGGATGATGGCCGATGGCCATGCAGTTGGCCTATGGGGCATTTCTTTTTTTTCCCCAGCTGTACAGCAGCGTTGCTCTTGTAAGTGCTTTTTTTTTTCTTTTTTTGCTATCTTTACATTGACTGAGCAAGCTTGCAGGCTGCAATGCTAGGTCGAATTAACCGATGTGCACTAAAAGTTTGCCAAATTAACAAGAGTTCCACTCCGTGGACTCCTGTATATAATTGTAGGGACCATGTGTGTAGGTCGAATTAACCGGTTTTCTAAATTAACAGGGGTCAAATTTACGAGCTTTAACTGTAGTTGCTAACTGAGGTCTTGCTGGGGGTGCATGAAATTGTAAAAACAAATTGGCAGGTGTTTGGCTTGTTACAGTGCCTTGAATGCAAAGGTGCCTTGTGCAGCTGCAGCAGTTGTGTATTGTAATGAAAAGCCCGAAGGTGTGAAAGTAAGTTTGATCGCCTCATGCATTTTTTCGCTCTCTGATTTGTGACATCAAAGATTGTGAATGGGGAATCGGCATTCGTGTAATTTCACTGGGCCCTGTATACAGAAACCCAACTTTACTTCTGCCCCCAACACTTTTAAGCACATTAACACGTTTCGAGGGGGAAACTTATTCTTAAAGCACTGCTTTCCACAAGATTATCAGTCCAGAAAGTAAGCCCTCGTTAATTGGGGCCATGCAGACAAAACGCAAGTTTGGTTCTTTCGAAAGATTGCTTCATTAGAATTATACTGACACCACCTTCAACGTAAACTTTGCTCAAATTAGCTTTATTATTAGGGGAAAAGGGAATGGCCATGCGATTCACTAGCTCATTTCCCGCAGCAGAATCGATGATGTAATATGCACAGCTGTGCAATTGGTTCAGGCCGGCAAAAGCAAACGCAGGTTAGGCAGGGCTTATAAGCTTGCAGGACAAGATATGTTCGCTTAAATGTAATGCACATTTATGTTATAGCGGTAAGAATAGTGGGGTAAACAATGGAAGTCACGAAAGTACACATAAACATAGAAGCGCCAGTGCGTACTGCTGTTGGTACTCCGCGCACCATGCTTGTTATAGCTGCACAGCAGTGCGGCACTTTCGGGTTGGGGCCGATTGGAGTAAGCGACATTTTCTTATGTGACCCTGTTTGTCGAGCATACCCAATGTTTCACGATACGATTACTTCCAACCGTTGCAAAAACAAAAACAAACCAGGTGCAAATACAGTCAGAAACAAAGCAAGGCTGGACAGCGGTCCTGTGCAGTATGGTGGCACCATCTTGGAGGATTGACAGTAAACAAGGTATTATGAATTCCGCTGAATACTAAACAGCGCACTGACGTTTGCTTGAAGACCTGTCCTTGTTATGTCATCGCAAACATCACGAAACACAATTTGGCGGGAGAATCGATATTTTAACATAAATTGATTAATTTCTCAGTAAATAATGCATCGTTTGCTGCCAGACAACAATGGGGACACTATAAAACACCAAATCTATCGAATAAAACAAACTTGTATTTTGTCTGCGTGGGCCCTTTTAGGTAACTCCCAACCTGCCTTTAGCATTATTTCTCTCCATGAACACTGCAGACTGCAGTGGATGTTGAGTCTGTAGGGAAGTAAAATTTTTTATGTCAGAAAGCACAAAGGAACATGAAGTGACACAATGCACAACCAAAACAGCGTGAAATGGCACCATATCAGCTGCTCTGGTGCCGCTGTCAAGGTTTTCTAAAGCTATCCCTATCGTAGGTGGCTTTCAATTTTCTTTTTTTATGTGCTAAGTTAGCGACCCTACTTTGCTTTAGTCTATTCATGGATTGTTCCATCTAAAGGTGTGGTTGAGTGACTTCAAGTGTCCAGTGTTTTAAGAATTCAGAGGCCTGGTGAATAATGATGGTGAATAAACTTTATTTGAGTCGAGGTGCTGATGTTAACGCACCCGCCTGGTAGGAGGCTTCCTTAGTCCGGGATGCCTTGGACTATGCTTTCCATTTGTGCCCTTTCCATCAAACGTTGCTGTTGTGAGAGTTCAGAGCTGGTCAGCAGCTCCACTCACTGCTCATAAGTAGGGTTGGGGTTAGAGAGGCCTGGGAAAAAAAAAAAGGAAAAAGAAAGAAAAGAACTAAGCATGGTGTGAAACCCTGATGTAGGTGAAAGCAAGGCAGGCATCGCCTTCATTAAACCTTTCTGTTTTTCATACTGTTGACCTTTCTGTCGCATATGACTGCAGCAAGAAGACGGCTCTGTGCGTGGCTTTGTGCGGGTCCGCATGAACCTTATGCGCCCCATCAACGTGGTGGCGGGAACGAGGCCTCCGTCCATCTACAACATCCTCAAGGATGAGGACAGCGACCGGAAGACGCTCACCTCTTTCTACCTGCCCAGGGACACCATCAAGGCCCTGCACATTACTAGGCAAGTCCCTACCATAACATACCACACGAGGCTCCAATACCGTAGTGCTTCCTGAAGCTCCTAAAGAATGCAGGCCTTCAGTCATGTGGAACACTGGGCTGGTGAAGCCTGTAGCGTTGACGGAAAGAGCTGGGTCGACGAAGTTAAAATAGTTTTGTAATTGTATGCAGAGATACTGCTGTGCACTGCGAAATAATAAGGCAATGCATAAGTGCAAGTGTGGAATGGAGCAGCGCCCCTCCTTTTTACACAGTTTGTAATTACAGACTAATCTTTCTACTGTTATGCAAAGGTGCAAAAGTAGTTGGCAGTAGCCTTCTGGCACAAACAGCTCTGTGTTTGTGCCTTCTTTCTTTGTCTCGTGCTGTTTGCACTGTTACTAGGGGTGCAACTTAGTGCGAGAAACCTTCGCACAACATACTGCCTGTGGGCTTTTATGCCAGAAAATGGAAATGTGTACAGCCGTTCCAGTAGCCGCCGTAGGGAAGTGGGGAGAAAGTTTAGGAAGGAGTCCGTGGTGAATCTTGAGCTTGATAACTGAAGGACTCCAGTGACTCTTGATAGTCGTTTTAAGTGCAGAGCACTTTAGGGGCTCGCCTTGGCGTCGTAGCTCGCCCCAAGGCGTAGCATCGTCACGGCGTCCCACACAAGCTTCGAAAAACAAGCGGTTTATATAGTCATAACCGCTCAAAACTCGTGAACCGCTGGCACTTGTCATACGTCTCCCCGTTGTTTAGCGCAAACAAAACTGCAGGTACAATTGAGGCTAAATACATGTAATTAACCGGCAGCTCCTGGGTTAATTTAGTTAGCGATGCTCATTGGGTTGTTTTTTATGATAGTAAGCGGGAAGAAATGAAAAAAGGGGGGAAAAATGAAAAAAGGGGGAAGAAATGAAAAAAAAAAAGATAGACAAACACGAAGTTTTCGTAAAGAATTATTTGATAATTATCGCTAGGCTTTTGCCATCAAAGCATGTGGGCAGACTGGAGTGCCTTGACAAATTTTTTGGTACTATTTGTGTTATTTTATTTGTGTAACCACATTAAGACAATCTCATGTAAATGGTTTTGTTGTCTTTTTTCTTCGTTTTGTATTTTCTTTTTTTTTTATCCTTACCATTTATGCGGTAGTAGTAGTTTTCGCCGGCTTGTTATGTTTCCTACAAATTGATACTTTCTATATCTACCCCCGAACCCACTCTGGTGAATTTGTGGTTTCAAAAATAGAGCAAATGGAACAAAGGGGCAGTAGAGAGGTTCCTATTTTGGGTGTGTTTGTCGCGCTGTTCTTACCAAAGTCATCTGTGCCTGACTTTGCAGTGAATATACCGTGCGGGAGCTGATTGTGGCCCTTCTAAAAAAGTTCAAAGTAGCTGACAATCCTAGGAAATTTGCACTCTATGAGAGCTGTGTCGACGAGAATACCGGCGAAGGTGAGTTTTTTTTATACCATATTTACTCGATTCTAAGCGCCCACTTTTTTCCACGATTGTGATGCGAATCCAAACAGGCGGTTAGATTCGAAAAGCCTAAATTACCCCCTTCTCTCCCTTGCCGCCTTTTTTTTTTTCGTGGCTGTATTTCGACGAAACGGGCGCGAGGAATAATGATTCGTTTGGCAAACATTCAAAAGAAAAATAGGTACAGACACTGAACCCACCGCTTATGTCTGATACTCAGCCACCCTCACCATACCATATGAGTCCATTGTGCCACGTGGGCTGCTGCTCTCAGTATCCCCCAGCAGGTCTTCTTCTGTTCCATTTGAAGTGGCTTGTAATTTAAAACATCATAAATAACTTGGCCACAACGTCAACTCGGCCCCATTCCCACGTGGTCTGAAATCGACCACGCAATGGTTGCTTAGAAAAGGGGGTGCAAACATTTTTCCAAATATTTTTCCCGAAAGTTGGGGAAGGTGCTTAGTATTTGGGGGTGCTTACAAACGCAAAAATAGGTTCCGTCTTTTATTCCTTCTTTTATTATTCTTTTATTCCTTCTTTTGTTTTTGTTTTCTTCTACATGAACTTACAAGAGTAACGGTGTACTAGTTAATGTGAACGGGCAAATGAAGTGACTCCCTTCTTTCATTTATTAAGGTGAAAGCTTTAAGTCCCCCATCCTGAGAAAAAGCGCCGTTGTTGTTGTTGCTGTCCAGTGAAGAAAACAGCCACTGTTGAAAATTAAACTTAACATGATCCGTTGGATTTGAACCTGAGTCCGCACAGTAGCAGCTCCGTGCTGTACCAACTGTGTTGTCAGCGTAGAACAAGAGTTATCATTGTCCTTTTTCCTTTCTTTGTGGCACATGCACGCTTGGGTCATTAGCCCGGATTCGGGAGCTTTGAAAGGCAAATGTGCTCGCTTCACGAAAGTCACAAAATTATGAGTCAGAAATGTAAAAAGTTGTAGAATAGTGCGTGCTGCATCACAAGTGAATGTGATGGCACGCGAGTAGAACAGGCACACACTACGCGCACAGAACTCTGATTCTAGGGTGGCTGGCACGAGCCAGTCTGCTTGCTGATGTAATTTGTCAGAAGACAAAGAAAATGAAAGCAAAGAGAAAGATACAAATACAATGTAGCAGTGAAAAAATTGTTAATAAGTACGATCGCCACGCTTTTGCCTTCAAAGCTCGCAAGGCGACTTAAAAGGACACTGAAGGCAAGCAGCAGGTTGATTTCAAACAAAGTGACCTTCCCATGGCCACTTTAGTGTTGATTTGGTGCCGAAAGATGCCTTAATTGGTGGAAAACCGCTAATAAACCACTTTATCAAACGTGACGCAAATAGCGACTGCAGTTGCTGTTTGCATCATGATAAACTGGAAGTGAGTGAGGCAACGATGATGTATGCAAGTGCAAGTGAGGCAGCGGTGACGTATAGTGGTACAGAATGAACCAAATACAATGCTACCTCCTACCGAGCAGTTTGGTCAGTTTCAGTCAAATCAGTCGTGCTTTCCCAAAATCCCATGCCCTCCGCAGCTCTGCACCTCTTAACAAAATGTTCCTGCATGGTACCCGTGATCAGTATTGACTGTTTGTGCAAGGCTTGAACCATAGCGAAGCTGGAGGATTTCTTTCTATGTAAGCACTGAAGGAAACACTACCACGCATCGCATTAGGTTTTAAATTGTTTATTTACATGTTTCGTCATCGCTTTTCACTGTTAGTGGTAGTCATCATCATATCCATCTATATCATCATCTTCCTCATGCATGACTGGTGGGCCCAGATAGTTTTGTCTGCAGTCTTTCACATTTCTCCCAAAGTGGAACGTGTCAGCACGCGCTACAACTGGTGGCAACCATCTTCGTGAACTGGGTGTCTGTAGTGCGAAGCTGTCTTGTGCTCCCCTCTTGAGGCGTGCACGCACATGAACTGTTTTTTTGGTATGTTTTTGCGAGTGCCACGTGTGAGCCTGGACTATGACTGGCACTGCTCGTAAAACGCGTGCACACAGTCGCGGTAAACGGGGAGAATAACTATGACTGAGTTTTTTGATGGCGCTGCAGACATTACGGCCAACAACAACAGCTCCGCCGTTAACACATATTGTCCTTTTGAGGCCCCGCGAATGTTGACGTCGACTCAACCATTTGTGCATAGCTGGCACACTTCCGCGAAAAGTGGTATCACCGCCCCAAGTATGGACAAGTAGCGCCATCCAGCGGCAGCCACGAAAGGTGTTGTGCACGTCAGATGATTTAAGCACTTCCAGTGCAAGTTGCGTGGTATAGCCAGTGGCGGTGGCACCCATCTTCACATTATCGCTATTTTCTACCTTATTTTAAAAAATGCTACGTGCAAAAGTGTATAGTTTTTTTTTCTCGGTGAGCTAATCTATCGACCTAAAGCAACTTGTATTTTGACCTTAATGTCCTTTTAAGTGCCCTGAGAAGTTTTTCTCGATAAGCATGTGGTCAGCATTAAAGCTATTATTTCTAATTTGTTTATGCTTACTATTGCCGAGTTTAAAGCGATCGAGGTGGCTGCATCGGCAAGCTCATTAAAGCAGAAGTTTTCAGGATCTTATGGAGCTCCAATGAGCTGCTATATATCCTGTGTATTTGTGTTGCAGAAAGTTTGATTCTGTTCTCTTCCTTGCTGTAGTGAATCTTCGGAAGCTCCCAGACACAGACAAACCTCTTTGGCTTGCACTAGACTGGAACAGCCGTACGAGGCAATTTGTACTTCAAGAGAATGACAACAGTGATATAGAGGTGAGAGGTTCTGTGCTGCTTTTGATTTTCTGCCTCTCTCTCTATCTCTATCTATCCATCCCTGACCTTAGCTCCACCACCCTCCTGCTCCTTTGATATACAGCAAATTTATCGCAGCAGTATTAAAGGTGTACTAAATGAACTGAGTCTAATGCTGGCTCAAGAAGTCTGAAAATTTTGGAGATATTCAAATGCGAAGTGCAGTGTTTATAAAGCTACATTGTGATTGCAACATTGACATTCCAGTCGTCCCTTTTGTGAGCCGAACAAAAGAAAGCATCTAGGTATTGCAAAAATAATGAAACTAAATATTTTGTCAGCTCAGATAGTAGCAAGACAGAAAGTTTCATATACTAGTTAATTTCATCTCTGGGTTTGAGAATGTAAATTCGATCCTATTAATATTTGCTTGTCTTAGAAACAGTGTTTAAAAGTACACCAGGAGAGAAGGTGGTACACAAATGGCACAGTGTTTGTGCACAATTCTTCCCTGGGCTGTTTCATAGCGTTAACCTGTGGAAGGAGTATACCAGTGGCACAAAGCTTCATGAAGAGGAGGAGGAGGAGGACTCTGGAAGGAAAATAAGAAAAAGGCAATGCCAATCTCAAAGGCACTGCCTTCTACAGTCCAACCCCGCAATAACAAAACCGCCGGGGAAAGCCGAAAAATTCGCTTTTGCGGGAATTTTATTTCTCTGAGAATGAAACATGAACGACAGGGAAATCGGTCACAAACCGAAAATTTATTTTCTAAAGTTGGTTATATTACTTTGTGACCCTTACCTTGTAGCCAACCCCGCAGCTTAGCTCTCACAGTACAAGTTGTTCATTGCTAGTCGTTGTGTGCACCTAAGAACGGTGGTATCGCGTCAAATGCATCCAAAACATTCCACTGGTTCACCTTCTCGGCATGTTTTTCTCCCTCACCCTCGGCACCGAGTATGTCCAATCATGCAAGCGAAGCCTGCAGCTTCTTCTATTGACGAACTTTGCCAGACAGTGACACCTCGTTGCTCCAATGCTGTTTACAAATCTGTGTCAGCACCGCTTTGTTGGCGTCCAGAAATGCCACAGCTGTCACTGTTTTGTTTTGAGCATGTGCGCAACTAAAAAGTGGCGGGCGTTCTTGCTTTTAAAAATGGTTGAGTGAGCTGCAGGCGGTTCCAAACTCGTCCGTGCTATTTTTTTCCCTTTATACTCCCTTCCTTCACTTGGACCCCTGACTTGGGCAATGATGGCTGCCTTATCTTGTAGCAATAATGGCGCTACAGCCCATTATAGGGAATAACTGCTCTGCACTTCCGAGAGCTTTCACATTGAGTGGAACGGCTTTAATTTTTTTCTTGGATGTCTCGGTTACTTCTATGAAGTTTGTGCTAAACATAGTGCCATTGTTTTGAGGGCAAATCCGTCTTTAATAGACTAAACTTGTATTTTCTCTTCTTGGCCCCCTTAAAAGTCACAAAAACAGAAATACAGTAGACTATTTTGGCCACTTATACACTTTGTTTGTGTTTGCAAGAGGTGAAATTCCGTGTTCATCTATTCCCATTTATTTGCTCATTGTTTCTGTCTGTCGCTTGGGTCGGCAGTGGGAAGACTTTGCACTGCCGGAGCTGCAGAACTTCCTGAAGATCCTGGATCTCGAAGAAGAGGAGTACCTGACCCAGCTGAAGCTCAAGTATGACCTTGTGCGCTCCAAAATTCAGGAGGCGATGGACTCGTTCACGAAACGCGAACCTCAAACTCCCAGCGACGATGGGAGCCCAGCACCCAACACTGGAGCACCACCAGACCAGGCTGAGAGCACCACGTCGGGTTCTTGATCTTCAATTTTGTGGGCACCTGCACAGCGTTCTCATGCGCAGCGGGCCACTGGGCATCTACCACACTCGCACTCTTCCTAAGGCCGAAATATTTTCATCTGAACAGTTTTTGGGCCGTGGACTAGGGCCAGGGTTAATTACTTTGAAGAAATTGAGCTCAGGACCTATGTGCCGAACTTCTTTCATCTTAACAGTTTTTGGGCTGTGGACTAGGGCCGGGATTAGTCACTTTGAAGAAGTTGAGCTCAGGACCTATGTGCCGAACTCATTCGCTCCTAGTCTATGCCTTTTGCTGTGAGCACCCTACATGCTGAAATGTAAGTGCTGATAAGTGCTGTAAGTCTTTGTCAACATTTTCTAGGCCAAACCGGAAACGCGCAGGCCGCAAAAAATACAGTGTACAAGCTTACGTATTGAGCGAGGTTGAAACTTTTTATGCCGGAAAGCTAAAAAAAAAACACCTTTCTTTCTTGCTGTCATAAAATATTTTTGTCGCATTCAAAGGTAAAGCTTAGTCTTTGAATTCTCTGCGGTACAGTAGGCTTAGGATTGGCCTAGAAAATTCTGAGAAAGGGTGTACATCCAATGGAGAACCTGTTAGTGGTTTTCACTCGTGCATTTACCGCATTCACCGGCATTGAAAGTGAAAATCGGACGAAATGTCTGCGCACTTCAAACTAGCGCCACAACTTGTGCATGTGTAGCACCAACCTCAAGAACCAACCTTGCTGTGACTGTTTCATCTCTGCTTTGGTGTTGCTGATTGTTAAACTAGAGCAGAAAGGGGTAGAGCACCAACAGCTTACATACAGGCTGTGCAACACTACCGCTATTGTGATAAAGAAGACAAAATGTGCTTCGGCAGTGCCAAATTCAGCTGTGGTATGCGGAGGGTATGCGCAGTTGCCACCTTATCAAATTCATTTTGTGCCAGCTTTCCTCCCTGTCTTATTTCTTCGTAAAACGCTTGTTAAAAATCATAGCTGATATTGCTCTCCGCTTCTCCTACTATTACACAGGGTGTTATAGGTACACTTTGTTTTATAAACAACAAATCAGCTACTCAAGTATCAGAATGGATACTAAGACAAATGGAGACAAGTGGCACGAATGAGGGCATTTAAAAATCTCTGGGAGAGGCTTTTTTCCTGCAATCAGACAAGGCTAAGGATTATGATGGTGATGGTGGTGTATTATACCGATTATTGCACTGTTATGGTGTGTCATAGAAACACTTGTTTAACAGCCGCTAAAGTGTAAAAAGGAGTTGGCCTGTATTGGTAGAGTACTGCGCTGAAAATACCAGTCCGAGGAGCAGATCTTGTTTGATAATGCAGTGAATTCCAAAACCATACAAGTTGGTAGGGCCCTCTTATTTAAATTTGTCCACACTCGGGATTTGTCACGAATTAATGCTAGAAAGTAGAAAAAGAGTTACTAGAACATAGTGTTTATATGTGTTTCTTTTTAAGTGCAGTTGGATAAGAGCCTGGAATTGTAAAACAGTTGGATCTGGGATTTGTGTTATATGATGCACCTTTTCAAGAAGTCAGGCTGCGGCATGCAAATGTTAACTGAAGGGGTTTTCTCACTGCACCTCTTGGTTTGGTGTGAGTTTCTGTTTAGCACACAGCTACACTCTGTATGATTTGTGGGGGTGGATACGCAAACTACCACTACTTCTTGTTTTTGTGTTGTTAAGGTTTAACGCGCCAACGCAACGCAGGCGATAAGGCGCGCCATAGTGGAGGGCTCCGGATTAATTTTGACCGCCTGGGGATCTTTAAAGTGCGCCGAAATCTTGTACACACGGGCGTTTTTGCTTTTCGCCTTCATTAGAAAAGCGGCTGCCACAGCCGGGAATCGAAAACGCGTCCTCGTGATCAGCAACACAATGCCTTAGCCACTGAGCCACCGCGGCGGGTTCTACTTCTTGTTGCCGATGGCGAAAGTGCAACATTTGTACAGCAGGTTGTTGGCTTTATCTGCACCATGGGAACCAGTTCGTACATCCCAGTTTCTGTGGTTTCTCTTAGGTGGCCCACAAGGTGGCAGAAACTCTTTTGCGTTGTTCTGTTCTTGCCCAATGTGGTCGTGGAGCCCTAAAGGAGTGCTCCAGGAGGTCTCCATTGTTCTATTGCTTAGAAGTCTGCTCCAGCTGCAGCCTGCAATGGTTTAATGCAAGTGCAATAGTGTCAATTTGGCTTGGTGTCTATGTAAGAGTTGATAGACATTGCGGAAAGCCCACCTTCACGTTTTTTGTGCGTCTACCTCCCATGTTGCTTCATTTGAATATCAGGCCATCGTATTTTGAAGTAAAGCTGAGCTTGTGAAAGGGGGAGGACAAAGCAGATGCTCTCTTCAAGAGACTTGTGCCATAGCCTTTTGCACAAACCAGTAATCATATAGGCGACTAGTCTTTTAGATGCCACGCATCTCATTCACCCGCCTTGTCCCTGCATCCGGCGTCGACGTCGTCGGCATCCACCCCTCCCCCATTCTCCTCGCCACGCCAGCTTCGCTCTCCGCCGCTCACCCCCTGTCCTCTCCGATAGCGAACACTCTCTCGCAAGGGGCATTGGATTGGATTCAATTGGATTCGATTGGCTTGGATTTGGATTGGATTGGATTAAAGTGGATTGTGTGGGATTGCGTTGTGTCATAGCCGCGGCAGACGCACTGGCGCCGGCGCGTCCCCTCACCGTTATGCGCGCTATAAAACGCGGTGCCTGCGCCGCTCCATCGTTCCAGCGCCGTTCCTCCGCTGTCCAACGCTGCAACGTGAACCCCCTATGCGCCGCATCTACACAGGGGTTCCCGCGAGGGGAGGTGGGAGTTTTGTTCTTCTAATGAGATCATTGTTTGCGCCAGTCTGTAAACGCGAGTCCAGAACATCGATCAAGAGGACTATTCCCCTTCACATTTGTTTGGTGGAAAAACCGTGCACAACAGTAGTAAGCTCTGAACTGAAGTTTATGCTAGTGCTGTTGCTAGGCTATTGCAGCGCTCTTGCAATTTCAAGTACTCCAGGACTGCCCCAAAGTGAAACAATTTATTTTAGAGGTGAAGCACCTTAGGGGCTCAGGCTGTCGGCGTCTCCTGTCGTCGGCGTCTCATGTCATCACGTTAAATGAAGTTGTCAAATGATGGTCAAATAACAAGTGTATAATGGAAAAAAACCAGTTCAAAATAAACTAACATGATTTAAACTAATTTAAAATCGAGGAATGATCAGGGTTTAATTGCATTAATAACAGAAACTTGTTAAATTTTGTCTTGAAATTGGTTTCAAATGCCAGGTTTTCTCCTGTAAAGCATATTTTGTAGCATGTTGCGGTGTGTGACACGAAGACCAGTTACGGCCAGTCTGTCTTTAATTTAATTGCTTAAATCTGGTTCAACGCAAGAGAGGGCGCCACTACCTCAGCAAGCGTGCGATTGCTCTTCCCACCGGCGCTTCTCCGGTGCCCAATCAGCGCACTCCGTGTGTCAAGAGGGAGACCTACAATCTTTGAATACACTTCTACACTGCATGCTTCGCTCCTCCTCAGGTTCCACGTTAGTGGAGGTGGCCAGGGATTATTTTGCTCTGTGGCAAGGCTTAGCCAGCAGTTTCAATGGCCAAGTGGTAAATGCTGCAATCGTAACAAACTTGCATTCAGTTTTGTGTCGCTTGTTGCACGAAGTGTAGGCTTTGTTGCTTGACTAAGCTCATTTGACACAGGTGGTTTGCACCATTCATGCTCTGTTCAACTTTTTGCCATGTGCATCTCCCCTGTGATTTTCCTGTAGGGCGTTGTGTGAGTGGCTGGTTAGCACTGTTTAAGAACACATGTTTGCCTAGGTTACTGGCAATAACAGTGCCCCTTATCCTGCTCCTGCATGCCTTTTAGAAAAACACAAAGCTTCAGTGCCAGCCCAAGCTTGTCATTGTCGACTGCCAGTGTGGGTGGCCGAATGCACAAAGCTGTGTTATGGGGCAAACAGACCTACATGCCTTCTGGGGAATAACATTGCAGTTGTTTTAGAGCCTAGTGCACTGTAATGGGAGCTTAGCGCATCAGTCACTGCACAGCAGCTTACTCAAAAAAGCACTAAAGTATAAAAATAAGCTGGCTCATATTGGTAGATTACAGTGCTGTGAATACATTGTGATGCTCGCAGCGGCAGCAGTCTAGTAACAGAGAAAATTCTAAAAGCTGCAAAATGGGTATTGTCACCTTATATATATTCTCGCACTATGATTTGTTACATTACGAATCACGAACGGTAAAACAAAGTTGGCAGAGATCATTTAAGTGTAGTTATGATAGCGACGTGGGGACTTGTAAATGTAAAATAACTGCAACTTCCACAGGCAGTAAGCCATGTTTCATTTTCAAGTTTCTTTCTTGGAGGAAAGGTGGTAAAATTTCTAATGCATGCATCGACGTTGCGAAATAATCTACGGGTAACAGGTAAGAGGAATGAGATTTATTTATTAATTTATTGCTAAACAAGGTGCAACCTCTACGAAATATGAACGCACTGCAAAAGGTGTCCCTTTAGATGGCAGGCAAGCATGGTGCATCGAAGATGCATCAACACACAGGGTGGGTGTTTCATGCACTAAAGGAAAAACTGGAATAATTTCTATGGTGTTCTTTGGTGCAGTTATTCACCGGAGAATTTTTAACATGGGGCTGAGGAATAGTTGAACAAGCTGGTTGTATGCTACACTGCGGCCCCCAGTGTCAGGGCTGGGCCTGCAATATCAAGTGCCACATAGCATGGCACCAAAGCATGGGCGGAAGTAAGTTTCAACTTGGTATAGGTCAGCCGCTGTGAGTAAGGCTTACCGAGCATGTGCAATATTGCTTGACCTGCAGAAGTTTTGCGCACTGTTGGCTGCACTTGCACTTCATTATAGCAAAACATTGTTGGCCAACAACTGCATTTCCTTTCCACCTCACTGGCATTTACTTGCACTACTTTCTGTGTCCTTATATTTTAATTTCTTTCATGCATAAGTGCTCTGCATTGAATCCTAGTAATTTACCCCCATATGACATCCGAAATGAATCGTTGTCCTGCATTGTGTTCTTGGTCCGCATTTTACACGAACTGCGCAGTGAACTAGTAGCTCTGGATCTGCACTCTAAGCTTAGTGGCTTCCCAGGTTTCTGTGATGGCATTTGTCCATTCTAGTCAAAATGCTGTATCCCATATTTTCTGTCTTATAACCCTGGTTATTTGTCACTGGCATCTCCTGAAGTCATTTCATCCCTTGTGTGAAAATTTTGTCCAATTATGTTGTTGTTGTTTTTGTTGAAGGGGTTGGGCAGCGTGTATTTTGTGCCTGCACTGTTTAGCATGCTATTTGCGGCATGGTAGGTTTGTATTTTAATGCGGCCACATAGCAGACATGCGACGTTGTGCAGTTGCTCTTACCGGGTGATCTGTTTAGATGAGAAATGTGGCTTGCCTTATACTTGTGGTTCTGGGTAGTATATGTTTATTTTCTGGGTTTGAGGTGCATTTGTGAAGTGGTTTGATTTTTTTTTTCTTCTTTATAAAACATGTACAAATCGTGGTGATAGAGGGGGTCAGAATATTTAGAATTTCAAGTTCGTCGTCTTTTAATATGTGGAAAATATAAGTTAAAGACATTATATGCCTTTCTTTTTTGAAGGGTTGAATTGTTTGTTATATAGTGACGTAAGCAATAAACAATCTCTATGCACTTGTCCCTTGTTTTGTTATAACCAATTAGCATGTTTAGTGAAAATGTTTTACTGAAAACTTGCGCACGTGGTGGTCATTACAATTTTTATTGAACATTATGTGCTTCCTTTAGAAGCTGCAAGTTTTTGGGCTACATGCAAAAGCTTAGTAAAGCACCATAATTTGCAAAATTATTTAGAACTAATTATCAAACTGTGGGCAAAACTTGCTCCCAATGAGGTACTCTCTTCTACATCGTATGGGAACGCTCCCACACACCACACATCCCTCCCAGTCCTTGATTTGATTGATTTATTGTAGGGTTTAATGTGCCGCCGCAGTGCAGGCGATGAGGCGCGCGGTGTGGAGGGCTCTGGATTAGTTTTGACCACCTGGGGATCTTTAACGTGCGCCGAAATCTCGAACACACGGGCGTTTTTGCTTTTAGCCTCCTTCAGAAAAGCGGTCGCTGCGGCCAGGAATCGAACCCGCGTCGTCGTGCTCAGCAGCACAACGCCTTAGCCACTGAGCCACCGCGGCGGCTCCCTCCCAGTCCTCACCCCTCCCATTCACAGTGGGTGACTGAGCTGTCCACCTCTGAACCCTGCTCTTAGCTTTACCTGGTGAGATAGTCCCGCACGGCCCCAGCAACAGCCAGGGACTAAGGACACCCCCACTGCCTACTGGTCCGTCTCTGGACGCAGAGTCGTATTGGGCTTCAACAAAAGTTCCATGCTTTGATACCTCTGTAATTAGTATGCTCGAATTACTCCTGGAGGCCTCAGTACATGTCGTTACACATGTTTCTGGGTCTAAAGTCGCAACAGATTCACTAGGTCCGCCGTTGTGTAGCTATAGTGCTAAAAAACAGCCGTGGAGTAGGCGATCCATGTTCGACTTGCATTCCATTGGCCTTGGGTTTGAATCCCAGACCCAAATTCACCCAGTTTTCTTTAGGCTGTCAGCCATTTTCAGTCTTGCTGACACCAGATTTTGGGAATTTAATGCTGTCGCAATAAAATTTTCAGGGGCCACCCAGGCAATGAGACAGTCAATGAGACCTGGCGCAACAGCTTTCTAATCAGTGTAAAGTAAGGCATTTGGTGCCACAACTGGAATTTCTTAGATACTGAGGGGGATTGGCCAAATGAGGCAAGCAACCACTCCATCCACTCTTTTTCTTAAGAAAAAAAGAAAGGACGAACAAATGATAAGGAGTTGTGTAAACACATGTATAAAAGCCGTGGCTTAATTAAAAACCACGTTTCTTTTCCTCTTTTCTTTTTGTTCGTTTTCTTTTCTAACATTGCAGCCGCTGGGTGATGACGTCAAATCTACTCAGGCAAGTATTTTGGCAAATTTCGCGTAGTACAACTTTCACTGTTTAGTAATGAAACTATTCCGTCGTGTCAGCAATGACCATGTAACCATAGAAATTCTCAATATGCGTAACAGATCAGCGAATGTTAGCGGACTACTAGCGCCGCGTGGAGGTCCTTTGGCTATGAAAAAAGAAGTGTTAGTATGACGTCATACTCGCGTTGCGTCGTTCGCTTGCCCGACAGAGACGTGGCAACGAACGATTTCTGTTAAATCTACCCGCGATTGCCTTACTAATCCCACTGTTAATCGTGTGACGCGCTAACGGTCAGCGGGGACTGAGTATCAGCCATGGGACTTACGTTATCGTCTCTGTTCTCACGCCTTTTCGGAAAAAAGCAGGTCCGGATTCTGATGGGTGAGTATCGCCGGCGCACTAAGCCTAAAAGTTCAATGTTTACTTCGAGCTGCTGCTCTCCAGGAACAGTTTTTTTCAGCGCACGAGCTCTTGAGGTACTAATTGATGACGAGTCGAAGTTGGGAAAAGGCTAAACGTGGGCAAAACATGTTTTTAGGACAATGAACACTGGCACTAGCTTGCGTGTGAACCTTCGGATTGGATGAGGCTACGGGAGGAAGTCTAAACCATCCATTCATTTTACAGCGGCACACGGATTCAAGTAAATGTCTGTCGTGATTGATCTGGTAACGTGCGTGCGGTTCTTTTTGCGTCCTTGTGTTCGCAGTTGGTCTTGATGCTGCGGGGAAGACTACTATCTTGTACAAGCTCAAGCTCGGTGAAATAGTGACCACCATCCCTACCATTGGCTTCAACGTTGAAACTGTGGAGTACAAGAACATATGCTTCACCGTCTGGGATGTCGGTGGCCAAGACAAAATTCGTCCGCTGTGGAGACACTACTTTCAGAACACACAAGTGAGTTGCAATCGTTCTAGTGATTCATTTCGTCATTACGACTTCTTACTACGTTTGCTAATAAGAAACTGTCTGCTGTCGCTACTTCTGTCGGCTAATAGACTGTGCATGTTGGTGACTTTACGTGGTTGAGTAGCATCTAGCCGAGTGGGTGTGTCTAACCCGTGAAATGCGTTTGAGCCATCGGCAACACCGAAATACTGCTGAGGGCGATCTAGAGAAAGTAAACAAACTGAACTTCGTTTCCGTGGCCGTTATAGCTTTCAGTTCTGGCATGTATTGAATAAATTGTGTGCTTCGATTCCTGTTACCGTTGAAAACTTGGACAATTTGGGTGCAAAGAAAATTTACGTTCCATTAAAGGGCAAATAGATTTTTTTGTCTCTCAAAAGTATGCTAGGGCTGAGATTGATTAACCAGTCAAGTCATTCCTCGTGGCTACATACACCTCTTTGCTGGCCTCTAGTAACTGCTTGCTGTCATGTCAAGGGATGAAGTACTATAAGATTCACGCTTGGAGGGAACATGGGTGTGCGTGGCTGCAGCTACTACCGGAGCATCCTAACAGCGTCATGTGGAAATATTTCGCATGCATGCGCTTTGCAGAAGCCGGAAGAGTATACACTCATTGTGCATACGCATCATCTGGGCGGCCACATGTCGTCTGCTACTTGCATGCTCCTGACGCTGAAGAAGCAGTCAACCTTTCTATTGGTAGCGAGCCGGGACAAATATTGTGCTTTTTTTTTCTCTGCTTGAATTTTGCACGGCCCATGCCAGCGCTTAAAACAAAACGAGGCATTTATCCTACTTTTTATTCACAGCACTTATTGACATCGTCAGGCCAAAACATATTGCTATTGAGCAAGTGAGAAGACCATAAGTGATGATCCATTGCTATCAGTATCATGCTCTCAAGAAACTGAACTGCAGTAGGTAGCCACAACTTTAAACCAGGTTGCTCAAGTTACGGCCACAGCTATGCTACTGCGACGTGTCCCGCAGATCATGGTGGCTTGGGCTGCAGAGCGGTGATGCACGTCATAGGAATAACGCGCAGCCGCCCGAATGACGTGATGCGCACAATGAGTGATACTGTCCGGTGCGATGTTTCCGTGCGGTGCTGATGGATGCTCCAGTAGTAGCTGCAGCCATGCACGCTTGTTTCCTTCAAGTGTGAACCCCCTAGAACATTTGGCCGAATATGAAGTGCGATCATGCGAGTGCATGGCTTCGGTATTGGCTGAACCACCTGATGTTGTCTGAAATTTAGAGCATGAAGAGAAAGGTTGCATAACCTAATCGAGTTTTTACTGCGTCTTGGAGCATAAAAAAATTCCCTCGCACTTCCTCGAGGGGGAGAGTGTGTAAGTGCGAATGCACGGTTGTTTATTGCGCGATTACGGTGGATATCGTGATCTTGGAGTGGAGAGGAGGCGCCCAACACCCGCAGTCACTGAGCGGAGAGAGGAGGAGGAGAGTAGCGCCCTCACGCGGCGGAATGCGGAGCGCCCGCTACGCGAGCGAGAGCTCTCCCGCCCGAAGTGGAGAGGAGGCGCCCAACACCCGCAGTCACTGAGCGGAGAGAGGAGGAGGAGAGGAGCGCGCGCCCATCTCCCCCCGTTGCTAGGGAAGACGAGGAGCGCGCGCACCCGCAGCTGTTGCTATGCGGACAACGGCGGTGGACGATTCAGGCTGGCTTAAGAAGTGCATTCGCACTTAATAAAAATGATGCAATAAACACACTTGCAGTGACACAATGCTACCACATGTGCAGGCATTTTCAGCTGGAGCTGCGTGTAGGAAGGTCCCGAGCAGGTTATTCACCGGTAGTTGATTATCGCAGTCCGCTAATATCAGGCACTTAAAATAGAGGAGCATGCATGCTTTTTATGAATTTCAGTTGGTGCACGTGGCTTACCTTAAGAAATCTTGCATGTAACAGGAGTTATTTTCCAGTGGCCGATTGTTATCACAGTGTTAGCTGATATCAGGAGTTTGAAATAAGAGCACCCGTGCTTTGTACACGTTTATTGCTTTTGCAGCATTTCACTTGATGCATGGGAGTTCCACTACAAACTCTTGCTCTTAACAGGGCACTTAAAGGGACACTGAAGTGAATTTGTCAAGCTCCCGTTTTTGCTTGCACTGCGTAGACTGGCTCAAATTAGCCCACTTTTCATCGTTTATCCGGTTGACAAATCGGTAATTATTTTACAAAGCGCGAAAGAAGAAAAACTACCATGCGCGGTTTGCGGCGGCCGCACCAACTAAGGCTGTGACGTTGAGAGGAGGGGCGCCGTGATTGGACGATGCCCAAGGTTAGCAATCACACAAGTTTCGGTTTCGGTTTCGGTTCTGTAAAACATAACCAATGGCTTTGTTGGATGGGCATTCTCAATATCTCAGTAATCATCGTACCGCGCTTCTGCCATGTTGTCGGCTGTAAAATGCACAAGATAAGCCTCCCAGGACGGCTTGTAGTCGTAGCATTCACTAGCCGAGACCTACGCAGTGCATGAACGCCCTCCGCGTACCCGCAGACGCCCAAATGTCATGCGCTTTTCCCCCATATTTGGAGCTTGCCTCCCTCATGCCTGTATCGTAAAAAGCGTGTTCGCACCAGGCCAAGGGTCTGTTCATTCTGGCCTGTGCCCACTGCCTGCAAGCAGTCGGTGCTTATGGCAACAGCACGCCAACGAGAACTCGCTAGCGCGCCAGTGCCAGCCTGCGCGCGTTTTGTGAACTAGTTCGTGTAGCCATGAACGTTGCGGCCCCAAAAAAGGTGAACTCAATATAGAAAACATCGGCGGAAAACAAAAAAGTTAGCTTACAAAAAAAAAAAAAAAAAGCACGTACCCGCGGGGATTCGAACTCCTGACTCGCAAAAACTTTGCGGTGATTTCCTAACGCCCCAGACAGCTAGGCTACGGAGCGAGACGCGAATGTCTTGCTAATATAGGGTATATATTGTACAACCGGTTTACACTTTTATTTAGTTTTGGCATTTCAAGCCGCTTAGGTGACTATTTGTTGTACTGCGATCGTGCAGTAAGCGTCGCCCGAGTTTCCACAGTAGCTCACGTCTAGCAATTGCATTTCGTAGACGGAAAAGCGTTCGCAGATGCGTTCGCAGATGCGTAGTCGTGCTGCTGACCGCTGTGCTTGTTCGCCCAGCGCAAAAATGTGCTTCCCGCGCCCAAGTTTTACGCTGTACGGTAAAAATATCAGTTGATTTTATTTGCTTAGTACCTATATTGACTTCGCTGACTCTTCTCCCGCCTTCAAGAGGCCTTATATTTTCCTACTGGCGTACCAGTCAGCGAAGCGCCGCATGTGCAGCGCTTGTGTGAAGCGACCTTGACTTGGAGCTAGATACAGTGTACAAACAAACCAAGTAAAGAAAGGCACATTCTTCCATTCACAAACGTGTCCTGGCTTCGTTTCAACTAAGCGAACGAATTGCGACCAAGCAATTTTTTTTTAACCTCCTTGATTGCGACGACCCGCCGGCGGCCGGCGGACGAAACGCTGGGCCGACTGACTCTGTCGGCCGGGGAGCCGTGCAGTAGCGCAGCCGTGGCGCAGCCAATTGCCAGCTCATCCCCTCCTGACGTCACACGAAAACGCCACAGAAAATGGGCGAGCGTAAAGAGAGGAGGACAGCGTTTTCGAATTAGTTTTTCTACCAAATAAAATCGCGTAAACGCGCCTAGAGTGGTCGAAACATGGCCTGGGGACTCCGGACTACAATTTGCGCTAGTAATCCCGCAATGTTTACATATCACTTCAGTGTCCCTTTAAAGGGACATTGAAGGCAACTAGCAAATTGGGCTCATGAAAGTTCAGCTGCCCCGTAGCCCTCACAGCGTTTATTCGGCAGCGAAAGATGCTTTAATTGCCGTGGAATGACCAATTGAGAAACGCATTTCATCCTTTGCACCATTTCATGGAATTTTTCACAAACGGGGGCCGGAAGCGAGTGAGACAGCGGTGTGGTCCAGCAGGAAAACTAAAACCTACCAAGTGAATCATCGCGGCCGCAAGAGCCACTAGTTGCACTCTCAGCGCATACGACAAAACAACTTGCCTGCCCTACACGTCCGCTGGCTGCCGCTCTGTGTGTGTCAACCTTGGTGCCGCATGGGACGTGGGATGGGGGTTAAACAATGTCAAAATGCCGCACGGCCTTTTACTTTACCTACAAAACACCTAGCGGACAAGAGAATGTCAGGAGCCCCGATAGTGTAATTTTAGTCTCTTCAATGCACTTGGCTTGGTAAGTGGCGTCGTCGGTTAGTTCCACTTGTAACTGCTCCTAATGCCTAGTGTGAAAACGAGCCTGGGTGCTCCGGTGTACGAGCACCTGAATAGCAGTATGTGAGCATTTGTGTGCTGTGCTATTACTATGCAGGCGTGTGTGTGCACTTTCATCCGAAAACTTGAAATAGACATTCAAACTTACGGCTCGACAGATGGGCTTGTGTAGCACAGCCGTACAGTAGCCGACTGACCTTTTGGACCCGGTTGGGAGCAAAAAATAGTCCGAATAAAAGAGCAGTCCGAAAAATCCGTGAGCCTTTCCCTGGCCCTGCAGCTTTCACTTCTGGCATGTACTGAATAAATTGTATGCTTTGATTCCTGTTCCCTTTGAGAACTTGCACAATTTGCGTAAAAAGAAATTTAAAGGGCAAATCAATTTTTTTGTCTCGCAAAGGTGTGAAAGTAGGAAAGTCCGGATTTTGTGGGGTCCGAAGAAACGGTTAGCTACTGTATATTGTATAGGTGGAGGTAACAGGTATGTGACTATGCCTAACCTGCAATAACCGTCGCAACCGCCACTGTCGCCACAGCTTGGCAGCTTGTGAATGCCGACTTGAATTGTACCTGTACATTTCTAATTGTTCATGACTTAAGACAGTTAACGCGCAGAAAAAGATTTTGTGTTTCTTTGAAAGCTTGTGTGCATGCTTCTCATTCTATTGTTCCTCTCGTGACTCTTGGCACATCCGCTCAGTCGCCGTTTGTCATCTCAGCAAGGTGACTGATAGGTACATTTTTTTTATTACTTATGAGATTATTAGATGCAGAGTACCTTAGGACTGCACAATGTCCGTCTGCGTCCGTGCGCATGGTGTTTACAATGGCAAAAAATCACACAGGTACTGGCAGGATTCGAGCCTGTGTCTGGTAGTCCAGACAGAGTTAGTGTCAGCTGTCTTATCCATTGGGCTACGACTTTGAGTTAGTACCCGAGAGTCAAACGGCTTACTCCCTCGCCTGTAACGGTGCGGAGTACCTTAGGGCCTCCCAATGTCCGTCCGTGTCCGTCCGTCCGCACACCACCATCCAGCAAAAATCAAGCGAAATTCGATTTGAGCCGTGAGTTGCAGTTTCATTTAGGGAATAATCGAGGTGCAACTCCCGGCTCAAATCGAATGACGGCCAGGGCGCAAATCGGATGCCACTCGGGGGCACAACTTGGGTGTCATTTCGAGTCCTTGTACTCCGCACCGTCGCCATCATCCACGGAGTGTAGATGCTGCCATTTTTGAAAGGTTCTGCCCCAGAAATTGGTGTATGCACTTTATGGGGATGCCAGCCTACCTATTTAAACCAACTTCAGTTTTGTTTTCAGCGTCCCTCTAAGTAAATTTTTGCGCCTATTAGTAGCTGCATTGTGCAGCTTAACTTTCTCAATTCATTATTTGACTTCTGTGGGAGTCCCAGAGTTTTGGCTTGTTTATGATGAGCAGTTGTTAGTGGCCACTTGCCACCGGTTTGCAATGTGTTTTAATGCTGTCGCAGCCTTGGCAACTCTTACTTCCATTTCATGGTTAATGTGGGCATTTTGTTCATTTATGTGCAAGCCTTATACAATAAACATGCTAGTGATAAGCAAAATTTCGTTTAATGGGCTTGCCGGAGTGCTATTATGGCTGCGAGCGAATTAGCACCAAGGATGGTGGGATAGGTACAGCTTAGGGTTTCTTGCATAATCTACTGGAGTAGAAACTGACGCTACAACCGCCTGTCACCTTGGCAATTATGGGAAAAGTTGTTTTCGGTTTTGCTTCGTTATTAGCTTGGCTTACAACATTTTGGCGAATGTGTAAATATGTAAAGTGCAGAAAAATCGATGATGAAAGTGTTTATTTACATAGGCAGGGAATAAAAACACACTGATAGTGAAATGAGGCACATTTTCTTCCGTTTTGTTTAGTTTTGTAGCTGAAGGTTTAGGGGAACATCATCGTCTGCGACTCTGACGAGCTAAGCCAGCTGTCACAAAATACTTATAAACCAAGCTGGTGCATTTTAGTCATTTTATTATTTTTTAAAGAATAAATTATCAGCACAGCCATCCAACGCTCCCAGACGATGTGCGTCAGTGTGGTTGGCTGCGTTGCAAATGTTTTGTTGTATGTATACAAAATTTGCAGACTGTTCTGATAATTTATTTTGTTTGCCTTGCGTCATCATCTCTCATTGGTTTTGAGAGGGAGATTTGATTTGCTCTTGATGACATATTTTGGGAATTTGCATTGCAGCAAACTTTAATGTGAAAAATTTTCAATTCTACGCATTGCAAAACAAGCATATGCAAAGCAACATTTGAGCACAACAGTTGGTCTAGTTGGTGTGTACTAAACTATAATGTGATTGCGTGGTTACTAGCGGCACAAGTAAGCAATGGACAATATGAAGCAGATGGGATAAATGCTAGAACACTTTTCTGATGGAAGGGAAAAGCGAAAACGCTCATTGGCTGAGATTTCGGCAAACATTGAAGATGCTCGGGCGGTCCAAATCGGGCGGCCCACGGGTAGCTTTGGCACCTGAAATCCCATACTCTCTCTCTCTCTCTCTCTCTCTCAGAATTGAGCTTGTATTTTCTTGCAGATGCTGCCGATGATTATCCGGTACTAACGCACAATGTCATTCACAAGCTCAGCGCCTAAATGCCACGGTCATATGCTAGAACATTTATGCAAGCAAGCATTTGTGCGTAAAGAAAAAGGTTGCCTCTTTTAAAGAAATCAAAAAGAACCCCAAAATTGGAGGAATTTAGGCATTCGTGTTGTCTTCCAACTTGTTTCGTGGACGTTGTTGCCCTGCAAGTGGGGGTAAGTGCAGGCGGTGCAAATGGTGTGCGTTTGTTGTTTCCTTCCAGGGCCTCATCTTTGTTGTGGACAGCAATGACCGGGAGCGAATCTGCGAGGCGCAGGATGAACTGCAAAAAATGGTGGGTTTCCGATACATTTAGGGCAACGGTGGTTGGGGGCATTCACTTTGACCAATTCAAAACTACAGTTTCACGCTTTTCTTATTCTTTTGCCCGCATTCAGCTGAGTGAGGACGAACTGAGGGATGCTGTCCTGTTGCTATTTGCCAACAAACAAGACCTGCCGAATGCCATGGCTGCCTCTGAACTCACCGAGAAGCTGGGCCTGAACCAGCTACGAAACAGGAAGGTGAGCAGTCTTGTACAACTTGTTAAATTTAGAGCTGTGGAAAGCACCTGAGTTTGTGGCACTGCAGTCACAGGTGCAGCCAGATAAGGTTTCATATGTCGTGCAGCACGTTGGGTGTTCTCTTGAAGAATTGCATTTGAGACTGGCTGTAGGTACACCAAATCACTACCTAAATTGAGTAGATTGAGATGCTTGCCAATCGTCACTAAGTCGCCTCCATGCATCACTGTGGTCCAATTATTGTTGCAACAGAAGTAACATTACATAGTGAAGCACGTAAGCAAGCTGACAGGAAGGAGAAAAGATAGCATACAAGGACGCCCTTGTATCTCATTCCTCTTTTTTTTTTTTTTTTCCAGTCACTGTTTGTGTATGTGCTTAGCTTTACATGGCATGAAATACCAAGTAGGCCTATCCCACACTTTGCTTCACTTGCTTCGAGTGCATGAACGGTGTGCGCACCGGGGTGTTAGTGCGTGCTTTCTGCAACCCAATGCTCCTCCTTGCATTTGACCGTTTTTCGTCGCAATTGACTTCCTGATAAAATGGCTGCTCATTAGCACCTAGCACTGTACTCCTGCATTCATTTCGGTCATTTGCACATGAGTTTGAAAAGTTGTCTAGTGGTGCTGCTGTTTGCGAGGTTGATGGATGTGTGAGTGGGTGTGTCAAAAAGGACTGAGAGAGAGAAGCAGAGAGAGGAATGGGTAAGTGCTTTAACTCTTTCGGGACCGCCGGAAAAAGTGATCAAAAAGGGAGGTCTCGGTACACATTTTTTATTACATAAAGCAACGGCACCATCCTGCCTTAGCAGATACCAAAATGCAGCTAATTATATGTTCTTTGACATACAATACCAAGCTTTACTTCAACACTGACGATAGAACCATGAAAAAATCTGAAAGTAAGAACTTCGTAAAAAAACTACAGAAAAAGATAGAAAAAAGCGTAAATATAAAAATATTAAAAAAGAATAAAATTATTTCAGGATATACAAAATATAACACAATGCTTTGTTTCTTCATCGCGGAAGTTTGATGTGGCTAGGTGTAACTGGTTTTTGTTTTGTGTGTGATCTCTTTGGCACTAGGGCGCGGCTATGTCGTCGCCCAGGTACACACCGGGCTCGGTGAAAACTTGATCCGTTTCTGCGCTGGTGGCAGGAGATCACCACCATAGGCAGTTAACACCCTAGCGAACAAATATAAACCAGCCAGAACATATTTCGAGCGCACATACCTACTCCAGAGCCAATTGAAACTGAAACCAACACCCACCTTTGAGCCCGATTTGATGTTCCAGGCTGATCGACACCCGAATCCTCACTCGAGCTGAAATCCGATCTTTAAAGCCGCATTCCAACTCTTCACTGCCACTCTCATCGTTAAAATCCACAGTAGAAGGTGAAGATATACGAGGCGAGGCGATGCGGATTTCTTATCGCCATGTTTGTTTACATTTGAAACCACTGCCCGTCAGAATAAAATATCTGATGCGTGGCCGCCTGGCGATAAAAAAAGGAACTTCACAAAAGAGAAAACTCCAGTTTTCAAACTATCTCCTAGATGTCGCTAGGTGTTCCATTGAGCGAAAATTTGTATTCTGCAGGCTCGCGAAACCATCGATCATATGTGATCGGTGGCCTATGGAGCGGTCCCAAAGAGTTAATGAACACTTAGCAGGCTAGCAGGGCATGAAGGTGTGAAAGCAAGTTGGTCTGTATTGGTAGACGACAGTGCCGAGAATAGCAATATAGCAGCAGTTCATTGCACAGAAAATGCCAAAAGGGTACAAATGGGTATCGCCACCCGAATTATTTTTGTGCTGTGTATTTTCACATGTGAAGTGTGCATACTGAAACAAAAATAGTAAGTTAGCTTGGAGTTTTAAGGGGACATGCTCCTTGAAACAACTGTTTTTTTTTTTTTTAATAATGAAGTTAGGAGGCTGAAATTTTCACAGCTTGTAAAGATTGAGCTCCTCTGGTCATATATGCAATCAGATTTCGAATAGCTGCTCCGGATAAAATGTTACGCAGCATGACTAGCGGAAAAATGGCTTTTTTGTGCACTTTTTTTATAGTAAAAATTTTTCCTGAAACTTTTAAAATAGCCTAGGTGGTTCCTTATGAACTGCAGAGTGCACAAATCTACCTGAAAAAGCCTCGTGTTCATTTTCCTCTCCACGAAAAAAAAATGACTGGTAGTGTGCCTTTTCTTGTTCTGTATATTTTTGTTGTATGACCGTCAGAAATATCTGACACAAATTGCATAATGAACAAGATTTGTGCGCTCTACGTGTTATAATGAACATCTGTGCAAAATTTCATCGTGATACAACTTTAAGTGGGAAATTAAGTGTGCACAAACTCAGAAAACGGACAAAAACAACAAACTAAGAAAAACGCACTTGAAAGTTTATTTCTTTGGCAGATTCAAAAATTCTTGCTCAAACAACATGAAACTTGGTGGGGATATAGTCTGAAATGTCCACACTGAGGCACTAAAACTAGAACGCTCCTGCTGCATAAGATGCACCCTCACGGTTCTTGCGGGTGGAGTCCTTGGTACAGGCCCGTTTCACCAGGCTGTGGCGATGGGACCTAGCCTCAGCAGTCAGCCTGGCAGACATCTGCCTGATCCTCCGCTGGTCACTTGCACTGCTTAGCCTAACCGGTTCTTCTGAAGGGAAGATTCCCAGTTCTTGGAGAACTTGCTCAAAGCTAGTGTGGCCTCTGTTAAACCACAACACCGTGAGAGCAGTGGCCGTCTCCACTACAGTGAACTGCAGGTTGTACGATACCGTCCTGTGCCAGATGCGCAGTGCTGCTTATGTCTCCATGGCATGGGATGAGTAGTCGATATTTTTTTCACACACAGGGGCATGAAAGGCTTGCCACACTTCCTCCTCTTGCTAATCAAGCATTTGGGGGTCGCTGCAATCTGGAAAGTAGTTTGACAGCACCTCAAAATCCAGGCAGAGGCCAGTGTCGAGAGAAATGGCAGTGCCAACACAGTTGTGGCTGTTGTGTCCTCATTTCTGCCAAGTACCATCGAACATCGCACTGACGTCAGTGTGACCAGTTTGCAACGCAGTTGCTTACCTTGCTTCAGCATGGTTGTCAGAGACGACTTTTGTGGCCGCGGCATCTTTCTTGGCAATGTCGTGGAACGTCTTTTGGTGCAGTGGTTTTGGTAGACCAGCAATGGCACAAAACCTGCACAGCTGATCGTGTCCGATGCCAACCGCGCGTGCAGCGAGTACCGCTTTCACATTGATGGCGAAACTATCACGGGGACTTCCCCTGCAGAGTTCCGGGTTGCGGCCTCCGCGGCCGATGGCAGCAGCGCACTGCGACGAGTAGACAGGAGAAACCACTCCTGCAGGGCACTCCACGTTTTTGCAATTGAGTTCCAGTACTGATGCGAGGCCCTTCTGCTTGTTTGTGACCTCAACTACGACGAGTTCGTACTTCCCGCACATCGCGCACACGGCGCTGCTCACAAGGTCACTCAGACCGTTGACTTTGGGGATAACTGCGCTTGCACCACTTTCGTTGCCGACTGTCTCTTCTTCTCCGATGCGCTTACAAAGCTGATATCGTCACTGATAAAACCAGCCTCGCCTGATTGAGCCGCGCTCACAACGCTTGCAGGCGCGTCGCCGTTAGGCCTCGCCGTGCCGGTCGTGCCCAACCGTGCCGGCGTTGGCCGTAATCGTCGCAATGCCGCGCCGCTTCCGCTTTCCCTTGTACGGGCGTGAGGTCCGGGACTTGCGGCGATGAAAGTCATGCTTTTTCTCACCGTTCATGATTAACAACACACGATAAGGAAATAGAAAAGATAGCGCGAAGTAGCGAACAGAACGACGGAGGCGATGGCAGCTCACAAGCGGCGAGAGCCAATGGCGGTCCCGATTTCGCGTCACGTGATTTAAATACCCAGTGGGAGCAGTGGGAGTTTTCAAAACAAGCGGGAAGAAATATTTTTTTATTTTTTTTGCGGAGATACGAAGCTGGCGAGCGGTTTGATTGAGAGAAAAAGGCTTTGTCTACCTCAAGTGACTGAAATGGCGGCCAGCCACGCTGCCGGGCAGCAAACTCTCAAAGATGGCGGAAATTCGGCTTGATTACGTGATTTCTAGGCTCACCGCGAGTCATTCAGACACGATTTTCACTAAGTTCTCATTCGTATTTCATTTTCATTTTTTTTTTTTCATGAAAGGGGAACAAAAACAAAAAAAAAGACATATTTAGAAAAAAAATGGTGATTTTTCGACCTGCGTGTCCCCTTAAACAGTGAAGTAGGGCAATGTAAATGTAAAATAAATGCATCTGACAGCTTTTCCTGAACACATGGCTTTAAAAAGACAAACTTCACCTGTGGCACCTTTGGCAAAAATGCGCCAGTGGAATGTCTCAATCCGAGGAAGTGGCAGTGTCGTTCGCATTCATGAGGAACTGCCAAAGTGTTTTGTGGCATGGAAAGTGCAGCAGAAACAGCAGTGCGACTAAGGTTACCACTAGTAAACATTACCAAAGAGACTGACTCATAATCTCTGGCCGTGAGTAGCTGTTTCAGTTTTGTTCGAATGCTTTGCTTAGTGCAAGTATCGTCAAGATTCATTCGGGTGAATTGCATGGGCTTGGCACAATCAGCGACTCTGAAGAATATTGCACAATAGGCGACCCAACCAGGCCGGCTGCCAGCCTTATCGCCACTTTCTACATTTTCTAGGTGCCTGAACAGGCCCACTTGACTCCTGAACTTTATATACTGCAGAGATTTTTTTTTGGGGGGGGGGGGGGGGGCTCCAGGAAAGTTCTTTTGATGCAAGACTCTCCAATGTGCAGGGCACGTATAAGTGAAAGTAAATGTGCTAAAGCACATGAAATTTCCGTGTAATGTTTTTTTTTTGCTGTTATGGGTGCCTACCAGCCCAGTTGATTGCGGCATAAATATTTACAGCCTCGTTTATTTGTAGGAAAGTGGCTAGTTGGGCAAGTTTATATGGGTTCATGGTTTGGCACAGCGCAAATGACAGGACACGAAAGAAAGGAACACAGGGAAAGCGCTGTCTCTCAATGGATGTTTATTGGTTAAGTATTAAGTATTCTATTTGTACGAAATGCAATCATCAATCACGGGTTCAGTTAAGAGACAGCGCTTGTCCTCTGTTCCTTTCTTTCGTGCCTTGTCATTTGCGCTGTGCCACACCATGAATCATTTGTGCCAGTTTCGGTTTCAACAGAACGAACACCGAGGCAGTGACTATGACAGGGGGGCGCTTGTGACGTCACTGTCCTTGTCGCACCACTGCCAGTCTGGACGTGCGTGTGTGTGCGTCCAGATCGGCAGTGGTCTTTACCATTCCCACGCACCCAGGCAGCTTTACGTCATCCGCAAAACCGTGACTTGACGCACACGCCGGAGCAGCGTGCACCAACTGCAGCCAGCGTGCGCCAACTGCAGCCATGACCATGTCATGGGGGCCCTTACGTCGGCAGTTTGGGACCAGGTTGAGCGGATGGTGTCAGGCTGATGCCGATTGCAAAACGGTATTCATTCTGAGCTTTCTCGTGATTGCAAAGATAAAGATGGGTTTAAAATACGCTATACTGAACGGTTACTGTTGAAACTTGCTGGGAGATATCTCCATACACAAAGGAAGCCTTTTACGTAGTTATCTCAGCTCTGAAATTTCACGTCGGTACTCCTTTAATGATAATTGTAGAGCCCAGGAAGTAAGGGGTCAGAATGCAAAATTAAATTTGTCAAAGGCAATTTTTTTTAAATAGGTCAAATTTTTTTTCAAAGGTGTGCTTATATCTGAAAAGAAAAATTAGGAACATCTTGGAGCATAGTCTTATTATGTACGTTAGCACTATCCTTACTAAAAGTGGAAGTCCCACCTTTAAAAGTTCTTCAGCTACAAATAGTTGCTCCCAGCCCTTGCCAACCCCGGAAAAGTTCTTGGTTGTTTCCAGTCAGGTTTTTTTTTAAAGGCAAGAATTGGTTTGGCTTAAATATACAAGGCACAAAAAGGTGAGGCTAAATACCTAGAGGTGCTTTTTAATAGTAAAGTTTTTGATATGAAGTAAAGGATTTAGATGCAAAGTAGTTTGTCAGATAAAATTTTTGGCAAACTTAGCGAAAGTTTTTGGAATATAGTCTTCTTTCTTGTATTACCGAAATTCTTAGTGAAATTCAGTCCCAGTTCAAGCGGTTTTCCAGCTGCAAAAGGTTACTTCCAGCCGTTGAGTCGCACACGCCATTTGTAAAGCATCCAACGCCTGGGCATCTGCTCGGGCAAAATGCCAATCTTCCTTGATGAGGAGGCAGCAAGTTCTGACCAACTGATGTCTACATCCTATAGATAAGTAACATTTGTAGCACCCGAACTCAGAACAGATTGGAACAAGAAAGCGAAACCTACCGATTACCGGCTGCGAATGTTCAAGGCAGATTCGTGCGATTACTCCTTTCGGAGCCAAATTCTGATAACACTGCATCATCCACAGACTCACTGCTGCTCATAACGTCGTGGAAATCCACCGAGGGTGCTGCGAAATCGAGAGCTCATCGACATTTCTCAGCACGCGTCCCATTTGCGCATACTGCTAACCTGCTGTGCAACTACAACGTAACCATATTTACTCGCGTAATGAACCCACTTTTTTTTTTTTTTTTTTTCCAAAAAATTCGGCATGAATTGGGGGGGAGGGTTCATTATGCGGGAAAAAGTTGCAACAGATTTTTAGAAGTTGAGATTTCATACAATAAAGATGCTAAGAGAAGCGCTGTTGAAGCCTTGCTTGTCTAGTGGCCCCCCTACTAGCCATGGAGCTGACCTCCTCACTTAAGTCTCTTCCAGCATCGCATTTATCGTCGGCCCACGGCACAACGTCTTCCGTGCCATTTAGGCAAAACAAAACTTCTTTTCCCACTCCGGGAAACTTCCATTCTTTGGGCCCATGAAACACACGGTGATCCCTGTTCATCACTCAAACCTCCCGTTTTTGCCAGTAGCGTACACCGAAGTGCCACCCAGCTGTGCGGTTTCCATGTGCATGAACGCACGCCTCACCACCTTAAGTTTGTCACCGGCTGTGTAGCTTGTGTGTTGGCCGATCATGCGCCGCGCACCAGGAGCACAAGAAAAGGTGGGAACACAGCTGAACCCACAGCGCAGAGCAGGGACGTAGTTCGGAGTGCGCTTGGTGTTTTGTCCGCAGGCCACAGCGCTTTCATGGTGCTATATGCAAGAAGGTTGGTTTTGTGTTGAGCAGGTGGTTCTCCATAACCCTGCAATTTTTAAATTGTGAGCCATGGCATTCGCACTCCAACACCAGCGAAAATGCATTTTTAGCATTTTTGCGTGTATTGTGGCATGATAAGCTACTGCGATTGTCGACGGCATCAGCAACCATGTCAAGATGAAAGCATCTTCCTGCTGCAATTTTTATGCAAGGTGACGAAGTAAATTCTCAAGAAGGAAAGGGGGCTCATTACGCGAGTGGGTTCATTAAAAGAGTAAATACGGTAGTATCCCTCCTTGTGATGGGCTTAAGAATTGCTGCCTGAGAAAACTTGTACTGTACGGAAAACAATGCACTTTTCCCGCAACAAGGCAGATGGCTGCATGCATTTTTATAAACCGAGCACAATTTCTCAATCAATGTTATCACTGCATCGGAAGCCTGTTGATGTTTTATGGGCTGAATAACTTTAAACTGAAAGAGCGTGCATTTCGTATCTCTCTGCTTTCGTTCGATGGCTGTCGATGCCTTGTTTGCAGAGAAATATACCTGGCATTTCTGTCTGCATTCCTCTTCCATTTTTTTCAAGACTTTGAAGAGCTTGTTACAATGCACTCGGAGTAAGCTGCGGCCTATGCCAAACTTGCCATTGAGGTACCGCTGCAAATTCGGCGTAGAGGATAACAGGTGCACCTGGCCGGCAACGTTTCATGGGCGCTGCATCCCAATGTGCAAATGATTGGGCTTTTGTCGCTGGTTGCTGTATATACATGCAGCAACTAATAGCTAGTGGGCTATTAGTTGCACCGTGCACCTTTTGACTGCATTTTTTACTGCGGGGTGAAACATTTCAGTGAATTGGAACTGAAGCGAAACCTTCCGCTTGTCGTGAGGCATCCCATTTGATAGTGCTTGATATCTGAGGTTTATCTGTGCTCATGAACTTATGCTCTGCAATAATTCTCTTATGCATTTATTTTACATTTACATGTCCCTGCCTAAGTGTGTTTCAGAAGAACGCGTCGACAAGCTCCACCGATTCCTTTTCACCATACATTGTTCACTCGAAATGCAGTGTGGGAAAGGGTATGCAGCGTCAGTACCTGTTGTCATGCTTTTGGCATCATCTGAATTACTAAACTGCTGCTGCTGCAAGTGGTATATTGGTATTCACGACAGCAAAAACGCCCGTGTGCTCGAGATTTCGGCGCACGTTAAAGATCCCCATGTGTCAAAATTAATCCGGAGCCCTCCACTACGGCGCGCCTCATCGCCTGCGCTGCGTCGGCATGTTAATTAAACACCACAATCAATTAATCGACACTACAATATAGGCCAGTCTGCTTTTACACTTTAGTGGACTTTCAAGCACTCGTCTATCACTCACCGTTACGTGCTCTTTTGTCGAACATAACAATGGGAATACGCGCTAGTTCATTTGAGAACCACTTTCTTTGTCTCTGGACAGAAACTGAGTCACAAGTGTCGTCCTCCCCGAGGCAAGTCAAACTTGCACCTGCTCGTGGAGTTTCCATATTTGCGGCGGCCGCTTTTCTGATGGAGGCGAAAAGCAAAAACGCCCGTGTGTGCGAGATTTCGGCGCACGTTAAAGATCCCCAGGTGGTCAAAATTAATCCGGAGCCCTCCACTACGGCGCGCCTCATCGCCTGCGTTGCGTCGGCGTGTTAAACCCCGCAATCAATCAATCAATCAAGTTTCCATATTTCTTACAAAAGTGGTTATCTTTCAAAACAGCTGTTCACCCTTAGTGTCTTATCAGCGTACTTCAGCTTAGCATTGCTGCGTGAAGTTAAGCAAGGTGTATGCATTAAAAATCGGATAACCTGCAGCAGGTTATGGCATGCACTAGTGTGTGGCCATGCACTGTGCAATTTCTATGCTTACCTGTTTTCTGCCGAGAGGTGATTTGCCATAAACCTTTCACTGTCTTGCCTTTGCAGTGGTACATCCAGTCGACTTGCGCGACACAGGGACAGGGCCTGTACGAAGGCCTCGACTGGCTCTCCAACGAACTGTCCAAAGCAAAGTAACTCCTGCTGCTCCCCCACGGCAAGCGTGCAGAAGAAGAAGCCGGGGGCATCCACCATCTTTTTTTTTTTTCTCCTGAAGGAAGTGGTTTCAACGGGGGCTGCAGCCATGATGTGAAGTAGGAATGACAGCACACACTCCTCGTGCTTTTACCAACAGGTCCCACACTGTCAGCCCCCACCAGTGCTGCTTGCAAGCAGTTCGTCTTTTTTTTTTTTTTTTTTTAACTTAAGCTTTTGAGAAAGCAGCACTGATGATGGGAGCTGTACTCGAGCATCTCCTCTTCCAAGCATGGCAGCCCCCCCTTCTCTCCTGGGTTCTCTTGTGTGTGAGCAGTAATAAATTGTCCCTTCTTGCTTTGTTGTGCAGAGTTTACAGGTAGTGCGAGGCCTTTTTGAGGCTTCTGTTGGAATGACTCTGACTGTTGCAGCTCTGCCTTGGACGCTGCTGCTTTTAACTGTTGAGAAAGTCCCACCACGTCGTGAACAGTCGCTGTGCGATTTTTGTACGAGGAATGCAAATGGCAATGAAAGCAAACCAAAAATGTTAGTCACGTTGAGAAAATTATAAGTTTACTCTTTCAGGTGCTGTTTTTGATGGCATTGAGTGCTCTGCCTAGACTGTGTGCGTCATCTTTGTGTTCTTGTAAATAATTCTGGCGGGGCACGATGTGTTCTGGGTTGTACTTGATCTGTCGGGCATTTACGGGACCAACCTGACTTGACTATAGCATCAACACGTTGTACGCAGATCTGTGGTGTATCGAAGGCCACGCGACTGTGTAGTTACTGGTTGGAGATTTGCGGCGGCTTGATCTTCGACATGTTTCCAAATTTCTGCCTCTTTGAACACTGAACATCCCTTCCCTCCCCTTTTTTTTCCCGGCACCTGTGATAACTGCACTGTTTATTTCTGCTGTCTTGATTTGATGCAGAGTCATGTTGCCTAAGCCTGACAAGTCATGTAATAAAGTATAGGATGAAATGCTGCTTGTCTGTTTCGCCCAAATGAAGAGCTCGAATGAGCGTTGAAGATTTTTTGCATGACCAGAGCATGTCGTAAAATTTTTTTTTACTTGTGACCACTCTTGGCCATAGAGGCTCACTTCACAAAATAAAGCGTTACACGTGCGAAGTTCTGCTTTTGGAATAGTATCTTCATGGCAGCTTGCAAGGTGCTCGGGACGTATGAAGATCTGTGCAGTCTTCACTTAGCTCACTGGGCCATTGCAAATGTCATTTAAGTTCTGCAACTTCTCGTACACCTGCAAAGAAAACGAATCGTTCTGGAATTTGTTTGCCCAGTGTGCCAGAACAGTCTTAAATGCCTTCAGACTACTTGCTTACAGGCTCCATAGTTGGCCGCTGTGCTCGTTCGAGCCTTGTACACGTTGCCCCAATCTCGTAGATCTTTTGTGCCAGTCCAGTATCCCACACGCCTGCCGATGAGTCCAAGACTGGTGTGATGTCATCGGAATGGCATTCCTTCAAGTATGTTAACTGAAAAAAAAAAGGCACATGCAGGTTGAACAATAACAGGCTCCTCGTAAAATGAATGCCTAGCAGGTCAAAATTTGGCGAGTGAATTGCTCAACTGTCTTAACCTGCTAGCATATGATGAGCAGTCCTATTTAATCAAAATTAGTTGTTGGGCACAATACCACTTCTATATTGCAGCACAGGCTTGAAAGAATCTGGAACACTGGGCATTCGAGTACACAACACAACTCTATTGCAAATGCAACAGGCCTTCCCCATATGCATTGAGGAGGTTCAAACCACTGATCTCCACCAGAGCTGCTGGATGGCGCTTCGAGCTCTCCGGCGCACGGCCGCCGGAAGTTCGAGCGCTCGTCCCGAAGTCTGGCCGTTCCAGCATAGCGCATGCTACGCATGGGCTGGTTTCGCACGCATTCCGCCAAAAATGCGTGCTTGTTGCGCCGTCAACTGCACAAGCAGACCAGAGAAGTCGTCTGGGAAGATGTTCTACTTGGAAGTATTACAATATTCTGAACGACGTGCGTGATACGCAGCGAAACGCAAATGTCATATCAGTGTCGTTTTTAGGCTGGGGCTCTTGTTACACAGATTCCTTCGCTCTAAGCCGGATTTATACCGGCGTTGGGTGGCAAACTTATACCCTAGTTACACGGCGAAAGTAACCGCAGTTTAACCGTGGTTACTAAACTTTAACCGCGGTTATCGCCAACTGCGGTTTTGGATGTTGCACGCGAAATTGCAAGTTTGGTAACCGCAGTCACTTAATTATGAGCGCAACAAAAATAAATTACCACACTTTTAACTTCACGAAAAAAAAGAGAAGCAGTGTAGACAAAAAGAAATATCGTTAAAGCATTTGCTTCTGACACAAACGCAACGCACTCGTGCGCGGCGAGAAGGGGGGCTTCCCCAACAGCTCGCAACCGGCTTGGTTTGCTTAGGTCTGTTCGGTGTTAGGAACTTTCATCATAGCATCGCGGTAGATATTTGACCACCGCTATCTCTACAACTGCGAATTACAATCCATAGCACAATTTTTCACCGCACTAACATCCATTTTCTCGAATGCGGAAGTTCTTTTCCGCGATCAGATTGATTTCGAAGAGCGGCGATGCGATAAGCTGTTGCTGCCGTGGTCTGGGACTGTTCGGGCCGCAAGCAGTGCCGTGCGGGCAGGTGCGCCGGTGTGTTTACAGGCACGGCCGACGCGCGCGCCGATAGTTTCCGTGTGCTGAAAACGCTTCAAGATTACCTGCTATAACCATTTTTGGCGGACGACGCGCGGAATTTACAAATTTAGCACGGCGTTTGTCGTAGTTGATCGGGCGGATCGGGAAACGAGCCGCTGCTGACGGGAAGTCGCGCTGATTGCGAGAGCAATGCAAAAGAACGTAAGCGCGTCTTGGGGACATCTTTTGGGCACCCGCTATTTGAGAACCTTTGTCTCTTCCGAACGCCAGGTGATTTTTTTTTCGCCTCCGCTGATGCGCCGCCACTTGCGTCCGAACTGAATTGTGCGATTTTGAGCACTGCGGCTGCAGAAAGTGCGGTTAGCGTGACCGAACTGAGGTGCCAAGCTCAGTTTGCGCTAACCATGGTTAGCGACGTAACCGCAGTTTCGTCTGTCGTGTAACGCAGCAAACTGCAGTTTTGTCTAACCGCGGTTTGCTTAACCGTGGTTAACTGTGCCCGTGTAACTAGCTCTCCATCCCCAGGCAGCAGGCTCTGCAGTGACCACTTTACTGACAACTGTTTTGACAGAACGGGCGCATGAACTCGGCTACAGCCTGTCGCCGTGCCCACGTTGTTTTCTTTCTAGCATAAATCCCTAGCATAAATTTCTAGCATAAATCCCGTTAGAGCTGCGTCGTCTCTCAAACCAAGACCCAAGTGACATTTTCGTTCTCCTTTGCAATTAAATTCTGCTTCATATTAACGTCGCATATTTCGGTATAGCATATGTTGCGATGTGAACGCAATGTGTATAGCCAAAATGCAATAAAGTGAGAACAAAATGCCAATATCCGCCAATGGGGACGCTTATCAGAGGTTGAAAAGCATAGCAGACGCCCGACTTCCGTGACGAGCCATTGAACTTCCGGTGGCCGTGCGCGCGCTTGGCCGCGACAGCGGCGAAGCCCCATCCAGCAACTAAGTGGAGATCAGTGGTTCAAACTGCCAGAAGTGGTGCAACATCTCGCACCATGCTTGAACGTCTGCAAAGGTTGTAGTACTTCTGGATATATATTTCATTTTTTTCTTTCTCTGCAAGATATGTTTGCAGATACTTGTGAAAATTGTGAATTTTTCCAAGCGTTGAACAGTAAAACATCTATGGCCTAGCAAGATGATGCCCCTCTAACTCCACAAGATGATGCTACAATTCCAGCACAAATAAACGTGAGCAGGCCACAATTAACTGCATTTTGGTGCCAGGAAATACTAGAGAAAATTTGCCAACGAACTACTTGGCAGTGCAACTTCTGTCTCCTTGATTTATTGGCTTTGCTTTGTAAATACCGCCAAGTAATTCACCCTAAGGCTGCACAGCACTGCAATCCCCAGCCCAGCCAAATGAGAGCATAATGCGTCTGAAAATGAATGAAATTGAGCCCTAAAATGCTGCTTTATTTCAAGACCTTGAGCATCCAATTCCCATGTAATAAATAAGTTCAAAAGCAAACTGAGGGCTCCACATAGCAAGCCACTCAACTGCCTGAGAGAAAATAAATCATTTTCACCATTGGTAAAAAAAATCACGGGCCATTTCAACTAACGTAAAGCCTGGGGAGGGCGAAATGCAGTTTATAAGTGTACTCTTGGCGCCTTGGTGTTTTTGCCAACGGAGATGAAACCGTTGGGGGGGTAGAGGTATGCAGCTCTGCTCTAAAGGCGTGTCTTTGAAGCACGAAGCTCTAGTGGAGGCGTTGAGTGTCTCGACGTTTTTTTAGTATGCATTGCGAAGAGCTCCAGCGCGAGGTGTGAATGAGTTTCCTGGTGTTTTAGTACCGTGACTGCATATGACGACGGTTACGACGACGACAGGAGACGCTAACGGCCCCAGCCCTTACGGGGCTTTTCCCCTGAAAGTCTGCCCAATAATTTTGGAGGCCTGAGGAATTCGGAATTATGCTGGTGCTCATGGAACTACTACGGACACAAGGAGAGAGTCCCAGATCGCAAGGGAATGCTTTCGTCTCGCTCCATCTTATTCGTATCTACTGGCCAGAACTACAGCCCAATGCAAGCCATGGCTATATAATGGGACGTAAAAAGGGAATTTCTCCATGATCTAGTCCTTGGAGCCTCCCCCTCGTGGAGCGATAACCTCTCCACACTTCCATGAGAATCTATTTAAAACCCCTGTCACACGGCAGATCTAATGACATTTACAGCAAATGTCATTCGCTCTAAATGCCATTAATTCGGCGCTACACGAGAATACCGAATGACATTCAAGGCGAATGACATTTACCGGCTAACTGAGGTCTCGGACCTCAGTTAGACCTCAGTTGGCGGCCGAATGAGCAGCCTTGACAGCAGTAGCGCGTCCCTAGACAGAAAAATTCAGTAATAAACCAGAGAATATTATTTCTAAAAACTGTCGGTAAACTTATATTTGCTTCTTTGTGTTGTTTTTCAAATGAAAAAAAAGATAAACAAGTACTAACAAAAAAGAAAATCTCGTCCCCAGTGCGCGCGCTAGCCGAATCCGGATTTTTTGCAGACTTGTCTCGGCTTGAAATGTCTACTGATGCCACTTAAATCGATGGTTTTCTTGTTTTTTTTACTTAAAAAATAATCCTTTGTTACGTTTTTTTTTAAATATTACGTGTAAAAACATTCTAGATGCGCTTGAAATGTAATTTTTGCGGTTTTGCGAGCTCGCTAATCGTCACCGCTATCGAAATCGAATGACATTTGTTTCGCCGTGTAGACCCGCACGGCAGAGCCGAATGTCATTAACAGCTAATGTCATTCACTTTGAATGACATTAGATTTGCCGTGTGACAGGGGTATAACTCCGCACCTTGTGAAAGCACAAAGCTCTATGTTATTACTAACACAAATATGGCGTTAACTTGCACCCATTTGTGCTGACTAACATACAGCACTGTTATGGGTAGTGGAGAGGGGGAAATGAAAATACGAAATGGCTACATGACATTGAGATATAACGAAACCTGGAGAAAGGTTTAGCACCACCAGTGGAAGAACTAGATAGGATGGTGGCCATGGCAAATATAGTTTCACGTTTCTCGTGATGATGATAGTTAAGGTCATCTGGGTGGTTTGGGCAAGCAAATGAGTGATTTCTTGGTTCACTGCAGTGGACAATAGCAGTCTTAGCACACCTATGTGTTGTACCATACACCATAAGTCCACAGGTTAGAAAGAAAAAGTGAAAGGAGAAATGGACCTTGCCGGTCGCATGTTTTCATCTCACTTGACACAAAACAGGCAAAGCTCATAAATTACAACCAGACAGAAGAGAACTGCCAAGTAGGCATCTAAACAGTTCTTATCATTTTTCGCTGCCTTGCCATGAAATGTAGTGGCCAAAATTATTTATTGCTGACTTCAAATCTACATACTATGTCCACATTTTTTATCAATGCATTCAAAAACGTGTTCCGGAAGTCCCTGCTGTCTACTCATCGCACATCACTGCCTCTTGTTACACCAGTGCTGATGCTCATCATGAACAAGTTGTCAAGAAAAACGTGTTCTTTATGTTTAAAAGCTTTATTTACATAATTTGGTTATTAATAACACAAATATGAAAAAGACTAGACACTAGGGCACTCCGTAAAAACGAGAGTAGCACTTTTCTTGCTTTTGGTGAAGCAAACTGTTGTATGATGTAATCAAAGTTAGTTTTTTTCCAGTTTCTGCTCTTCCACACTCACCAGAGCAAGATCAGAAAGTCTGTCCTGACCCAATGTGGCCTGCTAATAGGCAAGTATCAATTTCAGCTTGCTGAAGAACTCTCACAGCCAGCAATGGAAACTGCTATGCTTATTAATACTATCTGAATGGTGACATGAATGGTGACATGAAGGTTGAGAAATACATTGTAATCTCTGTACTGTACGACAAATTGCAGAACTTCTTCAGGTTCACCTCACCTTGTAAGAATACCTGCAATCGAAATATAAGGGCGCAAGTTTTAAGTGCACCCCCACTTTCTGCCCACAGCTGGAATACAAACAAGAACAGATACAATGCATGCAGCATGCATGCACGCAGCGTTGGATATCATCGGTGTTGCCCCTTGGAGTCCTTCATCCTGGCGTACTTGAGCATTCATACATAGGTGCCTGCGCTTCATGAGTTGGAGAGCAGTTTAACTGCTTGAACAGCGACATTGTAACAGAAGAGTAGCGCTGAGGAATACAAAGACTAAGGGAGGGGGGGATCACATACGGGACGCTAGCGCCCAGCGCATCTTTTGGCGTAGCAGCCCGTGTGTGTCACCCTCTCTTAGTACTTGTATTCCTCAGCGCTATTTTGCCACAGTGTCGTACCAACAAGCCAAAACTAGTGCCCTCTTCAACAGCGACTTTTGTGGCTGCGTCGCCCCGCTACGGTGGCATAGCCCCACTACTTATTTTTTTCCCTCCGACACATGTTGGATGGACTCCTGCTAGGCGCCCCTTCCCAAAAGCTGCCGGGGAACTTGTACCCCCACCACCACCCCAGTTACGCCACTGAGCACCACGGAGCTTGCCTGACTGCTGGGAACAATATTTATTCGCACTTGATACCCTTGAATGAAATAAACGACACGGGAAACGAGAAGTGCACGTGCCTTTACACTAAATTACCCACGAGGGAAAACAATTGCGGGTGGTAACAATGCTTAACCCACAAAGTGTAGCAACATCAGCTACATGAAAATTGGTTCGCAACTGCAAAGTGTGAATTGTCTAATGTTTAGTTACACTGGAAATGCATTAGAACCTTAACTCGTACGGAGTGAATACAGTAAAAGCTCGTTAATTCGAACTCGAAGGGTACGATAAAATTGTTCGAAATTAAGTGGAGTTCGAATTAGCCGGCGGGAGCTATAATGAATGGACATCACACCACACTGCACGAGCAGAACACAAAGAAGCCACCTCTGGACCTGTTATCGCAAATTAGGCGCTACTACACGTTTGTTACACACGCCACGCGATAGCAGGCCCAGACCAGCGATCGCGGCACAAAGAAAACCTGCAACGGCATGTGCCGGAGCACTGGCACCGGCGGCGCGGCACCTACTGCGGAAGCGAAATGAGCTGTCGCAGCAGTGTAGCGCGTGTGCCACACGGTTGTTTTTCTGTTTCGTGATTTGCACCTCTAGTAAATTTTGTTTCGTTTGGATTCGCAACACATTGTCATCACTCTGGGCAGACTTCTTCTGCAAGGAGCGATGCAAAACCAGGGGATCCCAGTTCGCATTAACCGTTCTGGATGCCAACGTGTTCGCATTAGTATCGGGAGTTTTCCCCCCATTGAAATGTACAGGGCTGTGCCGGGACCACAGCGTCGGTTCGAATTAACCGTAAGTTCAGATTAACGAGCTTTTACTGTGGTATATTTCTTGTTCGGCATCCTGCCGCGTACACCGTTACTTACAAGGTCTCCTCCCACTGCTGTGAATGGTGGCCTGCCTGTCAACACTTCCATGATGACGACACCAAAGCTGTACGCGTCCATCCGAGGCGAGACAATGCCGAGGTAGGCCTCGGGTGCCATGTAGATGTTTGTCCCAACCACAACCTCTGTTCTGGTCGTGCCGTCTCCAGACGACTCTTTGATCAGGCCGAAATCGCCCAGCTTCGCCGTCCAGTTCTTGTCCAGAAGAACGTTTGCACTGCAAGAAGTCACGCGGATATCGTGGCGCAGTCTGCACACTTGCACGACATTGCACTGCACACCATTCCGCTTGTCAGCAGATTCAGGGCGACAGTACTTTACAGGGAAAGCGTTGCTTTCAACTCTGCTATGCAGACATGCCTGCCTTTTCTAGCATTTACGTACGTATGTATGCTATCTGTATGGAGACAGCATACAACTCAGCCCCAATCAAAAAACTGCTTCATTGGAACAACACTCATGTCGGTTTTACTGTGAACTTCAGTCAAACACTGTATTTCCCGGTCTATAAGTCGCGCTTTTGTGAAGTCGCACCCACCTCAAAACGACAGTTTTTGCGAGAAGCAAAAACCGTTTATAAGTTGCACCGCTGTACAAAACGCACTTAATCAGTTCATTAGAAAGTGCGGCGAAAGTACATAGTTGCGTTAGTCGCCGCCTCTGAATGCATCCCCTGGTAAGCAGTGCTAGACAGGCACCTACCATCCAAAGTCTATACAGAACTAACTTCTCAAAAATGGTTTATTGATGCGCACCGATGACATGTACTTACAGACGGCGTTTAGGCAGAACCATCGAAGCCTTCTTCCACCGACTCGCTAACAAATAATTAATTCATTTAGACCATAGAGCTGTGTCTCTTAACGCGCGCTGATATCACGCAGCACACAGGCATCTTACCGAGCGCGGACCACGAGCGGCCGCCACGTACCGAATGTATTCCATAAAATAAGTCGCACCGGTGGGTAAGACGCACCAACAAAAATTTCAGAAAAAAAACTGCAACTTAGGTATACAACAGAAAATGTGTTGAGCTGTGTATTGAGAAAAATGTGGAAAAGGGTAGCAGCTCTACAGCTACTTTCACGCACATAACGTGTGACATGACGGGTCGAACTTATGCGATCTGCTGATGGTAACTAAATTAACTGATTGATGACGCAGTTTTCCAAAATTGCCACTGGAAGTTCGAAAAAAGAAAATGGTAATTTTCTGGCAATCGGGTGATCCCAAACAGTTAACTAGTGTAAGGAAAATCATTGTAAATGGGACGCTACGAGTGGCTTTATTACCAAACAGCTAAAGTAAACTAGTGTAAGGGAAACCACCATAAATGGGACGCCACGGTTCATGAGCTGTGGTAATACTGTGCCATCTTCTGAGTGACTCTAACAACACCTGGAAGCATTTGAAGTAGGAAGTATCACGAAAAAATCGCATCTTGCCATTGTTTCACTCAAGTGAGCTGAAGCTGACTTCAAGTCAACAATAAAAAGCACTTCACAGCTTTTAACCCTTTCTGGTCCGTTGTCGGGCCCTGCCTGAAAATGACCATAGCGGTCCGTTGTGGGTTTCTGCCCGACTTTGGTGTTCAAGGTTAAATTTCGCAGTATTTTCACTGCGATGCGCTCACACTCTGCATATATGATACACCATCTCTTGAGGGATAAGTGAACTTTGTTTGTTGAAGTTTACTTCTTTTTGCACAAGGGTGCAGCACAATGTTCAGCACGGGCTTTCTGGATCCCAGAGCGTTTTCACGTGTGCGCTGTTCGCTGAGAAGCATGGCTGCTTTCTCATCACGTGCGTTTTACGGTGGTGCACTTTGCGAAAGCGATGATGACTTCATTGAGGTATAGAATTACGTGCCTCCATCAGATGTGCTGCTAATCATGACAGAAAAACAAAAGGAGGCAGGAGGGAAACTGTTTTTCTGCAAAGCCTGCAGCAAAAACACTCGCCTGCACCCAGGAGATAGCCTCAAGCAGTTTCACACGCTGCTCAAATATCGTAAAGGAGTTGCAATCAGAATGAAAGAGAAAAAATAAATATCCTGCAAATTTTCTTGCACAGTTTGGGTTTTACTTCACGGTGCCAGAAATTGGCGAAACAGTTTCGGACCAGGACGGTTGGAAAGTTGGTAAATGTTTCGGAAGAGAAAGGGGTTAATGTCCAAAGCAAGAACAAAGTTTATAGCTACGCTGTTACATGGCATAGTGTTACTACACACTGAACGCTTTAGTATGGTTGCTTAGGTTTTACCAGGGACTCCAAAAATTCCAGTTTTTTACCAAGTAAGTGTACTGACAGCCCACTTTTGGCCGCTACCCAAAGTATGTCGAGGGGGTTTTGCCGTGTCGTATACATAGTGGGGCAGCAAGAGGGTAATTTGAAATCTGCCCTTTTAAGCACTAATTTTAGAATGGCTGCAGCAACGTTTGATATCAAACAAAATTGTAACAAGGTCAGAGCTCCCCAATCTTTCGAATAAAAAAAATTGTACGTCGTCTTCATGGTTCCTTTAATGAGTATAGTTACAGTCACAAAAACAAACGCACAAAAAAGTTTCTTATCTACGCTAAGCAATGAGTGTCAAAATGCTTTTCATTGCCTACGCCCAACAATGTGCCCTTAGTGTAGTGGTGCATACTGGGAAAAGACACATTCATTTAAAAGATAGATGGTGGTTCATATTTTGAAGTCTATTCAATGCAAAAAAAGAAAACAACAACAACAACAACAAACAGCCATGCGAGTGAAAATGGTTAATACTCCAATTACCTTTTAACGTCCCTGTGGATCAGGCATGGAGTGCGGGTGTGCAGAAAGTGAAGTGCAGCAGCAACTTCTGTCAGTATGGTTATGCGCCTTTTCCAGTACATTGGGCAGTTCTGCAAGCGACATCACTCTGTCATGCAGCCTGGCATTTGCCACTGATGCCGACCTACCTCGTTTGCAAGGCACGACTGCAGGCATCCCAACTCCATGAATTCGTACACTATGCAGTTGGCAGTTGTATCGCATGCTATGCCAATTAGAGGCAGCAAGTTTTGGTGGGGGTACCTGGGAAGGAAGTGTTGCACCAGTCATGCATGCTCACATTCCATCAACGCAAAAACGACCCTTCCCGCATACTCACCGCTGTAGAGTTCTTACTTCCGCGAGAAACTGCTTCGGGAAGGGCTCTTTCAGGCGCTTCACAGCAACGAATGTTCCGTTCGGTAACGTGCCTCGATACACAACTCCGAAGGCTCCTTCTCCAACCTTGTTGCCTCCCTCAGAGAGCGGCACGTTGCAGAAGTTGCCAGTCGCACGTTCAAGGTAGTCGTACCCGAACCTTGGAGTCTCGTTGAGCAAAGGATCTGCAACTTCACCTAAGACAAAAATTGTGAATAGCATAAGCCGTCTGCCTGCGACAACTGACCGTCTTACTTACTGCTGCAATCTCCAGAAGGCAGGGAAGGCAGAGATTCATCTGTAAGAAGATCCTCATCGACGGCGTCATCATCTTCTGGCACCTCTGGAAGTCCCAAATGAAAAATTGATTTGCGGGTATGATGAAAAATAAAGCATGCGAATCTGTTGTATAGCTTACGCTTAAAAACAACTCTTTCGACGATGGAAGCCGCTCGGTGCAGTTCTGCCTGTTTCAGCAAGTGAACCAAATCTAATATCGTTGGTCTATTGCGTCCCGTTGTGCTCCAAGTCTTCAGTACTTCGTCGCTCCGGCTCCCTCGTGTGTAATTTTCAAGCACTCTAGAAGGTGGCGCATGGTGTCAACAGGATAGTTATGGATAGTAGGTTAGTTAGAACAGCTGGTGTCAACGGGATAGTTACCTCGCGTGATCAGCGTTGAAAAGCATTTTTGCAGGGTGATCAGGGTGTGTGACGAGATGCAGAATCTTCCTCCAGCCATCTCCTGCGTCCAAGACACTTGTCAGCCGCAGACGCGCGTGGTCAGGTAAGAATCGCAGCTCGGTGCTTGGGGTGACATCGCCCGATGGATCACAGAAATCGTTTGCAACTTCTTGCAGCAACATGACGTCCTCTCAACGTTCCCGTTGCATCCGCAGGGAAACCGTTGACGCAGCGAGTTTACGCGCAGAATGTCGTTCGCAACTCCTGCGACGTTTTTAAACTAACCCAAGCGTGCACACACCCGGAGAAAGTTTGCAAGATCGCATTTAAAACACACGCACTCACTGCGCGCCGTACAGCCAACGCCTGCTTCAGCAGTGCTAGAGCACCTAGAGCGCTGAAGTCAGAAGTGTACTTTCGCAACTTTTTTGTTTGAGTTGCAATGCCTGGTACAAAGTGTACTGTTTTAGGACCCTCTAGCCACAGAACAACGACTCCAGCACAGGATACGGAGGAATTTGCAGCCCAGTGGAAAATCGAAGCCCACTAGTTTCCTAACATGCAAGTCTTTTTTTGTACTTCCCAACGAGGAAAACAAGACGTCGCGACGGCGCTGGCAGCGCTAGTTTGCACGTGGCGTGCGAGCAATTTTTTTACAGTTCGCACGCCACGTGAGAACAATTTTTAGTGTTCATTCGCACGCTCTTGCGGCGCCCTTCCGGCTCGTCTAGCTCTTCGCCTGTGGTACAGGGAACTAGAAGGTTCTATTTTACTGTACGTGTGGACACGTCGGTTAATAAGTAGAGTAGTTAAGATATTAATTTACTACGAAGGTGATCTTGAAGGTTACCTTGAAGATGAGAGTGAAGTGTAATTTAAAGTAGATGCTTTTTCGATTGCCTCAGTTGGGCTTGCGGGTGCCTGCAAGCTTATGAATTCGGTTAGATTACGCCACTGGGAAATAGTTTGTGACATAAAAAATTTTGAGAAAGCTTAATTTTTGTTGGGCAGGTGAGATATAAAAAAACTTTAAATGTCCAGTGTACAGTACTTTAGACATTGTATCGTGTCCCTATGTCCATGGCCCTCGCTCATTTAACAGTCCTAAATTTAAGCGACTCCGGAGTAGCCCCTTACTCGGCCAGCAGCGCGATCGACGCCCACAGAAAGAAATTTTTCTGACGTGTCGAATTATTTTACTTCGGAGCTATTACAGACTATCTCCCCCGTTTTTTGGTGTGTTTGTTTGAGTCCGTAGAGCGAGAAAAGCAGCTTCCTCCTCACTTCGGTCATCTGTTCGCCTCCAGCGCTTTGTACGTGGCCCCTACAAAAATGTTTTCCTCGCAATGCATTTGTGTTTACTAGTGGAGCCAACTTTAGGATATCGTCGTAGCTGGCTTTCCCTCACAGTTTGGGGCACACCTAGACTTCGAATAGGCTTCGAAGCCCCCCTATATAAAATCCTGGCTACGCCACTGGTTTTAGAAATCGCAGCGACACTATTTCAGGCCGGCTAGTTGGTGAATAATTGTGACTTGTCGGCATAAAGCTGCAGAAATTCATTGTCTAATAATGCGTAGAATTCTACCGCTTGTCTAGAGTGGTAGTTCTTTACAGCCAAATATGGGTACGAGTAGAGAAAGACGTTAGATAATTTTATTTTTCCGAAGTTTTATTGCCTTGTTTCTTTACCAATGATGTAAATTTATACAATTATAGACATAAAGTGCCTTCATCATTGTTTTTTTTTTCGAATATGTAAGGCATACTACAGAGTTCGTTCGTTTACGCTATTTTTTATTCGTATTTCTAGCGTACTTTTATGGGCTTTTTTTCTTTATTCTTCGGTTTTGGGGAGAGATGTATAAGATTCACGTTTTGATTTTTTTTTTCGTGTCATTTTTGTTAAAATTTTACTTTTTTACTTTTCTTATTTTTGGGGTTTTCCAAAATTTTGTCCGACCAAGTATCTCCATTTATGCTATTATAACGATTAAAGATGAAACTTTGGCGAAATCTGCATTTTTGTAGAACTTCAGGGCGTTACGAACTCGGGTACTCGGCAAAGAATGCTACGCATTAGAGTAAAAATAAAACGGTACTCAAGCAATACGAAGGGAAGAAACGGACGTCGATGAAGTTGCCAGCCCACGCACTGACGGATAATCGTGCCAGCGAGAAGTATGTCAAGACGCGCCGTGACTGGGCGGTTTGAAGGGGGAGGGGGCGGCCCTTAATTCTCAAATAGTAGTGCTAAACGAATAGCGGGTGTCACATATCACTCTCCGCTGTCCCCTTCTATTCCCCTCAGTCGGTCCTTCTAAGCTCGAGCGGTTTATTGCAGATACGGATGAGGTCGCGGCTAAAGGAGCTAGGTGCACACAAAAGCATCCTTGGACGCACTATTTCGTGCGCAGTAACCGAACCACAACTTTACTGAATCGCAAAAATTGCCATGGAGGAATAACCAGCATCTAAGCTTCTTAAAATGTTGATCACTCCACTTTCTATAGGGGCCCACCTATAGTGAACTAGAATGATCTAGTGGCGCGAACGGCGAGGAAGGGGCGTGCTCTTCTGTGTAGAAAACACCAGGTGGCGCTGCTGCGCCATCTTCGAAAGGCGCCGCCGCGGCAGGCTGTCGCTGTTCCGATGTTGGGTAGTAATTAACCCTTAAAAAAAAATGCTACTCCCGTCTGGCATTTCCGTACCTTGCTAGGAACGTTTTGTTGCAAATATGCCCGTTTGAGCTGTAGGGAAACGGCTATAAATCGAGTTGTTTGGTGTCGTCTGCTACCTGCGCAGACGATCGATGCGAGCGTACGCGTTCGATGTGCTGCCGGCGGACAACTGCTATGTTTAATTCTTTACGAATGGATTTACTTTTTATATTTACTGTAATAAAGTCCCGGCATGAACCTACTTGTGAATTTCACTCTACAAAAGCAAATTATACCCAGTATTCACGCGTCCAGTAGCACCCGGCTGATTTTCTCAGCAGCAAAGTTTGCAATAAACAAATTACCTTCAGAGGAAACTTTCCCCAGGCACTTAGTGCTGAAGGCAGCGTCTCCAAATGTGTCGTTTGAGATCGCAGCTTCTGTGTTAGCACGTGTAATACATCACTAAACCTCCTAGTCGTCATGGCCCCTTTGCAGGCCGAACTGCTGTCAGCTTCTTGCAGCACACTGTTCGCAACAGCTAGGGAATATATGTCACCGCTTCCGCATAACACACCACGAAAAGAATGTTTGCGACGACACTTTGTCGTCATGTGGATAGAAGAGCACAGATTTCTCGTGAAAATGTCTAGCTTTTTTTTTTTTTTTTTCGTATCGATGTCGTATAGCGAAACGAACGTTTCGATCGTCGGCACAATTTAGCCGGCACCAGAGCTTTGAAGGAAGCTTGACTTCTTGAAGATGGCTCATTGTGAAAGCATCATTCCACAGAACTTGCGACTTCATTTGATGAGCACTGCGGAGAGAGAGCCTCGTGTTGTGGCTGGTGCACCTCATCTTTTTCGGCTCTTCAGCTTGCTTGCTGGCTGCCGAAACTGAAACTCTTGTCCGCCTTTTCCTTTGCGGCTTCCGCGTGCATGCTCCGCGCAGAATTCGAAGCACAGTCAGGCAGGATGGTAGGTACAGCACCTGGAGCCAGTGACAGCTTCCCGCGTACAAGTCGCACTTTACAGCCGTTTATTACGTGGATGTAATCACGCAATAAGCACTCGGGCTCAAAGTGGCGCTCACCAACGGCTGAAGATATGGTCAAGAGTTTGTCCAGTCTTCCCAAATTTTGTCCCCACTTTTTGCACAGTTCATCGTCCAAAGGAGCGGCGAACAAAGACGCCTTGGGAGCACCTGCAGGGTAACCACTGTGACAACCCGGAGCAAAGCAATAGGTGTCCGTCCTTCGTTTTGACATCGCGTACCCGGCCTGGCCAACCTCTATTCGACAGCACTCGCAATAACTATATTCCTGACGATTGTATACCTCTTGCTTCTGTGGAACATCACGGAAACGTAAAACACGCAGAAAATGAAAGGCCGGCCTCAGCCATAAACAGACGGAGAGTTTGTCCGACCGCGCGCCGCCAACGTATCGCACATCCGCTCGTATCGTCTGCGCCGCTAGCAGACGATTTGTTTGTAGCCGTTGCCCGATGGCTCAAACGGGTCTGATAAGCAACAAAACGTTCTTAGAAAAGTACAGGGACAACAAAAGTGAGCATCTTTCTTCCATAAAGGTTAATTACTGTACCACAGTAAAAAACGGCAGCGGCAATAGCTGGCGAGCGCCCCAAGGAACGGCCCGTGCAACCGCGGTACCGTTTTCGAAGAAGGCGCAGTGGCGCCCCTGGCGGCGGTAGACGCGCTTTGCTTCAGCCCGAACGCTGCAAAGCGCTCCCGTTCGCGCCACTGGATCAAGACATTCTAGTTCACTGTAGGCCCACCTATGAAAACATCGCAAGCGGTAACAAGAGCCTAGCGCTATCGGACAACTTCAATAAAAACCATTGACTGAAATCACTAATAATTAGACACATTTTTTTTCTATTTATATGCATGCAGGTCTAATGCTTACACTTTCAAATAAATTTTTTTATAATCCAGTGCGCAAGGCGCATCTCAATTGTGTAAATCTCGAAAAGGGTAATAACTGCGGAGGGCAGGGGCGTAGCCAGGAGTTTTGTTCGGGGGGGGCTAAGGTTGGTCTCCGCCCCGCCCTCCCCCCCCCCCCCTTCTCCCCTCCCCCCGAAGAAAAAAAAGCGCGGTAGTTTGCAAGCGCCCTTAAAGGCTATGAAGATAAAATACATGTTTGGTTTATTAAAAAGTAGGCCTTGTCCCGATAACAATGATACCAGTTTTATCGGTAACTTCAAGGGAATAATCGATATATTAAATTAAACGTTTGAAGCAATGGCGAATCGCCGCCTACTTTCCGGCGGCGATTTCACTATGACAGTTCAGGAACTTGTTTGTATGATTGGCGCCTAACGACTTAAGTCACCGCCAAGGAACATGATTGCGCGATTGTAGAGAGGCTTCCATTGATCTTATCATTTGAATTCTAACGTGCACTTAACACACTCATAACTACGTTTTAGTGTTAGCCTATATATATACCACTCCTGCCGATATCACTTCTCTGCAGCGCTAAATTTGAAAATTTTTGACATTTGTTGCATTTCTTCGGTTGAAAAAACACCTGTGATTGGAATGGAGCTGTGCGAGTTACCAAAGGCTAGTTGCTATTCAATTGAACAAGGTTGTATTTTGTCTTTAAAAGGCCCTTTAAGGTTCTCTCATACTATTGGTGTTGATTATGATTGTATTTGTGCCAGCTGAAGTTGTAAACTGGGCGGAAATCCGCAGACCGCGTAATACAAATATCTGCCCGTGATACGGGACGCACATTGCACGCACGGGAACCTTGTGCAGGCATTGCATTAAAGGGCCATAGTTTCATGCAATTACTTGCTTTATTTCAACGTATGGAGTATGATGAGTGTGACATCCGCAATAAAATGACGAAGGCCGTAAGAATTAGATTTTTTTATTTAGTTAATCTTGTTCAAAATGCAAAATAAGATGTTTTGCATTCAACGCCCGTACAGTAGCGGCCAGTGCAAGGCAAATGGAGCTCATTCTGTGCAGTATACATCGAATCTATGCACTTGCGTTATGTGTAGCACAGGTCTTATCTTTAAAAAACGAGAGGCTACGAATTATGCATACAAGAAGCGTTATATCTCTAGCAATAATTTTAACAAATATCAACCCTAAACACACAGACATCACGCGCAATAACAGCGAAAATTACACGAACATGGCAGGATTAGTCCACACGCAAAGCGGAATAATTCAGCCATCGGTATTTGTTAAGTCATGCCTGTTTAAATTTGCGCTTCTGTTTTGAGTCTCAACGCAGTCCATTTCGTAGCTTCTATCAGGTCTCCGGGCGGACATGAGAAGCTTGTGCTTTGTAACATAATGAATCTGGTTTACATTTCGGCACAGACCAAATGTAGTCTGCTGTAATGAGCTTGGTGTTCTCAAATAGTTGCATTATTACCTGTCAAATTTTCAATGCTTCGTGCATAAATGCCCTATAGCCTGCCTGAAGGCGTGTACTATCCAGTAACTTTTCTGGAGCAGCCACTCCATTTAGTTACCACTACTAGATGAGGTAGAGCAAGTCACTGCAAAGTTCACCATTCGATGCTGCATCGAACTTTATATTTAGCAAGAAAAAACAATAACGCAAACACGACGACGTCTGACCATACTCTTGCGGTTAGGCATGTTCTGTGCAAGCTGAGCCCAATATTCCTGCGTTTTGAATTATGTCGTGAGATCTGAGGAAAGAGTTATAATGCGGTCCTACCATTTTGGTTTCAAACTTTAATGAAAGGACATACTTTTTTAGCTGACGCGTGCGCTGCCATTTTTCAGCCGAGTACAAACTGCCGTTTTTAAAGCTAAACGATAAAAAAATATCAGTACATGAGCATGGGCGGCTCTGGAATGTATAGGGCGCACAGGAGTTTTGTAGTTTTCGTTAGAGACGCGGGAAATGAAAATTATGTTGGGAATCTTCTTGGTCCACCAGAAAATGAAGGATGGGGCAGCTGTGCAGAGCCAGCATGACCTTCGCGCATGGTGCGATGCCCGAAACAAGTCAGCATTTTGTTTCCCGGAGTGCACCAAGAAAACATGCGTAGTGGCATGGCCCCGCATACAGAAAGACCAAAGTCTACCATGCTTAGCATGAAGCGGACAGTAATGACACAGTTAAACTATTTCCTTGGTTGAAAGCGACCGTGATGTTGAAACTGAAGCATGGTTTTAGGCTACGGCAGGATAGATTGGCTAAAAATTGCAAAGTTGTTTACCGTGATAATTCCTCGGTCATTTTGGTTACTTAAGAAATGCTGACGATTGCTCAAAATGTCCTTCATGCAACATTTTAGAATGTATACGTAGCAGTTGTGGATTCAGGAAGAAAGACAACAGCGCGCACACGTATGTGGGGGGCGAGGGGGGGGGGGGGAAAGAGGGGAGGAGGAGGGCGGAGGTATGCTGGTGTTCTTGAGAGGGCCTGCGGTCTGTAGCCCGTTTATTTAATTAGGAAATTCTGTTGCCTTGCATGACCGATTGAGCCTTGAAAGAACGATACTCCTGCGTCCACAGAACTTCAAAGAAGGCCAGGAAGAGTTAATGAAAATTCTACCAGAAAGGCACGTTCGTTTCTTCGCTACCAGTACGAAGGTCCTTCACTTGCGCTGTGCACGCTGCTATGGGTTTAAAATTGGGTGTAGCAGTGGATGCACGCGTAGATGTATGAAACGCGGTGACAAAAGTCCAGATAACGTACACACAATGCGACAGCGGCTACCTCACATAAAGTTTCGTCCCAGTAAAAGCAAACTACTAAAACTGCAGCCAGTACAAATATATTTTTAACTCTTCATGTACTGATACTAACACTGTTCCGATACACTCTGAGTAACCCTCTCCAACTTCGTCCATAATAAAATATTTAGGCGTTTACAGGAGTTGAATTTACGTTTTCCCTCATTAAAAATCACCTATCCGCTCCACCGTGGGCGCTTTCAACGAACAATTCAAACGCAAATACTGCATTCGAAATAAAACGAGATACACATTTTTAGCTCGCAGACACAATGTACTGTGGCATCGTGTAAATATAAGGAAATGATTATTTAAATATCAAAGAATGCATAACTGATCTGCACTGCACAACTTAACGTGCAATGCAACCTCCATCGCCAAAAGACATCAGTGATCATGCAAGGATTAATCACTGGAAGAAAATGACTTACAATTCGAGGCCTCTTTTGGGTGTTGGAACTTGGAACATGAGCTTCTTAAAACCAGTAGCGCTTCTATCATCGCGGCATATTGCCGTTGTGTTTCAGGCCCCTGCATATACACTGCTCTGGGCAGCCGCCGTCCAGGGAAAAAGCGGCCGTGGATGCAATGGAGGAGCTTTGGTTCTGATCGAGGTAGAATATGCCCATCTGATCGTTGATACTATCGCGACGCCGTCTGCCTGTGGCAGGGCTGGTGACCATCGTGCATTCCATTTAGGGTAAAGTCTGGGACTGGCTCGGGGAGCCGCAGCGCGCCTTTTTTGCGACCCCCTGTTCTCCAGTTTCCTAGGTGAGGGAAGAATACCGCCGAACAAAGCTGCCTAATCGCAGGGGTGAAATTGATTGCCGCAACATCACCGTCGGAAGTGGACACTCAGTGACCGCAATCTGAGCCCACTCCAACAAAACTCTCCCGGGCTCGACAGAGACGTGAAAAAGGAAGAATGAAGGGCTGACGCGAGGAAGAGGGGCGTACCTTGCTGTGTGTCTCATTCGCAAAGGCCCTCTGCCCGCGCACGACATTCATCCAGCTAAACTGCATGTTTCATCCATTACGTAGCCCCATCGCAATCTTCAGTTACCTTGCACGAGTCTTGAATGTGCACGTGCCCACGGCCACTTGATCTCCCCCTTTCTGGAGATGGAGCGGCCATGGTCAGCCACCGCCGCTTGCACGTTGTTCTTCTTAACATACAAAGATCGTCTGTTCCCTTTCGGGCCTGCATCGTACCAGTCTTCAACCATCAATGGCCGGCGGTCCCTCTTTTTTTCCGCCGCGAGTTAGTGCGGACCACTCCTTGCTTCCCCGGTCGAGTCAATCTCTTCTGCTGAGAACGACTCAGCCGGCCAATTATTATCTGTGTTGCCACAAGTCTCCACAAAGGGACACAACGCATGCCTTTGGCGTCCCGTGCGCTGAGCTTACCCGAAGGCGCCATGGCTTTCGGGGCTGCCCCCCTCCGCAATCATCCCTCAGCGGTTCGCACCCTTCAGGCGCTTCGTTTTGTCACGGCCGGACGCGACTCCCTTTCCTCAGCGCGGAAAAAGAGTCGAGTACGGCCGTGGTTTTGTGTAAACACCCTTGCGTAGGGCCGACATTGAATCGTGAATGCTTCTATTAGTGGCACTTTCCAAGGATATGCAGCTTTGTTCACAGGCGACGTACCAGGCATACAGGCAGCACGGCGACGGTCGGAAAAATTTCGGGGGGGGGCTGAAGCCCGGTCAGCCCCCCCCCTGGCTACGCCACTGGCGGAGGGTAACACAGTAAAAGCTCGTTAATTCGAACTCGGTTAATTCGAACGTACAGTTAATTCGAACTGACGCCCCTGGCCCCGGCACAGCCCTATATATTTCAAATGTGGAAAACTCCCGATAATGCGAACACGTCGGTATACAGAACGGTTAATTCGAACTGGGATCCCCTAGTTTCCATCGCTCCTCGCAGAAAAAGTCGGCCCAGTGATTACAATGTGTTGAGAATCGAAACCAAGCCAAATTTGATAGAGATGCAAAACAACGAAAAAAAAAAAAAAGGCTCCAATCCACGCTGTGAAGGTGGTTGGAAAGCAAAGCTTTAAACGACACCCACAACAACTACCCATGAGACGTCACTTGAATTCACACGCGTGGCTCTACAAAGAGTGAAACCAGAGATTCCGCCGGCCGTTACCTGGCATTAGCGGGGGCGGCGTCCCGAACGCAGCAGCAGCGTCGGCCACGGACAGGCTAGAGCGGCGGACGCCGCCGCCGTAGCCCGGCCGTGAGTCGGGAGGTAGGAAACGGAGAGGAGCGTCTTTCGAAGGGTGAGGCAGCGGAACTTAGCCATCCTGATGTGGTAGCCTGGAGCTACATCACCGCGCGACACTAGCGCAGACACCGAAACAATGCGACATGTGAGCTTAGTGATTCCCATTAACACCGATTTAAACTAGTTAGCTTAGTAAGTTTGAGAATTGCGAGAGAAGCTGAGGGAACTTTTATAATTCCTATTTATCAGAACCTGTTGCTACTTTCGCCTTTTGTAATACCTCTTAAAACACAACCGAATTGGTATTCACCGATTTAGAAAACGGAGTCCCATTCGTGGCAAGCAGTGCGCAGAAGTCTGTATGTGGTTTGTACATTTTGTTTTCCCTCCATGCAAACCGATCCTTAACGTATGTTTGCCGTACGACCACTTAATTTCGTCGGGTGCCGGTTACCTTGGAGGCGCTGTCAAACAAGTTAATCAAGCCGTGCGAAGGCAGCACGCAATGGACGCGAAGCTGGGCTGAAACAGGCCCAAAACATCCAACATCCGCCGCTGAAGCAGACAAAGTCGCACCACCGACGCCACCGCCGCTGGCGAGGAGGCACTTCCGCGCGGGGAACGCTGGGCAAAAATTCGTGGCGCCATCTCTAGTGTGATCCGGGAGCAAAACACTCCGCACCCCCCACCCCCCCTCCATCCCCCTGCCGCTGCCTCCGACGCTTTAAGAGTTCGCTGTCGCGCACGCCACGAAAGAACCTTTGGATGGTAGAGCTAGCTTTAAAACAACAGCGACGACAGCTTATTTCGCTTCTGTAGCGGGGGCCGGCAGCGCGGCGCCAGTGCTCCGGCGCATGCCGATGCATGTTTTCTTTCTGCCGTGGTTGGTCGCTGGTCTGGTCTGAACCCGTTAATCGTCTTTTAGCTTGGCGTGGGCAACAAGCTCAGCTGTAACCTGCGCCGCGTGCGGTGATCGTCGTAGTAGTCCTGCTTTTTTTAAACACGAAAGTGTTTTATTGCGGGATTCACGAAGATTTTACTTACGTCATATCCGTCACGGAAGTGGCGCCGGTACAACGAAGCAAGCGGCCTGTAAAGGGTGCACCCCCTGCACAAAGGGTCTTCTTGCTAGAAAGCAACCTTTAGTACTAAAGGTTTATTTATATTTCGAGTTGTTCGTTTGCGGGTTTTGTATTTTAAAACGACAGTGTCCCGGGATACACCAAAATTTCACTGACGTCATATCCGTCATGAAAACGACGCCAGTACACCTTTGCCGAAATGCCCCGCCAGCAGGACGCCGCTCGCCAAGCACACCCACAAGACAGCCGCCGGCCCGCAAATCATGCTTAGCTGCAGATTTCGCTGCACATTTCACTTTCGTGTTTTACCGATTCATATGACAGAGGAATTGAGAGTTTTTTGTGCCGTGGTGGATTTCTGGCGTATAAGTGACCGATAAATTAATTGCGTTGGCCGTTCGAGCTCCATGAACATTATTTACGAAATCACCTGCCACAAACGTGCAGTAGCGCCTGATTCGCGATAGCGATTCCAGAGGTGGCTTCTTCGTGTTCTGCCCGCCCAGTGTGGCGTGATGTCCATTCATTATAGCGCCCGCCCGCTAATTCGAACTCCCTTTGGTTCAAACAATTCCATGGTCCTCTTCGAGTTCGAATTAACGAGCTTTTACTGTATAGTTTTAACAAAAACCATGAACGGGATTCCCACGCATTTGGGATCTAAATTTCTATATTTCTAGATGCAGTGTTTACACTTCTTAAGAAAGTAGTATAATTTGTACACATCGATCCAGCGCACAGAATTTACCTATATTAGGTAAATTTCGAAAAGAGTAGCAACTGCCAAGGCATTGAGCCTGCGACTTCAAAGAGAGAGAGAGAGAGAGAGAGAGAGAGAGAGAGAGAGAGAGAGAGAGAGAGAGAGAGAGAGAGAGAGAGAGAGAGAGAGAGAGCTCTTTATTAAGAAGAAAGCCAGTATCCCTACACTGACATACTACTCGGAGGGGGAATGGGTAGGGGAAGGTAGAAAAGGCCTTATAAATAACAGGGTGGAAGAACGAGGAGAAAAGAAGTAAGAAAAAAAAGCACACATCGTGGAGTTTGTAAGAACAGTTCGATGAACATCACGATCTCCGTAGTGTGTCAAATCAGTTCAGTGACACTGATCTCGTCCAGGTATTCAAATAACGCCACTAGTGCTTTGTGTTGAGCTGAATGAGAGGGCCATGGACCGAGCAGTACGTTTAAGCTGATTGGTCCTGGGCGTAGGTGCTCGATCTCCTGCTCCAAACGGTACCTTGCGACTATGCAAGCGGTGTTCCACGGTTTACGGCGATCCGCAGTTATCACAGTACGGATTCGAGGTTGCACCGAGTCGAAACAGGTATGTTTTCGTGAGCGCTGCATTGAGGTGCAATCGGTGCACGTATAAAGTTTCTAGTCGGCGCGGAAGTTGCTCTGTCAGCTTAATTCTGAGCTCGGGGTCTACGTAGTGCAAGAAGGCATAATGGTGCTCTGGAAGAGACCAGAGACGGTTCCTCTCTATTAAAACAAGTGCCTTCGTCATAGCTGAGGCATCATGCTTGGTGGAGAAGACCTTCCTCCTAATGCATTTGAAGGCCCCTGCGAGCTGCTTCATCTGCCTTCTCGTTCCCTGGAACACCACAGTGGCGTGGAAGCCACTGAAATGTCACTTGGTGCCTAATGTCTTTGGCTAGGTGGTGCAAGAAAGTTATTTCACTAGAGACGTGTTCCTGAATGCCGAAGCAGTCGTTGCACAGTAGACTTTGGAGGGCTTCCTTGGAATCGGTGAAGATGGTCCATTGCCTCGGCGGTTGGCGGAGAATGTACCGGATGGCTTCCTTGATGGCGTGAAGCTCGGCTGACATTGATGACGTTGCCCGCTCAAGACGACGAGAGAACATCTGTCCAGTGGACAAGATAAAGATCCCAGAGGAACTGCGATCAAGCGTACATGAGCCGTCTGTAAAAATTTGGTTTGTGCCTCAGTATAGCCGGCTAATGTGGCCGAGTGTCAACTGCAACAAGCCGCTTTGAGGAATATTCTTTTTACAGCCCATTCCCGGAATGGTGCACCTAACTTGCGATGGGTGGGAAATAAGATGGCAGTGAATTGGGTGCCTGGAAGGGAATGGAAAGATGCAATGTATTCAACGTTCGACCAAATTAAGCTTGAGTTGCCATTTTTTATCAAGCGCGCTGTTGTAGTGGTTTTGGCGTGCATCCGATGCCGCAGATGTATCCGTACGGTTTCTTGGAGCCTAATCACGTCCAAGGGCAGACAGCCAGTTTCAGCGACAGTACCCAAGCTGCGGCTTCAATAAAAATAAGGAGTCCGTTTATCAAAGTGAAATTACGTGTGAACATACTTTTAAAGCAAAGCTTTCTAGCTCTACCAGCCAACGGTACTTTCGTGGCGTGCGGGACAACAAACTCCCAACGCTGCGGAGGCGGCAGCGGGGGTGAGGAGGGTGGAGGATTTCACTCACGGAGCACATTGTAGATAGCGCGGGGAATTTACCCAGCGTTCCACGCGCGGAAATGCCTGCTCGCCGGCGGCGGCGTCAGCGGTACGGCTTTGTCGTCTGCTTTAGCGACGGTTGTTTCGGGCCTGTTTTGGCGCAGCTTCGCGTCTATTGCGCTCTGCCTTCACACGGCTTGATTAACTTGTTCGACAGTACCTCCTGAAAACCCGCACCCGACGGAATTAAGTTGTCGTACGGCAAACATACGTTAAGGATTGGTTTTAAGGCGGGAAAACAAAATGTACAAATTACATAAAGACATCTGGCCGCTAGAGAAACGCTACCTTTTGCGCACTGCTTGCCACGAATGGGACTTCATTTTATAAATTGCTGAATACCGATTCGGTTGTGTTTTAACAGGCATTACAAAAGGCGAAAGTAGCAACTGGATTATGATAAATAGCGATTATAAAAGTTCCCTCAGCTTTCTCGCAATTCTCAAACTTGCTAAGCTAACCAGTTTACATCGGTATAGATAAATGGGAATCACTATGCTCACATGCCGAATTGTTTCGGTGTCTGCGCTAGCGTCGCGCGGTGGTGTAGCCCTTTTCGAGCACATCAGGGTGGCTAGTTTCCGCTGCCTCACCCTTCGAAAGACGCTCCTCTCCACTTTCTTTCTCCCGACTCACGGCCGGGCTACAGCGGCGGCGTCTGCTACTCTAGCGTGGCCGTGGCCGACGCTGCTGCTACGTTCGGGACGTCGCCCCCGCGAATTCCAGGTAACGGCTGGCAGAATCTCTGTTTTCACTGTAGAGCCACGAGCATGAATTCAAGTGACGTCGCGTGGGCAATTATTGTGGGTGTCGTTTAAAGCTTTGCTTTCCAACCACCTTCACAGCGTGGATTGGAGCCAATTTTTTTCCATTTTCTCCTGTAATTGCTTACCTAACTGTTATTATTGTCTTATTCACCTTTTTTATCCGACCTAAAAGCAGCGCAACTGCGTATATTACTAAATGACAGATTTCACATCTCAATGACTAAAGGATCCGCTGCTGTTGATGTTATGTGTTGGTGAGCACGTGAAGGCCAAGGCTTGACGCTTAGCGAAGACTTCGCAATCGCTTGACTGACTCTGTCCTTCACGGATGTTGTTACATCTAAGTCCTTCTGTGCAATATCACTCCGCCTAAGCGACGGACCCGGATGTCAACGAGTGCGCGCGTTTTGAAAGGGGAGTGCTATGAATGCGTGATATTGTCTGCCTTTTCTCACGTAGTTTGTCGTCGCTACAGTAGTTTATAAGCACTTTACGCCTAAAAATCACGGCAACGTCTCGTGCCATGTTCAATATATTCCCAGTAACGCACAACTTGCGTCGCGCGGAGTAACATCCGGCTGCGTTGGTGAGGCTCAGCGGCAACTTCCGTTGACATTCTTAAGGTGTACCATAGTGCAGTACCATCTGTCTCCTTCTCACTTCCGTTCTGTGAAGGCGATGCAGAAGAGGCTGACGCATAGCCTTGTGCTGATACACCATAGCACGATTCCTCAATGTACTGTATACGTTCAGGCGCATGATGAAAAGGAACACGCCAACAAGGACTGAGAGTGCATTCATTTCCATCATGTGAAAGGATCAACTAGCCCTATCGACAACTTTGATGTTCAAGCGTAAAACCATTCTAAGCTACCGCCAAGTGTTCACATGTGGGGACAGGAAAGATGATGTAAAGGCGAAATAAAAAAAGCGTCAGCGCCATCTGCACCTAGAAGTACTTCGAGGGTAACAGTGGATACTTTCAAAACACGCTCTAAATAACTCTGCCTCCGTGCATGCTCATAAGAGTCATGTCATACCATAGAAGAGCGCTTGTCACCGAAGGTGCTCTTTGTCTACAACGCTGTGGCCGAACGATTTTATGGTAAGAAAATGGGAGAATGGTGCCGGGTCGCTTTTCAAGTATTTTTAATATCCAGACATCTGGGATCACCACAAGCCACGAGGAGCGTCAAAGTTAAGAGGCAGGTTAAACACGCACTTAAGTCCCTCGGATAGTTTTCGTCGTCATAGAGGCGCAGTACGAAGGAAGATAGGCTACGGTCACAGAGACTAGCGCCATAAGCACGGCCGTAACGGCAAGCGCAACTTCTTCTCGTTCAATCATCGTGGGTGTGAACGCCAATTCGTCCACGATGTCTGCAATCGTGGAGAGCTGGACACCGACGCACACGCTGAAGCCGCGCACCTCGACTGGGTACAAGCTTTTCGTGACAAAAAACATGAGAACTACGTTAAGAATTGCCGACGCACGCTGTGCAACGAAAAGCACGGCACGGAGGGTTGTTTCGCCTCCCTTAATGCCAACAGCGAAGAGAAGCGCCGATGATGCGCTGAAGATCATACAGGAGATGGTGGCTGCCTTTACGACTCGGCGCAAGCTGCTAAGCAACGGCAGTAGCGTCACGTAGGCAGCGCAAATGCACATGTAGCTGCCTATGACGACGTAGTCGCTGGCAGGAAGGCCCCGGTCCAGAGCATAGTGGCCATGTGCCCAGCCAAGGGTCGTCCATATATACGCCAACATAATAGAGCGCTTGCGGAGCTCGCCCCAGCGCCGGGATTTATCGGCTTGTAGTGGATTTGGCTCCCTCGCCCTTCTGCGCAGTTCTTCCCGAAACAATGCTCTACCGGCGGAAGGGAAAAGGCCGTTCACGGCTGCCACTCTCATTACCACCAGCTCAGCCTCGTCCGTTTTGTGTGCAGCGACGAGCCATACTGGGGACTCTTCTATCACGTAGAAGGATCCGACCAGGGCAAGCGCCATTACTACCAACACGAGGTGCGACGTCAAAGGGTTCAACCGCAGGAGCTTCACGGCGAAGTAGTAGGGGATCTCCAGGAGGGTGCCTAGCGACATTGCCAGCGTGCAGTAGAGTAAGCGCCGGGGTGGCGTCGTCACCTCGTAGAGCAGCACTAGCACGATCACCAGGTTGCAAGACGACGCCAGCGCCACAGATCGGGTTATTGCATACTGCAGGAAGTTGGCTCCCAAGCTACTCGCCACAAGGGTCATGAGGAGACTCGTGAGAGACACAAAGCATACGGTCTTACGACCAATGCGGTCGGCCAGAGCGCCGGCTATGGGAAGTACCACCATCGCAGTTGTGATGTGTAGAGCGATCGATAACGTTTTCAGCCAACGGCGCTCGCACACGAGGTTCCATGCGCTGACCATGTTCTCGCCGTACTCGCTCAGATCGAATTCCCGATGGGTGCAGGGTACCACTCTTGCCCGCGTGCCTCCGTCTGGCGGTTCGCGAACTGTGCACCGGCTGTAGTTTCCGCTGGGGTCAACAGGAATGGCCATAGCCTTCCACTCGGCCGGGCTCATATTGGAGAAACGTTCCGGCCGCCCGCACCAGTGGTCCATGACATGCGTGGCCAGGTAGAAGTTCTTGATCTGGATGAAATATACACCTCCACATAACATTGTAATAAGCAGTACCCTTATCTGGAAAGGACCTTCTACAAATGGGCAAATCTCATGTTGATCGACGCAGGCTTCTTCAGGATTTCCAGGGTTGGTTACCAAGGAAGTTAATGCATTTCTCCGGGGATCTTTCTGCCGGGACATCATCATCTTCTTCTTCTACCTTCTGAGATAGGCGGAGCCTTCAGGGGGCGGTTACGTTCTTATCCTTTTCGTTACCACGCCATCTTATTGCAATGATAATTATTCTCATCTTGTTGACCTGATGGTGCTGCTTATTTATGGAATTTGTTGGGATTAGTGGCAAGGATTGCTCCCCTGGGACACCATTAAGACCAGCTAACTCCAGCCGTGGGCGAAGATAGCATGACAAACATTCATTCCGCAATGGCAAATAACCACCTCTGAGAGGAGGGCGTTAGTTCTTGGTGGATGCATCAAAGCTTAGACATAAGCGACCTCTGCTTCTCGCTCCTTTCGGAATTAACGAAAGTTCCATTAAGTGCACTTCGCCGTGTCCTAGTGACCACTGGCTAAAACGCTGTGCGGCTGACTCCAAGGCGGGGGGTTTGATCCCGGCGTTTTATTTTTTCATAGGAGAGAAATAATGACATATTTCTTATTTTATTTTATTTTAGGACTTATTTTATTTTTTATAAGTTTTTTTATTCGCATAAGGTGCGGCGCAGAGTTTTACGATTCCGTGTAGTGGGCGCCGCAAGGTGGCGCTACGCTCGCGTGCGATTCAACCAATAGGAATCATCATCATCATCATCATCATCATCATCATTCATGTCTACATCGCTCTCGCTGTGTTACCGGAGACGATTTGCTGAATCCTAGTCATATACAGATTTGCTGTAAAACATGCGTGCTGGTTTTATGTGCAACTAAACTGGTAAGGCAACTGTTGTAAAAAAAGTTGATTTAGTCAGAGGATACAAGCATCCGGGAGAGAGAGAGAGAGAGAGAGGAGAGAGAGAGAGAGAGAGAGAGAGAGAGAGAGAGAGAGAGAGAGAGAGAGAGAGAGAGAGAGAGAGAGAGAGAGAGAGAGAGAGAGAGAGAGAGAGAGAGAGAGATCACTTTATTTTCCAAGCAAGTTGGCTAGGAACGCGTGGTGGCTGCCGGCCGAAGGCTGGCGGCGATGATGGCAGCTCGGTCAAACCGAAGTAGGGGCGCTGCCTCCCCTTCAGGAGGCTGGTACCCTTGATTAACTTCTAGCCGGCCAATAAAGATGTTGTTCTCTCTCTCTCTGCACCCCCGGTTGCGAGCTGCCCAGCGCGTCCTCCCACTGCTCGACGCTGGAGATGGGGGGGAGTGGGTTAAGAGGGCAGGCCCACATGGCGTGGGTTAGAGTGTCCAGGGAGTCACAGAGGGGACAGTTGGGTGAAGGGAACGCAGAGGGATATATCTTGTGGAGGAGGGACCGACTGGCGAGGGAGTTTGTCTGAAGGAGTCGCCATAGGCGCTCCTGATCGTTGGTGAGGGATGTGTGGGCAGGGGATAGCGGCGGCGGGAGAGGCGGTAATGCTCCGTGACTTTTTGGTACGAGAGCAGTCGATCGCGGGCCGACCGAGCACTGTGGTAGGGAGCAGGAGCGAGCCCAGAACGGCTGGTGAGTTCTCGTGCTGCTTTGTGGGCCGCCTCGTTGCCTCCCACCCCAGTTTGGGCCGGAGTCCAGACGATGTCGACTGGTTGATTAGGGGGATTTTGGAGGATAATTTTGAGTGCCGTAGCCGAAATGCTACCGCGAATGAAGTTTTGAACGGCCGTCTTCGAATCAGTGATTATAATGTGTGGTTGCGGCCTAGTGATATAAGGGCCAGGGCTATTGCCGCCTCTTCCGCCGTTGCGGGGTGAGGTGTCCGTAAGGTAAGGGAAGTGACTGGGGGAGAGTTGGGGTGAGTTACCACTGCGAAAGCAAATCCTTCCGCGTGTCGGTACTCCGCGGCGTCTACGTGGTAGTGGGGGAGATGGGGTGTTTATCTGTAAGGGCACGGGCGCGCTGGCACCTGCGCTCCGCGTGATGCACTGGGTGCATGTTGCGCGGGAGTGAACGTATGCGGAGGCAGTCTCGGATGTCTCTAGGCAACGAAGCTTCGTTCTCTACCATTGCCGGGATGCCAATTCGTAAGCGGTGAAGAATGTGCCGCACTGTGTAAGTGGTAGAGAGGCGGCGTAACTGATTAATACGATGGGCCTCTAGTAGCTCGTGGGCAGTATTGTATATTCCCAACGAGGCGAGTCTGGCAGTGGACGAGTGGAGGGGGATTTGTAATGCTGCCTTGTATGCCTTTCGGATGAGGCAGTCAATTTTGTCTATGTCGGAGGTGGTAAGCTTAAAGGGGCACTGACACAAAAATTTTGCATCTTGTTTTTTTGGTTGCGATAAGTAGCTAGTGACCTACTTATAACCTGTATCAACCTCATTTGCTTCAGCGTGCGACGGTTGTTTAATTAGAGGCATTTTCAATGCGGCCAGTCGCAGTTTCGGTTTCAGCGAGTGCCGCGAAACGATGGATTTTGTGGATTTTGTGTGAACAAAGCTGACCACGTGACCATCCGAGGGTTATCACAGAGCAGAGCCGCCGTTGCACGGTTGCACTGTCGAATCCGCATCGACGGCAGTTTCTGCGAATGCCCCCACGTACTAATCTCGTGAGGCGCTTAATTAAAAAGCGACCGTGGAGGTGACGCAGGCGGTGCGAGTGCAAATGCTACCGCGGCTAAAGAACGACGCGCGACGCTCGAGACGGTGGGTGGCAAGACGCGCGCTGGGAGCAGCCGGCCGGTCTGCCTACAGGTCCGCCTACAGATGTGTTCGTCTTAGCACTGCGGCGGATATTCGAGTGCCGCTCTCGTAAGCGGTGCAGGTGACAATTTCTAATGCAACCCGTCATCGCATCATTAACTCCTTTCTCATGTAAGCCACCATGGTCGGGACTTGGGGACGATTTCGTGCAGCGGCTATCACTCGAGCTAACTGCGCCGGCCTGGGCCACTTCGCGGCCGTGGCCGCCGCCTGCACAGCGACCGTGCGGCTCGCTCAGTGGGCTTTTCGTGTCTCCGGCGCGTTTTCGCATCCAATGGTAATAAACAGAAATAGAAACAGAGTGCCATGAATCGCTGTAGAACTTTGGTCGCGGCCAGCTGCCCGATGAGCTGACGAAATCACGGCGCCTCCGCCGCCAACGATCGGGTCGTTCGTTCTCGAGAGCAGAAGCTCCGCCCTCCGGCCCTCCGATTGGAGCGTCGAGCTGGGCGAGCCGGCACAAACTCGTGACGTGTTTGTATGTTGTTTATTTACACAATCTCCTCGGGATGTCGATTGCGCGTGGTCCTCTGCTGGCTGCTCGGTTGCGTTTCGCACACTTTAAAATTGATTTTAAATATGTTCTAGGCTGTATTCGCCGCTGATATTTTGCAGATGATGTATATGTGTTCCCACCAATCTATCTCCGAAGTCATCTCGCCTTCAAAATTTTGTGTCAGTGCCCCTTTAAGGCAGGGGAGAGAGTACATGATCCGACTGATGATGAAAGCCTGAACTAGACGGATTCGTTCTTTCTCCTTGAGACCGTAGTGACGGCTAGCTATTCGTCGAATAAGGCCAATTGTTTGATTTACTTGAGAGTTAAGTAGGGAGAGGAATTTAGCGTCACCTCGATTGCGTTGTATAATTAGGCCTAGTACCTTAAGGGTTTGCACCTCTGGGATTACTCGGTTGCTGAGGGAAACTTGTATGTTCGGCGAATCACGACAAGACCGGGCAGGGAGAATGAGCAGGGCAGATTTTTCTGGAGAACAGGATAACCCAGCGAGTTGCATCTCTGTCTCCACGATATGGGCACCCTGTTGAAGGATGGTTTCTATCTGAGCATCGCTACCTCCAGGTACAGTCGCCAGCAAAAGCTTTCGGGATGTGCAGCGCGTGGCCGAGCGGCGCAAAACTGCATTGCTGCGCCATCTGCAGCCAGCGGGCGCCGGGTCGAGGCTCAAGGAACTGGCGTGCTGGGCGCGCTTTGCGCATACCTGTCCTTTATTAGTTACGGAGCATCTATGATCCCTCGCGCGACCGCGACATGCTTTCGATATTCGCGGCAGCCGCTGTGGCGCCGCGTGACCATCGCCGTCGTTCTGCTATCACTGGTGCTACAAAACACGTCGACCGCGGCCGCCGTTTACGGGGTGCGCAACGTTGAATAAATCTTATCTTTCACGAGCCACTGCTGGTTGAGCACGAATTATATTATAATTTTTAATCTAAGCAGCGAAGAACTGTCAGCCGACCCAGAATTGCCGTGCGCTGCTGATCTCTGTAGCTACAACAATTGATGTTGGTGCGGGATCTGGGACCACGCCACCCCGCGTTCCGGAGGACCACAGAAGACATATCGCCCGCCTTACGGGCAGCTCTAAGTAGGCAGTGACGTGAGTGCAAGTGGCGAGTGCAAGTGGCAAATGTCAAGTGTCAATAGTATCAGACTCAGAGGAGTGCGAAGCACTTTTATGGGTCTCCGCTATAACAGAAACAAACTCAGAACTGTTGAGTGCAGAGCAAATACTCCAGTTCGTACGCAAAGTTTTTGCTATGAGTAGGGGTGCACAAGAAAGGCGGTACACACACCTAAGTTTAAGTGAAAAGCAATGGGAAAAACTTTCGAGCCCTCCCAGTCTGTGATCAAGGATGACAAGCCGAGCTGGGCGGAACCCAAGAAGGTCACGAAAGAAGCAGGTTGTGGGTAAGAGTTCCGCTTACTCCCTCGTTATTCAGGTGATGGAAGCAATACGGACTAATGTTTTATTCTATAGGACAAGCACGGGGCTAAAACTGGCTCGCAAGACGTTGTAGTCGTCTGCGCGGCTAATTATCATACAGTTTGGTCTGGGGTAGTCCCGACAAAACGAGAGTTACAGCCGTTTTCTGTAACCATACCTCCTCCTTTGAATGTCATGTATGCAGCATACGGGAATTCCCTATCGTTTACAGCTTCCCTATAAAGTAACCGTGGCAAGTAAATGTGCTTCGGCGCAATGCTAACGCCATCCTCGCGGCCAATTTCAGTATGATGTTTTTACATGATACCTATATTAAACAAGAAAGTTTGCTTTGCCGCAATATTCACCGGAAAGTTTGCTTTGCCACAACATTAAATTTGGCGACGCGAATTTTTCCTATGCAACCCCGTCACCAGACGCAGTTTCCGACAGGTAGCTTAAATAACTCCTGCAAAATAAATTTAGTCATTGACCAATGCATCATTTGGAAATGAAGATTTATTCAACGTTGCGCGCCGCGCAAACGGCAGCCGCGGCCAACGTGTTTTGTTGCACCAGTGATAGCAGAACGACCGCAATGGTCACGCGGCGCCACAGCGGCTGCCGCGAATATCGAAATCATGTCGCGGGCGCGCGAGGGATCAGAGATGCCCGTAACTAATAAAGGACAGGCATGCGCAGAGAGAGAGAGAGAGAGAGAGAGAGAGAGAGAGAGAGAGAGAGAGAGAGAGAGAGAGAGAGAGAGAGAGAGAGAGAGAGAGAGAGAGAGAGAGAGAGAGAGAGAGAGAGAGAGAGAGTTGCTTTATTAGACGAGAAACGTACGAAAGTTGACTCGGCCGATAACTGCCTCTCGGGTTGAGGGCACCTCAATCAAGACTGAGTCTAGGAGGGGGATAGAAAGGAAAGAGGGTGGACAGAAAAAGGTAGAAAAGGAGAATAAGATAAAGGTTCACAAGCCGCGGAGCATGGACAGTACTGACGGCATCACAGCCGGTCCGAGAGTCCCGTGTCTTTTAAAAAGTCCAGCAGGGCTCGGGACCCGACGCTTTTTCGCGATTTGATTTATGACAATCCGGGAACAACAGGTTTGATGAGGTGCATGAAGGCAGTCCCAGTTTCGCATACGACGCTCTCAGCGCTGATCGAGCCTGCGAATGTTGTGGACACTCCCACAGTGCATGCGCGAGTGTCTCTATTGCAGGACAGTGTGGGCAGGCGGGTGAACTGGCGATGCCAAGCCTGTGACTTCTTTCCGCGCAGCGGTGACAGCTGAATCACAGACGAAGGAGAGCACGGTCAGCTCGGGTCAGTCCCCTCGAAGGAAGCGCGTGCGGTGGCTTGCCGAATGCAACTCGGGAGTCAGGATGCATGGCTTGGAGGTCCCTTCGGATAAGGTACCACGCGGCGTCCAGGGGCCTGATTGCCTCACTCATCGAAGTGGATGGATGATGCGCTTCTTTTGCCAGACGATCAGCCTCCTCATTTCCCTTGATGCCTACATGAGCAGGTAGCCATTGCAGATGAATGCTAAGGCCTCTGGTGCTGAGGCTGTGCAGTTTGCTGGCAAGACTTTGCACAGCGAGACAGCTGAGGTGGGCCCGGTCGAGCCTCAGGAGAGCAGCCTTCGAATCTGAGAGGATGGCTACTTTCCGGTAGGTGAGGTTCTGCTCGCACTCCTTAATGATGTCCGCAGCCAAGTGAAGGCCTGCGATTTCTGCCGTTGTGGAGCTGCTGGCCACTGGCAGGCGGCATTGCCTGGCTGAAGCGAAGGCAGGCGCGATGGATGCTGCAGCCGCCGCCCCCTTGTCTGGAAGCACGGACCCATCGGTGAATATCAGCACGTGCCCCTCAAGGTTCTCCAAGCAGGCCGCTGCTTCATGCCTTAATTCACAGAGTGGAGTTATCCTTTTTGAGGTCACGTGCGGTAGAGTTGCACTTATGGTGATCTTACTCGTCACGTGGGGTGGAGGAGGTATGGTGTGATCCGTCGGGGTACGGACAATCTGCGCATGGACGGAGGTACGGACAATCTGCGCAAAGCGTGCCTAGCACGCCAGTTCCTTGAGCCTCGACCCGGCGCCCGCTAGCTGCAGATGGCGCAGCAATGCAGTTTTGCGCCGCTCAGCCACGCGCAGCACATCCGGCAAACTTATGCTGGTGACTGTACCCATATCGTAATGTCGTTGGCATGTAGACTGTATCGGAGGACAGGTACCGAATCTAACTTTTTGGGGATGTTCAGGATTGCCAAATTGAACAAAAGAGGAGACAATACTGAACCCTGGAAGGAAGTCGGATGCGATAAGAATAGAGCTCGCCTACCTGGAGTGCGGCGGTGCGTGCGGTGAGAAAATCACGTACGTAGTTGTAAGTGTGCTCTCCTGGGTGGATAGACTCTAGGCCTCTGAGGATTGCACTATGGGAGACTGTCGAATGCTTTTGTCAAATAGAGCGCAAGGATCGCCGCTGCGTCGCGTTTAGGTGGTTGGGAAACTATCTCTTGGTGTAGCTGCAGGAGGACATCCTGGGTGGACAGTTTAGGTCTAAACCCTAGGACTGTGGGGGGAAAGGCCTCCGTGCTCGTGATGTGAGCGATTAGTCTGTTAAGGATTACATGTTCTAGCACCTTGCCCATACACGAAGTGAGAGATATGGGTCGAAGGTGTTCGATTGTAAGAGGTTTGCCTGGCTTAGGAATTAATGTTATGGAGGCATGTTTCCACGCTGGGGGAAGGGTGCCTTGAGTCCAGTAATAATTAAAGTAAGCAGTTAGAGCCGTAATAGAAGGGTCGTCTAGGTTGCGAAGAAGTTTGTGGTTCACGCCATCTGCATTTGGTGCGGATCCTGGCCGAATCAGTGGGAGGGCGCTTCTCACTTCTGCTTCCGTGATGGGTGCGTCCAGTGTTTCGTTTGGCGAGCCGCGCTATGACGCGAGTGGAATCGAGGGACGGGTGGGGATGTAATGCGTGCTCAATGTGCGTAGGAGTTGTTCGTTATCCCCCGAGAATTTCTGTAATATAATTGTGAGGCGGTTGCGTTGTTCAGTCTTAGAGCCCGTCGGATCAGGTGCCTTAAAAGAGGTACCAGGTGCGTTTCATGCCTAAGGCGCCTCTAATGCCGTCACAGATCTCAAACCATTGGTTACGGGTAACCTCAGCCGAGTATCTGAGAATTTCCGCTTCGAGACGAGCTACCCTAAGCCGAAGTTTCCTATTATGTTTTTGCTTCCGCCATCGGCGCTGTATGCTGCAGTACGCTGCCCAAATATGTTGTAGGTGTGGGTCGACCGTTTGCGCCGGTATGCATGGATCAAGAGAAGCACTGGTTTGTCGGACATAAGCTACCAGTTGCTGGCCCCAGCGCTCGAGACCTAGCGGTTAGACTTCTGGGTCGTCATGACCACGGCGCACCTCTCGGAATTAGTCCCAGTTCGGTAAGTGGGTCCTGCGGAGACGAGTAGGAGAATGTTTGCTTAAGGACAGCGTGGTTTGAATAATGAAATGATCGCTGCCTAGTGTGTGAGTCAGGTTGGCCCAGGCTGTCTCAGTGGCGTTTAACGTGAGCGTGAGGTCCTGGGAGGAGTCCTTCTGAACGCTGTTACCCACACGCGTTGGGGTCAGCGGGTCCGATTCAATCACAAAGCGGAGTGTCTGTATGTGATCCCAGAGGCGCTGTCCTTTGCGTGTGCTGTGGTGATACCCCCAGGCGGTATGTGGCGCATTGAAATCCCCCGTGACAAGGAGTGCGTGGGGACCGGCCTCGCGTTTTGCTAAGGAGAGTAACTGGTCGAATGAGTGGTTGACTGATCTGGGAGAGCTATAAAGGTTTGATTGATGTCACCACGTTGCGGAGGGTATACCACCACTAAATCATGAGGGATCGCGATGCTGTCAAATTGTATACGCTCTGCCGACACGTTGCGATGCGCCAAAACGGCAGTGGTTAGATCGCGCGTTCCTTGATAGGCCTTGTAGCCGCCAAGCGAGACTTTTGTAGCTGCTTCCTGAAGAGTGATTACAATGAGGGGAGTTTCTTGGGCCTGTAAGAAGGTCTGTAAGGCGCATCGCTTGTTACGATACCCCCTACAGTTCCACTGCCAGACCCGGAGAGTATCCGTTTTACATTTCGTCGGTAAGTGCATCGGAATCCGGGAGAGGTGTGGGAGAGGGAGTAAGAGCGTTTACTGCAGCGAATAGTTCGCGGACGGTTGACTGCATTTCCGCGCGCCATGACTCAATGTTGCCTTGAATAGTGCCAAAATGTGCGAGGAGGGTCTGGTGGAGGCAGATGTATTCAGCCTGTTGCGTCGCAAGGGCTTGAGTACATTTGCTCTCTACTTGAGTGGTCTGGTCTCTCAATGCAGCGTCCTGTTGGTGAACGGCCTCGAGGGCGGGTGGGGCATCAGAGACTGCCTTCCGTTTAACGGGAGGAGGGGAAGGAGAGGAGGGGTCATCACGCGAGGGGGAAGCATGCGTAGATTTTTCTAAAAGAACTTTGTTAAATGCGGCACTCTTATCTGTGCGAAATCCAAACTCCTAGTTTTATCGCCCTCCCACCGACTCAGGGTTTTCCACAGCTGGGCCGCACTCTGTTGTGCCATGGGGGCCGGCCCAAATTCGTTGCACGGGGCGACGCGCCGACAGCGGGGCCGATTCACGCCTCGTCCAAACCAGACCAAACCGCCCGCGGCGAACTTGCCCAGACTTGTCCCGCCGCAGAGTCGCCTCTCCTTTTTCGTCGCAGCGGCTCGGCCGAATCCTGCATCGGGTGAACGACCAGCAATGGGCATGTCGCTACTCGCCTATGGAGGCGAGCTCGCGGAGATGGCGTGGGCGTCGCCCTCCCTTTCCCCATCGTTGCGGCTCGGCTGACTGACTTCTTCGCTACCATTCGTCGGATTTCAAACTTCAGCCAGCGAGATTCCTTATTGGAGCGATTCAAACTTCTCGGGGCCACAACGGAATTCCGGGGGTATAAAAACCCGCCCGGATCACGTACCGTCGGCATTCTCCGGCGGCACTCTTCGGCGGCACTTTTCGGAGGCACCGAGTTAAGAGGTGCTGTCGCCTTTGTGCGAGCCAGGTAACATTTGCTTACCCTTGTACATACTGTATATAAATGGTACTTCAACTTTTTGTATACTCGAGAACTTCATCGCTCTGCTCTGTGCCGCGTCGGTAGCGGACGGAGCAAGGCAACGTCGCTACTTCTCCAGTGACTGCACTCGGATGGCCAGTTAACAGTGGTGGCAGAGGTGGGATGCTCATTCCCAACAACACAAGATAGTGGGACAATACACCTATTCCAGCTATAGCAAAGAAATGAATATGCTCTGAACCGCCAACAAAGGAGGCACAGACAATGTAGGGATGGCAAATTGTAAGCAGTGTTTTAAAAAATAATGTTCTGCTAACTGAGTATGATCAATAAGCAGGGCTGCGGCGAAGGGATGGCTGGCGGCGTCGTGTGGGCTCACATACGGGTGGGTCCAGGGGTCCCATAGTTGTGGGCTTCGTGCGGCTACTCAGCGCGGCTGAGTCATCTGTTTGCGCTGCAGGGATCGTCCACCGGCCTCACTACAGTGACTGTGCATGCCCGTAGCATGGCCGAGTGCTGGCAGCTTTTGTCAGCGACCTTCCGGTAGCTGTAGTCCCGCTGGAGTCCTACCAGCGTATCTCAGCTGAGCTCCGATGGCCGTAGTATGGCCGCACACTGGTGGCTGTCAAATACCTGGAGCCCTATGGCTGGAGTCTGGCCGTATGAACGTAAGCCGCTAGACTGGCCGACAGAGACTGGATGCTAGAAGTCGCCGAAAGCGGGTTATACCAGGAGCAGGACGGGTTGTCGCCGTGTCATTGTGTATACACCGGGTCGTTTCCCGTCGATGAGGGTGCACGCACCCGGTTGATGGAAAAGGCTTGGGTGGTCGAATCCGTGAATATCGATTGATTTGATTGATTGTGGGTTTCACGCGCTGACGCAACGCAGGCGATGAGGCGCGCCAGTGGAGGGCTCCGGATTAATTTTGACCACCTGGGGATCTTTAACGTGCGCCGAAATCTCGAACACACGGGCGTTTTTGCTTTTCGCTTCCATCAGAAAAGCGGCCGCCGCGGCCGCTTCGAGGACGGGTTTCGAGGACGGGTTTCGCAACACCGTACACAGATCGTAACAATGGGCATTCCAAGCGCCGGGGTCTCCACAAGTATCGGGAGACTACGAAGAACGGGATTACACACTTTTATTGCCGAAGTAAGGCATGCAAGATTTGTTGCCCTTCGGGTGCTGCATTCAATGTCCACACAGCTCCGTTCCTTTCGCCGAAAGTTGGAATGCCAGACACCCACATGTTTCCGTGTTGGTAAAGTCACAACAGATCTCAGCCAGCGAAATCCTTCTCAACACGTGCGGCTAAACTGATTTCCGTTGACAGGAACGGTAGTGACATCAGGGGTCGTCGGTAAACAAAACGACCAAATTTAATTTGCAGTGGTTCCGCTGGCGCCGCATGATCTTAAGGTCCATTTTAAAAAGTCATCCCCATCCCCAAAATTTGGGGATGACGCGGTCCCACTCTCCCTTCCCCCGCGCACGCCGGTGCTTGAGAGCCTCTGAAAACTGCTCCAAGGAAGGAAACAATCTGTACTCTGAACTCACACACCACAAAGCTGTGGTTGATTCCTCTGTCATAGGAGTCGGTAAAACACGAAAGTGAAATGCGCAGCGAAATCTGCAGCTGAGCATGATTTGCGGGTCGGCGGCTGTCTTATGGGTGTGCTTCGTGAGCGACGCCCTGCTGGCGGGTCGTTTCGGCAAAGGTGTACTGGCGTCATTTCCGTGACAGATATGACGTCAGTGAAACCTTGGTGTATCCCGGCATAGAACACTTTCGTGTTAAAATATAAACCCCCAAAACAAGCAACCCTAAGTATAACCAGAGTCCTTCAATGCTTTACATTGAAGGACTCTGGTATAATGTACACTTTAGTACTAAAGGTTGCTTCCCCGCAAGAGGACCCTGTGTTCAGGGGGGCACCCTTTACGGGCCGCTTGCTTCGTTGTACTGGCGTCACTTCCGTGACGGATATGACGTCATTCAAACCTTTGTGTATTCGGGAATAGAACACGTTCGTGTTAAAACAAGCCCTGAAAAAAAGAGAAGGGCCAGCAGCGTGGAGAAACTGCTTTTGTGCGACATACCTTTTCCTTGTCGTTTTTTTTGCCCGATTTGAAAATTGCAATCGCAGTTTGTTCTTCCTTTCTGTTTGTTGTGTTTTCGTAATCGTATGAAACATCTATGAACTGCAAAGCTCAGGGTTAGCTGGCAAGTTTGGTTAAACCTTTAATAAAGTAATGTATTCCATTCCGGTTTAATAGTTACGTCGTAAATGCAGTGTACCATGCCCTTTGTCGCATTGATTTATGTCGTACGGTTAAGCAAAGTCTGTTTCCTTTGTCTTTTTTTTACTTTGTTATGTGGTGAGATGTTCCGCTACATGCAGCATGGGGTCATATCAGTTTGGTGTGCTCATATCAGTTTGGTTTTATATCCACCTATGCCACGTTTATTGTAGTGCTTCTACAATGTGTATTGGATGTGTGCGAACAATACTTTGCGAATTTGATCCAATTCGCAGAGCAGTTTTAAATTTCGAAGTCGTGAAGTTCTCAAATACTCGAAATTTACCAATACAAGATCAATAAAAGTTGGCTCTGCCGCGCGAAATATGTGTTTCCAAATGACTATGGGCACTTTTTTTCTTCAATGTATGTGTTTTCGAAAAGCCTGGTGGTGGCGGTGGTGGTTGTTGTGGGATATCAGGCGTGATTAGCCTGGCTGGATATACCGGTAGTTGCTCCGCCTAAGCTCCGAATTAGTCAATGGCAGCGTCCTTTCACCACGAGTTTGACAGTTCCGTCTTCTGAAGGAAGCTTAGTAGAAGGCGCGACACGTCTCTGCGCAGCATCCAATGCCCCCTTGATAAGACGATGTGGTCCAGGGTGTTGTGTGGCGCTGCCAGAGCATTGTATTCCGCTCGACGTCATGCTCTGGGCAACACATTACGTAGTGGTGTACAGCCGGTAAAACGCTTGTCTATAACAGCGATTTCAACTTCAACCAGCTACATCCGAAAACTGCCGAAACATACTCGTTCCAAACATGTCGGAGGCAAAAGCGAAGGGCTAAGACTTCATAATTCCGCAGAATTTTTATTGAAATCCCGCTCCGGTGGGGCAGGACAGGGCTGAGAGTACGAACGCTGTGTTATAGACAAGCCTTTTACCGGCTGTACATCCCCTATCACTGCACATGACGAACACAGAGGCTATCGCACGAGGCCCACCTTGAATAACCACGCTGTGGTCTTCGCTGAGCCCGTTAGGATGCGGTACAGCAATGTTGCCTCCGATCTTGTAAGCCCCTTCGTGACGCAAGGCTGGTGATAGGGATTTTCCAAGGACGTGAAATGTTAGACTACTGTTCGCCTGAAGTCGTTCCAGTGATGGGCGGAAACTTTAACAGTCGGTTCCAATTGCAGCTCATTCCGTGCCATCTGATCAGCGGATTCATTGCCCTTGACTGCGACATGAGATAGAATCCATTGAAACCGCACATGAAAACCCTTGCTGCTGAGTTCTTGCACAAGCCGTAAGGAACGCTGACAGTCCCTTGTCATGGGGATGCCACGCTGCAAAAGTTGTAGTGCTGATTTTGAGCCAGTCAGACTTACAATTTCCTGCTGCTTATACGACTTATGCTTCCTCAAAGCAGCCACGGTGGCAATGCAGTCGGATTCGGTAAAAGCCTGTTTCTGAAGTGTTACCGATTTTTTTGTCAGCTGCCTATCCCAGTGTTGTCTATTTTTTCCCTTCCTTTATGGGCCCTCAGTGGCTAACAGTATAAATAAATAAATAAATAAATAAATAAATAAATAAATAAATAAATAAATTTATAGCTTCACGCATGACATGCCTTTTTTGGGATGGCTTTTTTGCAGAATTTCGAATTTATGCGAAAAAATTGGCTACCGGCTGTGCCGTGCAGTGCATACGAACGGCCTCGGGGGGCCGGCGTTCGGCGCCGTTGCTAGGACACCCGACGAGCGTGATACCCAATCAGCGCGAACCATGTGACTTCCTCCACAATTCTCCCAATCAGTGTTGCCGGTAACGGGTTACAAGTAATGGCGTTACCGGTAACGCGTTACTTTTTTTTTTGGTAACGTAGTAACGTACTCGTTACTTTTCCAAAAAAAGTAACAGATAACGTACTTCCGTTACTTATTTTGAGTAACATGTAACGAAATTACGTTGCGTTACTTTACTTCCTACTAAAAAAATAAGCTTTCGCGGATGATAAGCTTTCTCGGTACTTCCTGGTGCCGCACAGCTTTGCACTGACAGATCTAAAAAACAGCTTCCCTCTGGTGCACAAGCTGTTTCTCAAAGTAAACACGGCATTACCATCGAGCGCATCCGTTGAACGCCTATTTAGCGTAGGCGCGGGTGTGTTTACCAAGAAGCGAGGTAGAATGTCAGATGACAACTTCGAAATTCAGCTGTTGCTGAAGTACAACAGCGCAGTGTGCTTCCGGTAACGGAGGAACTTGTTCACAGCAACTATCTGTAGTTCGACATGTTGTGAATGAAATATATTCAAAGTTTCAATATCGGCTGGTCTTAATTTCTGTGCTAATGAGTGAGGCCGGTTATTCTGTTAAGTTCCGTGCCAACATGTTATAAATCAGCTTCATATATACTTCCGCGTTTTTTCTTGTAACTATTCGGGTGAAACCCTAAAAAAGAGAGGGTAAATACGTTTCCGCATGGACATATTTTAGCTACGACGCTTACGCACATATCAAATGTCGAAACAGGAAACAAGAAATGTTTTAGTTCGTGAATGAAAAGTAACGCAACAGTAACGTGCGTTACTTCTTATCAGTAACGGTAGTGGTAACGCGTTCTTTTTATTTTGAGGTAATGTAGGTGGGTAACGCGTTACTTTTATTTGCAAGTAACGAGTAACGTATTTAGTTACTTTTTTTTCTGTAACGCCTACAACACTGCTCCCAATGCACTGGTGGCCCCCCGAGACCTCTCCTAAGCTTATTTCCTCAATAGACGGCCGTAGCCGTTCTGCGCCGGTTTCCAGAATGGTTTTCGATTGAGATGAGGGTGCTGTCGAGGAAGTTCTGGAGAATTTGGTGATCTGCTGCGCCTTCTGGTAGTGCCGAGTTTGACTCTGGCACTGTGATTGGCTGGTCCCGACTAAAGCATTTGCCAAGAAACATAACTTTGTAATTGTGTCCCTAGCTTCATTTGATTGTATACCAGTTGGAGCTTACATGTGATTGGCTGGTGCCGACCAAAGCCTTTGCCAAGAAACATAACTGCGATTGTAATTGTGTCCCTAGCTTCATTTGATTATATACCAGTTGGAGTTTACATGTGATTGGCTGGTGCCGACTAAAGCCATTGCCAAGAAACATAACTTTGATCGGAATTGTGTCCCTAGCTTCATTTGATTGTATACCACTTGGAGCTTACACAGAGTCAGCACAACGATAAATGTTTGAAGTATTGTTCCTGTTATATCGCTTGTGATGTTGTGTAGTGTGAAACATTTTTGAAAAGTTTATGAAAAGTTTTTTTAGGTGGAAACATCTTGATGCAATGAGTTTTTTTACCGTTGATGAAGGTATAATTGATTCACACGCTGCACCTCGGTGTCCTATGTTTTGGAGGACAAGCTTCATCGCCCTCTGTGTTGGAATGAGTAATACTTGTAGCATGGGCAATTTATGGGATTGTTGGTGCTGTGGTCTTTGGTACTGATATAGTGCTCAGACCACCGCCTGCTAATGTAGGTCGTTTGCTGAAATGAATAAACTTCTTTTGGGATTTTCATACCAGTTTATCATTAGAAGGAGCAGTTCCTCTTGAGACATACGTGTTTTGTCACATCCATACCAGTTTTTTTATCACAAGGGGACACTGCTCTTGGAGCACCGATTAGAATTGTTCAGCAACTGGGTTCAACAACAATGATATCCCAAAAGTGGTACTTAACATCATTCGTGAAGCATTAAGCGGCACTTAGATAGTGCACGTAGGTGACTTGGTGCTAGAAAATAACTAAGAAACCTACCAGTGTACAAGGCAATGTTATTTGTTGTATGTACTTTGAAGCCACTCTAAATAAATTTATTTGTAAGTTAAGTGTTCCAGAGAATAAACCAAGATATAAACAAAATTTCGGGTTGTTTATAGTTTTGTGGGAAGGTTTCTGGTCGTTTTTATGGCGCTTAGTGTATCTTTCCGTTGCATATTTCCGTTGATCGCAACTGTTCACGCATCCACCGTTGCCTTGAGCGTGAAATTGAAGCTTGCGTCTTTGGGGCCAAAATAATCGATGAGGAAATCTTTCCCTCTTGCGTAGAGAGGTACATCCAACGGCACCTCATACCAACAGTACCTGTAAAGAAGAAAACTTCTTTTTATATCATGAATTCATCGTTCTTGGTAGAGCTTGTTAAATACCGTCATAAATCGCAAGAAATAATGACAAGACAGTATTTATTTTTGTGAAAACTCTGCCGTGATCGGAAAGCCATGGGAGAAAGCCGACGCACGAATTGTTACCATTCCCTTCGACGTGTTCCGCAGCGTGTGCGTCGAAATTAAAACACAAAAAAATGAAGCACGCGCTGTTACCCACAGCTCCAATGCCTGCGCATGAGCAGGACCATCTTAAAAAGCGAAGACGGAGAAGGTGGTGACGGCAGCTGTGCCGCTGAGCCAGTTCTACTCTAGTTCTCGCAAAGCATGCAATGTGGGACAAGCGACCTGCTGTAGTGAAGCAGTGTTCATCCCCCATGCCGCAGCACTATACACAGTGAGCTGCTAGTAATGCTTTTTCATTTACCCTCAATTACATAACTGCACCTTTAGTGTTTGCCTAAGTAGAACTTCGGTAACCTAAAACTAAACCATAACCTAGACAAGGGGTAAGACGTGGGAATTGCCGGATAAGTTTCGATTTTACTCTTGTCCTACTTTAGGTTAGACAAGAGGTTTTCCTACATAAGGTTGTCCTACCTGCGTTTCTATTGAACACAAAATTCGAATTTCAATGTTGGAGCTGTCATCCTGCAAATGACCAAGCTGTATTACGGCACATCAGCACCCGCCGGGACACGATATAGATTATGGTCCCGGGAAACGCTTCCAAGTTGTCGTCTAACGCCCATATTCCAAGACTAATTACACGTTTTTTTTCGCCATTAAGAAGACTGTATAATCGTATTCTACGTATTTCTTGTGGATAGTTGGCTGCTGCTTTTCCAGCGTGGTTCTCGCACTGCGTGAAATGACCGTCATTGTGTTTGCAAATGGCCCGAACATGAGATCTCGTGTCGCCGGGTCGTTGTCCTCTCTTAGGTCCAGTTCTTCTGCGCTGTTAGCCTAAGTTTAAAATGAACCAACTCATCAGACGGAATACGCCAGAAAGGGCTCCAAGGAGGCTGGTAGGGAGAGGTCTGGTGGCTGCAACTGAAAACTGGCGAAAGCTTCAAAAACAAAGCAAGAGCCAGAGGGAAAAAAATCATGCACCCCACCCTCTAACGACGACGATGCTTGGATTATTTGGTTCGCCAATCCCACACTGCGAGTATGTGCTACTCTGGAGGTACTCACCACTTTTCTAGAGAGAGAGAGAGAGAGAGAGAGAGAGAGAGAGAGAGTAAACTTTGTTTTGAAAAAAAAAAAAAAGGAGCACGTGGTCGGATTCCTCATTTCAGGATCCCGTTGGAGCTTGCTGCCTTCTCCGCACGTTCCACCAGCCCAAGCTGCGTTTCGCTGCTGGAATACCCGCAGCAACTCTCGGGTGAGCACTCCGTAGGCCTAACGTTTGGTTTCGGGGTGTACGGCTGGAATTAGTACCTACCGCATTGCGTTCGCTTTGACCATGTTGGAATGGAGCAATAGGATAGACGCCGGTTTCATAAAGCGAGGTATCGAGGTTCGATTGCGGCCACGGGAAGCGTTTTTTTATTTCACTGCACCCACGGTCATTCATCATCATCGTCAAAAAAGGTTGGCTTTCCTGCAGGCCGTATTGTCGTACAACGGAATCAGTGAGGACACTAAAGCTTTTATTTAATAGACTTCAGGCAATCGTTTGAACAGGCAATCGCTTGATCAGGCAATCGCTGATTAAACTGATTTAATTTAATCAGGCAATGGCTGCTCAGCAGTGGGATCATCATGTCGTGAAAAAAGACTGCCCATGGCGCAAAACACTCACTACTGTGGCGTCGACAACCGGCTGGAACGCGTATTGTACGAACAAATTGCTTACGGGAGGAAGCTGGTCTTAAACTAAAAAAAACCCCTATATTACAGTTATGCTGACGAAAATTGGGGGGAATATGTATGTTCTCGTTCTGGTTGTAGGTATAGCGTAGGGGATGCGTATCATTATAAGTCCCCCTGAACTTTCTTTTCTTTGCTTTTCTTTGCCCTGATGGCCAATTTTCAGACCATATTTACGTTGCACCGACGCGTGACGCCACATTTTATCGTAACGGGGCATTTAGTGCTTTCGAATTAACACCTAGAGCTAATTCTGCAGCTTCAGAGGAGTACATGCTGCTTTGAAGGGTTTGCAACACTCACGGGTTTTCCTCTAATTGCAAACCAACATTAGGTCCCGCTGTAGGCTCACCTCTCGCCCTTGTAGAGATCTCGAGTCCTTAGCTCGAAATAAAGCTCGCAGCTGCCGACGCCGTGCGTGGTGTTGTCGACGGAGAAACCGGTGAAGGTTACGCTGGCGCGCGCTTTTTCTTCGGGTGCCTGGTGACGAACAAAGGAATAGCACCAGAAAAATCAGTGGTATCTCGTACACATGCATAGCACGTGCCTAGCAGACATTTGAGCGATTTGAGAGGTTTTTTTATCGAAGTCAATACGTGAATGCACCACAGGCAAAAGCTATGACAGCTTTGTATAAGCAGCTGATAAAATCTTGGTGCCGGCAAGGAAGAAGGACACGTATTCCAGTTACCACATTTCATGGATGAGTGTGCGTGCGAATGAATATATACTGTATTCAACTTCGAGTGTGTGTATGTATGTATGTGTGTGTGTGTGTGCGTGCGTGCGTGCGTGTGTGTGTGTGTGTGTGTGTGTGTGTGTGTGCGTGTGCGTGTGCGTGTGTGTGTGCCTGAGCGTGTGTGTGTGTGTTCATGTGCGCTTGTGTGTGTGCGAGTGTGCGTGCGCGTGCGCCGCGTGAATTGCAATGGAAAATTTGTTTTTTTACCCTAATCCACCAGGTGCAATGCTCGGCCGATGGTCCAGAGAAGACGTTGATGGTTTTGTTGGTTTGAACCACCTCGCCGCAAATATCTGCAAGAAACCAGCACAGGCGTCAATTGTATCACGCCGGTGCGTTCCTTTAGTGGTGGGAGGTGTTCACCCTCGTTAAAACCAGGGTGTCGAACAGAAAAAATATATATATATATTGGTTCAGTTGCGGGTTTTCTTCCCCGGGTGACCTACCCATTAGCGGGCCACAGGTGAAACACAAATCTTTATTCATTCGTTGGGCTGCAGATAGCTCGTCACCGTTTCTTAACAACCAGTGACCAACCAATTGCCAGTGAGTCAATGACCCAGCAACGATTTGATCTAACAGAAACCTTTCTGGCTGACACACGCAGATAAATAGATCTGCTAGAATTTTTCCAAATCGTGCACATGAGAGATGAAAGCAAGGAAAAAAAAGAAATGGACTCCTGCGCGTGCTGTTCAAGTCAGAACAACAAAGAAGAGATAAAGAGGAGGAGGCCAGCTGTCCCAGGAGAGGGCGCGCGAGCACTGCAAAGGCGGGAAATTGGAATTGCATTGAACAAACCTCTGCTCAATTCATCGAAACAGGAGTGAGACAGGGAGGGGAATAGCGCGAGGGGGAGTGGCAAAGAGCCAAGAACGGTGCCACAGCCCCCATGGCGAGTCACTGCTCGGCACTTCCGACAGCTGTCACGTTCAGTGGAACTGTCTTAATTTTGAGGGGCAGAGCCCTTTTGGGGCTCGTGCTGTCGGCATCTCATGACGTCGTCGTCGTAACCGTCGTCTCATGTAGTCACGGTGCTAAAACACCGGGACACTCATTTACGCCTCGCACTGGAACGCTTCGTAACGGGAAACAAAAAAACACCGGGACTCGTTTACGTCTCGCGCTAGAACGCTTCGTGCTTCAAAGACACGAGACTTTTTTTACAGCAAAGCTCTATACCTCTACCCTCCAACGGTTGCATCTCCGTTGGCAAAAACACCAAGGTGCCAAGAATACACTTATACACCGAGCACTTCTTGTGAATCTGCCGGCGATTTGCCGCTCCGCGAGCAACAGCGGCTTGCTACCTGTCTCGTGTACGACGGGGAGCAAGGTTTCAGTTGCGTCACTGTCTTGGACCTTGAGCCAACAACAATGGCTCATCTTGAGGGACAAAAATTCTGATGCGTTTTTTGCGGGATTCTGGACTAGAGAAAACTTACTAATTCTTGCATTGTGCGCATGGCTACATTTGTACGCGTTTGCATCGTCATGAACGCGTTTTCTCCTTTCTGTTGTTAGGCGGTCTCTGATACCTGGGAATCATTCGCTCTACTTTTTTACTTAACTTTATTTGAACTTTTTTACTTGCATTTCTTTGCGTATCATTTTTATTTAACTTTTGTTTTCTCTCTAATATTTGCGTTCCCAATCTCTCACGTTCACTTCACGGCATTGTAATCATCCGCATCTGGCGTAGCAAGCACTGCAACCAGCAGAGCTGACCTCACCAGTCCGCATTAAAAAGTTCTCTCTCTCTCTCTCTCTCTGCATGCTTCGCCCCTTCGCCCCTCCACAGGTTTCACGTTGTCGGAGATGGCCCTGGATTTTTATCACGTCGTAGTCGTATCACCAACTGCAGTCCGAACCTCTGCGCTTTTAATTACGATAGTGCTTACAGACCTAGGTAAGCGCGAAAATACCTCGGGCACTTAAGTCTTTTTAAATTGCTTGAAGGCGAAAGTCTAGCGATTATCAAACACTTATTCAGCGCTACATCGTGTTTGTGTCCCTTTCTTCATTTTGTTGGTCTTTTGACGAGAATTACACTGACAGGCAAAGTGGTTGCACTTCCCGCTGCGGCTTCCCGCTGCGTGACCTGTCACGACGCATGCGTCAAGTTGGTTCTCGTTCTATTCAGCCAGGTTGACGGGTTATCGCAATGGTTAGAGCACTTGGCTGCAGCTCTGGGGACCTTGGCTTAAATCCTGCTGGAACGCAAATTATTAACACGAAAGTGTTTTATTCCGGGATACACGATTTCACCGACGTCATATCCTTCACGGAAGTGACGCCAGTACAACGAAGCAAGCGGCCTGTAAAAGGTGCACCCTTGCACACAGGGTCTTCTTGCGGGGAAGTAATGTTTATTACTTTAGGGTTGTTCGTTTTCGGGTTTTATATTTTATACACCAAGATTACACTAACGTCATATCCGTCCCGAAAATGACGCCAGTACACCTTTGCCGCAGTGACCCGCCAGCAGGACGTCGCTCGCCAAGCACACCCACAAGACAGCCGCTGGCGCGGAAATCATGCTCAGCTGCAGATTTCGCTGCACATTTAACTATCGTGTTTTAACGATTCCTATGGCAGACGATTCAACCAGTTTTTTTTTTTTTTTTACAGCGGCGACCATTTTGGTGCCGTTCGTGTTGTCGTCGCCGACAACTAGTACGGCCACTTTTCTTGTTCGACAAGACACATATTAAGATTTCGCCTTAATATTATCTGGATGCTGCAATCCGGGAACGCGTGATATGGCATTGTGGTCTGGACGCGGACGCTACACGCCACGTTTCCGCCAAACTATGGATGAAACCATGATAATGTAAAGAAGAAAGGGCACACTAAAAGTGCGTGCATGCAGGAGAAAGCCGACTGTACAAACTGCGTTAACTCCCACAGGCTCAGGTTCGGCGGCAATTTCCCTCCAGTTGTTTCCGTTTTTCCCTTTCGAAAAAAGAAGAACAGCTTTTCACGATACGGGAACTCCGCGATACCTTTTACGCAGACAATCTAATCCGTGTGAACAAAGGCTCAGCAGAACTGCGGAACTTCGTGCTGGGCTATAGTTGGTGAGTGGTTGTTGTGGCTTGAAGAGCAACAAAGCGGACGGTGAATACAAAGCAGACAGGACAGGTGCTATTCCCGCCATGTCTACTTTGTGTTGGCTGTCCGCGTTATTCGTTATGCTTCAGTGCATTAAGAACAAGGGCTCGCCAGGCACCAACAATATGCCTGCAACAAGCCATTGACTACACCCACTACCTCTGCACTTCGAAACCCTACCCTAGCGCTCCCCACATGTCAACCCATTTCGTCCTCGACGTTCGATCATGCAGTCGACCCCAGCGCCCACAGCTGATCCTCAAGTGGCCATCCAGGATGAGCTGGGCCAGAAAGTTTAAGAGTTCTGCTTTTTACTTTTCACGCGGGTAGTTCACCCAGCAGGTCAGCATGTTACAACACATCCACAAAATTTGGACAATCCGTACGCGCAAGCATGACAGGAGAGAATAAAGCACCTGCTGCGTCGTCCACCCCGCTTACGGCACCCCCTGCATCTGACTGAAACCTCAAGAACGGTCCAAGCTAGACGGACTCATCCGTCGGGCGTACAAGATCGCACCGGGTTGGTCACCCGGTTCGATCTTGTACCTCCCCTCACCCAGAAACAGCTTCGAATGGGACCCCACAACACGTTCCCCGAGCTTCTCGAGGCCCAACTCACCAGACAAATGGCACGTCCGCAACTTACCGACACCCGCCTAGCCGTCCTGAGGGCGTTGAGAGTGCCTCACGCCCGACTCCAATAGCAAGCCGACCATCCCCCCCCCCCAGCCCCCATCCGGACCGTCAATAACGGCGATTATCGGATAGTTCTTACCACTGTATTGTATCCGCTGTTCCTTCTGCCCTATCGAGTATTCGAATTTTGGCGGGACTTACTCCAACCGTCAGACTGGCCGCTCGTCACGCGGCAGCTTGCCCCCAGACAGGGCTCTCCTCAGCGTGCAGTTTTTCTGCTCCAGTTTTTCTGCTCCAGTTTTTCTGTTACATTCTGTCAAGGTGCCGGGTTAGCACAGGGGTGAGCGCCCTGGGCTCCCGTGTCGTCGACCCAGGTTCATCCCCCACCGTACCCCCACCCGACCCTCGCATTCACCGTTCACCGACACCGGGGACACCATCCTCAATGCAGCTGCATACCCATCTCTTCAACTGCGACCGAAACCATCGCCATTCTCTCGCGGCGTCTCCTCATACACCTACCCCTTACCGAACTATACATTTTTTTGCGGAGTGTGCCCCTACATGAACATGGGTGAGTGAGAACGGGTGGTATACTGCATGCACAGCCTTCCGTGATACCCAATGCAACAGAACGGAAAGTTTGACTGTTGGTACGAATTCACCTAAGCAGGAAAAGTGCCCAAAACAAATAGCGCCATGTTGTCGCTGTTTTCCTCGTCCCAGTTGATTTGGCGCTTTTCCCACCAAGATATGCGCAATGTAGCCACGTAGATACGACCACGTTTATTATGGCGTCAGCCCACCGACGCCTCGGGGACCTTTCAACGTCGAACGCGCGAGAAAAGGAGTGATTCGCATGCGCGGAAGTGAAGGCGCCAATTTCATACCAAATCGAGCGCGAAGTGCCGCCTGACCAGACTTGACATATCGCCGCCGAGAACCGCGTTGAGTTCAGGCATAGCCTCCTCTATAACTTCTGTGCCCGCGCATTGGCGCGGAATACAGAGGCGGCGTCGGTCCCTCATAGTTCTGGAGCATGCCGCCAGAAGCCGCGCCTATCCCATAATAGCAGCAGACGACGCAGCCTATGCACGCTTGCGGGGATGAGGGTTTAAAACGTCTCCGTTTCATAAAGGGTCATCCGTCGACAGTAAAAAGTAATCTTACACAAGATTTTGAACATAAAAACTTTAATCAGAAGGTGACACGAGCTTTCTATTTGATTTTGCGCTTACAGCTTCAGCACTTTCCGAGACAGTGGTTTCGCATGCAACACTTTTGCAATGTCGTGTCTGTCAGTCACACTCGTCGCGAAGTTCACAAAAAGTGGCCGGAAAAACTTGACGAGCACAAGGTTCACGAGTTTTTCATGGTGGCCTTGGGTTGAGCACTTCAGTTGCTCACGTTTCTGAAGTACTTCCGCGGCGTTGTCAACGGCAGCCTTTAGTGGTTGGTTCATCTTCCTAGCTTTCGCGAGGAAAACCTCAACGTACTTCTTTAGTGAATGGAGAACCATCACAAGCTCAGCAGACGGGTAGAGGCGTCCACCTCTGTTCTGGTGCCTCTGTTCTGGTGCCATCGGATGGCATCCGATGGCGCTGAACTGTTGGGTTTCGTCACTAGGGCGAAGCATTCATCACAGCAAATGGTTTCGTCTTCGCGTCGAGCACCGTTCTTTATAGTCGGACGGGACGAAGTGTCGGCTACAAACAGTGGAATAACAAGATGTGCTATTCGGGGTCCAGTTGTCTCTCGAGATCACCTTAAGCCACTTTTCGCGAAGTTCTTGGTCACTGGGAATTTCGTGGAACGACACTCCAGTTTCTTTCCGGCCGCTCCATGATTTACAGAGCGGTACGCAGCAGTACGGCATTGTGCAGCGTTCGGGGCCTAGACAGCCGCCTTTCTTCTGGTAGTGCTACAGAGAACAAAAATACCACGTTTAAGTATTATGCCTTGAAGCAAGCGCCGTTTCTTAACGATATGTTTAACTAAGAACTTACCCGGGTCGACGAAAAGTTTGAAGAACATGCGCATGGCACTGGCCCGGCTGTCTCGACAAACGCTGCAGTTAGCAAAGCACTTGGACAGCAAGCATCGACAATATTTGTGTCGCAGACGACAATAAATGCGTATCGCTGCGTCCGTAATGGGCAGCAACTGCCAAGCTTTTTTTTGGCTTGGGCTCGCCCGCTTATGTATTCAGTGCTGTGCAACAAAGATTATTATTATTATTATTATTATTATTATCACGCTAGAAATAATATCACAACTAAGCAAAGCTTTCGAACGAATACGGTAAACAAATTTCGCGCGCGGCGGGAAAACCGCGGCGTAGCGGATCGTCTGCTGTTGCAGCGAGCACTGCGGGAGCTATTATGGGATGCGAGCGCCCCTAGCGGTGCGCCGCGGCGTACAACGAGAGAAGCGGGGACGGCGTTGAGGGACCGATTGCGCGGGCACAGAAGTTATAGAGGAGGCTATGGTTCAGGATGGGCTCTCGCATACAAGCGCGCTCAGCTAAAACAGTTTCCGCCGCATTTTGTATTTCTGTTCTTTCTCACACTATTACGTCTAGTTACTGCTCGTGGAGTGGAGATAAAAATTAGTTTCTTATTCAAGCGTAACGCGTATCTATGCTGCTGGCTAAAACGAAGAAAAATTCCACTGCGTTTTCTTGTTTTCTGGAGGTGTGCATGTCTTGTTCTTCTTGTGGTGAGCAGGCTTCTCAATAGAACATGGGAGCTCCAGCCGGCTGGTAGGTGAATAGTGCGAGTTGTCGAGAAAAAAAATTAATTGAAATTACGCTCAAGCAATATAGCGAGAAGAAACTGACGTCGACAGAGTTATTGGCACCCCTTGCAGTGTCGGATAATCGTACTTTAGAAGAGAGGTATGACACTCAAACGGGTCTTGCCTGAGTGGCTTCAAGGGCAGGGATTGGCCTTTCTCAAATAGAAGTGCTGAACTAATAGTGGGTGTCATACCTGCTTATCCTCTGTCCCCTTCCCTTCCCGCAAATCGGTCTTTCTAAGGTTTATTTTGAGGTACAGATGGGGTTTCGGTATCCTTGAATGAAATATTTTGTGCACAGTAAGGAAACTACAACGGAAGCGTGCATACGGTTTTTATAAATTGGAAAAATTGCCATGTAGGACGCTGCATCCGCTGCGTTGGGAGTTTGTTGTCCCGCACCCCACAAAAGAACCGTTGGCTGGTAGAGCTAGACAGCTTTTCTTAAAAAGTGCTAGCGCCAGCTGCGTTTTACAGAAATTTGCGGGTAACAATCGAAGCTTGCAAAACGGATGGTAAATAACACTACCTCCAGGCATCTCTTTCAAGAATCTAGACATATTTATAAAATACGCTTGTTACAGATGGTGCTTTTTGTCTACAGTGCTGTGGCCGAACGACGTTATGGTCAGTAAATGGGAGACTTATGCGGGGTTGTTCTTTAAGCATTTTTATATCCAGACATATGGGATCACCCCAAGCCACCAGGAGTGTCGAAGTTCAAGGCTCTAAGGAGGCAGGTTAAACACGCACTCAAGTCCCTTGCAAATTTTTCGTCTCCATAGAGGCGCAGTCTGAAGGAAGATAGTGTAAGGCCAATGAGACTAGCGCAGTTAGCACGGTCGTCACGGGAAGCGCAACTTCTTCTCGTTCAATCATCGTAGGCGTGAACGCAAATTCATCTACGAAGTCTGCAATCATGGAGAGCTGGGCACCCACGCACACGCTGAAGCTGCGCACTTCGACTGGGTACAAGCTTACTGTGACAAAGAGCACGAAAACTATGTTAAGGGTTGCCGACGCACGCTGTACGACGATGAGCGCGGCACGAAGGACAGTCTCGGCTCCCTCAATGCCCACAACGAAGAGGAGGGCCGACGATGCGGTGAAGACGACACAAGAGGTGGTGGTTGCGTTTACGACTCGGCGCCAGCTTCGAAGGAACGGCAGTAGCGTCACGTAGGCAGCGAAAATGCATATGTAGCTGCCTATGACGACGTAGTCGCTGGCAGGAAGGCCCCGGTCCAGAGCATAGTGGCCATATGCCCAGCCAAGGGTCGTCCATATATAGGCCAACATAAAGGAGCGCTTGCAGAGCTCACCCCAGCGATGGGATTTATCGGCCTGCAGCGAAGCTGGCTCCCTCGCCCTTCTGCGCAGTTCTTCCCGGAACAATGCTCTACCGGAGGAAGGGGAAATGCCGTTTACGGCTGCCACTCTCAGCACGACCAGCTCAGCCTCGTCCTCTTTGTGTGCAGCGACGAGCCATAGCGGGGACTCTTCCAGCACGTAGAAGGATCCGACCAGGGCAAGCGCCAGCACTGCCAACACGAGGTGCGACGTCAAGGGGTTCAACCGTAGGAGCTTCACGGCGAAGAAGAAGGGGAGCTCCAGGACGGCGGCTAGCGACGCGGCCAGCGTGCAGTAGAGTAAGCGCCGGGGTGGCGTCGTCACCTCGTAGAGCAGCACCAGCAGGATCACCAGGTTGTAAGACGACGCCAGCGCCACGGAGCGGGTTACGGCGTACTGCAGGAAGTTGGCTACAAAGCTACTCGCCACGAGGGTCATGAGGAGACTCGTGAGAGACACAAAGCAGACGACATAACGGCCAATGCGGTCGGCCAGAGCGCCGGCTAGGGGAAGCACCACCATCGCGGTTGCGATGTGTACGGCGTCCGATAACGTTTTCAGCCAACGGCGCTCGCACACGAGGTTCCACGCGCTGACCATGTTCTCGCCGTACTCGCTCAGATCGAATTCCCGATGGGTGCAGGGTACCACTCTTGCCCGCGTGCCTCCGTCTGGCGGTTCTCGAACTGTGCACCGGCTGTAGTTTCCGCTGGGGTCAAGAGGAATGGCCAGAGCCTTCCACTCGGCCGGGCTCATATTGTAGAAAGGTTCCGGCCGCCGGCACCAGTGGTCCATGACATGCGTGGTCAGGTGGAAGTTCTTCATCTCGATTGAATATACACCTCCACATAACATTGTAATCAGCAGTACCCTTATCTGGAAAGGACCTTCTACAAATGGGCAAATCTCACGTTCATCGATGTGGTGTTCTTCAGGCTTCTCAGGATTGATTTTCAAGGGAGATGCTGGATTTTGGTGTTCGTCTTCCTGCCGGGACATCATCATCTTCTTCCTCTTAGCTAGGTCGGTGCCCTCTGGTGCTGATTACGTTGTTTTCATCCTTCTCGTTACCCTGTCGTCTTATTCTAATGATAATTATTCTCTGTATTGTGGACATGATAGTAGTGCTGATTTATTGAATTTGTTTGGATTAGTGCCCAAGGATTTCTCCCTTGGGACACACCAATTGCAAAGAACCCCCCATTCTGTGGAGGGCGCAAATTATTGATGCATGCATTTCAACCTAGCCATAAGCGACCTCTGCCTCTTGCTCCTCTCGAATTCAACGAGAGTTTCATTAATAAAGATTTGTTTCATTCATTCATTACGTGCACTTCACATTGGCCTAGTGGCGACTGGCTAAAACGCTATGCGGCTGACCCTGGCTGAGGTGGGGATTTTATTTTTTGGTGGGCGAGAAATAATGACTAAGTTCGTGTGTTAAGATCCCGGTGTGCTTTAGGAATCTCTAGTCTAATCCTACAGCACAAAAAGGAAAGGTGGTGACTCGCCAGGGGCTTTTCCGCATTTTATCCATGATGCACCCCTCTTAAATGGCTTCCACGGTCAAACCAAGGTGTGGAAAGAAATGCGTGCCATCTCTATATAGCTTCGCTAACAGCACCACAATTTTTTAGCTATAGAATACAATAATTCTGCCTTCATGCTTTTTGAGGGCGTTGAGTGTTCAGCAGTCTATTAGCAATAATCGGTGATCTATGGAAACCATTATCAAAGATTAAGTGAGTGGAAGTGGCTCAGAGGCTAGAACTGAACTTCTGGCTGCAGGCTAATCGCTCTACTACGTTTTTTCTGCAGGTTTAAGGAGGGATAAGCCAATGGTCGAGGTAATATACAGGCGTCTGCATATGGCCCACGTCTTTGGGCAAGGGATCTGAAAACTTTCTGCACGGGTTTGGTTGCTCAAGCCTCAAGTAAACGCCATATGACAGTGAATGAAGTGGGCCATTGTACATCCTCCCGCTTAAAAGTAAATTTCTTGGGGAAATGGCAGCATCGGCCGAACAAGTTAGTAGCAAAGTACGAACCACATAATCTCTAAATCATTACGGCACTGCGCCAGGCCAAAATGTGCGAAAGCGCGTCAAAATAATGGAGGTACACCCTTGAGTGAAGACGTTTTTCTTCAAATTACGCACAGGAACTTTGTCTGTCGGAACCTGGATGCAGAATAGAATTTTAAGCCAAGGAGAACTCAGTACCCAATTTGTAAACAGCCAGAAACGATAGAGCACGTTTTCCTGCATTGTTGGGCTGCGGTATTTTTGTGGGATGTTCTCCAGAAGACCCTTCATAAAGACTTCCCGAGAAGCCCTCATGGAATACGCTTTTTATCTGTTGAAACCTTGAGGGTGCACCCTTGGACCTCGTTATGTTGTTGGCATAGAATATGGCGCTCGCGCATGGCCTGGCTCCACTATGATGTGGACGCCCGCCCTACTCGGCAATGTTTTCGTGAGTCCATATCACAGTGCCTAGAAGTGCAGAAGCGCAAGGCATGCACTCCTGAGTGGCTGTCATGGAAAGAACCCTCGACTGCGCTTAGGAAATTTTAGAGAGACATTAGCCCTCGTAGGTTGGTGGCTTGTCGCCCGAGTTGCTTATGTGAATAATTTTATGCTGTGCCTTTGTATTGTGTCGACGACCGGCATTAAAGAAAAAAATCGAAGCAATGTTGTAAGTTGTCGACAAAGTCTATTCAAAGAGATCCGACAAGGGGCGCCTCACAGGCTCCTTATAACTTCGACACGACAAAACTTCCCAAAAGTGATACGGTATAGCACCCAGAGGGTTGCCGAGTGCGCCGCCTGCAGTCCGTAATTTTGTATAAAGGCTTTGTTTTTGCTGCTGCCACGCACGCGAGGTCATAATTCTTCTACGTGACCCCGGATGGACGGCAAGTCGCACTGAAGTTACTACCTGATAGCGGCTCACCCGCCGTACATACCTTTTTTTCCATACCCAACTCTCGTGTTCGCAAGAACACACATGCCATCTGTTCCAGACAACCACCTTCTCTAATACCGCAAAATTCAATCTTTCCGCCCCTCACTATACCCCTTCCCTCAATGCTCTGCATGCGGTGCCCGCTCCACCATTTTTCAGATCGTTCGGGGATGCCCTAAAGACCACTTTCCTCCAATTTCCTGTTAAGAACGGTGGGAGGCGGTGGCCTCAAGCTTGTGGCCTCAAGCTTGTGCCAGGGCTCGGGTGGCGAAGTCGGTAGCTCTGTTTACCAGTTTACCAGGGCGGTTTCCATCTCTAGGTATGAGCCCCTCGCACTTCCTTCCATTTCCCTTCACAAACAACTGAGGAAAGTTCTCTTTAAGACATCGCCAAACGATGTGAGGAAGGGTAGCTTGGGCGCCGCATGCAGGGCATTTCGGGGAGGGTTATAGTTAGGGGCAGATAAGGTGAACGTTCTGTGGTATATGGGCCTGTGCACAGCACCTTAGACCACAGAACGCTCAATAAAGTCTTTATCTCTCTCTCTTTCAAATCATGTGTTCAGACTGCCTCCACGTATACTCCCGCACTCGCACGTGTAACCCGCACTAGGAAGCCGAGGACGATGTGAAATACGCCTATGCCAACCCTGAGTGACCGCTTGTTCATGGTGCCTCAACCGATCGCGCGCAGAGGAAAGCAGGATAGGAATGACGGGCATTGGAGAAGAAGCTACGCACCGGTCATGGCAGTTGTCGCTCTGTGCTCGCACTGGTCGCCTACCGTACCTGGCGGGCAGTCGCAGCTGCACCGGGGTCCCAGGTAACCACCGTGCTGACACCGTCTCGCGTTCGCGTTCGGGCATCCACCTGCATGAGTTAGACGGGTCATGTGTCACACTGACGTGGGATCTTTGTCGAAAAGCCAGACTCCAAAGCTGCAAAAACAGATAGGTCACCAACCGGCCACAGCTTTTATAAAACCTAACCGTGACCACGACTTTTCATTTCAAAAGTTTTACTATGTTGTTGGATTAGGTTCCTTCATGGCTTTATTTCAGGGAGAACAGCAACGAAGTCACTTGGGAACGATCGGAAGCAAAAAAAAAAAAAACAAAAAAAAAAACTTTTTGTCCCCTAGCATCACTCGGACTGTGATGATGTACCTCACGGTGGTACCGCAGAGTTCCGTCGGCTTTTTTAAAAAGACAGGATGCACCTGACGCATTGTGCTACCAGGAAAATAGCTTACGAACCTACAGCTCATGGTAATGGAATCTTGTGATGCCGTTAGAAAGTGAACTGCAGTGATTTGCAAACATTGTAGGATTACTTGCGCAAATTGTATTCTCTGGAGCCTCTAGGCCATGTTTCGACCACTTTCGCTACGTTTACGCGACTTTATTTTGTAGAAAAATCAATTCGAAAGGGATGTCCTCCCCTCTGCATACTCCTTGCCGATTTCCTATGACGTTTCGTATGACGCTCAATCAAGATGGCTTGGCTTGACGGCGCTACTGCACGGCTCGCCGACCCTCACACAGAATCAGTCGGCCCAGCGGTTATTCGGCCTGCCGCCGGCGGGTCGTCGCTATTCGTTCGCCATTCGTTCGCTCGCAATTTTTTCGCCTAGCAGTGGGCGTAAGGGGGCTGATGATGATGACAATAATAATGATGATGATGATGATGACGATGACAATATATACTTTATATTTCCGTTCTTGACAGCGCCGGCTTATGGCTGAGTGGTCTGGAGCGTTGGGTGCATTGCTTTGAAATTCGCAAGTTCAAATCCCGCACTTTTTTAAAGTTGGTTTATTTGTTTTTGGGTAAAGTTTTCTATACTGAATTCCCCACTCTTGCTTTAACGTTCATTACCCCTCGAGAGAGTATTCAGAACACCTGCAGGCTGGCACTGAGGCGCTGGCGAGTTCTCGTTGGCGTGGTGGTGCCATAAGCACCGACTGCTTGCGGGCACAGTCCCGGATCAGCAGACCGTTGGCCTAGTGCGAACACGCCTGTACAGGCACGAACCAGGCAAGCTTTAAAGACGGGGGAAAAGCGCATCGCATTTGAACGTCTGCGGTGACGCGGAGGGCGTACGCGTCGGCTAGGCCTATCTGACGCATTTTAGAGCCGACATGACAGAAGCGCGGCATGTCGATTACTCAGATATTGAGAATGTCCAGCTAACGATAACGTCTGATGCCAGGCATATTGTCCACAAAACCAAAACAAAAACTGGTTCGAAGTTTAATCTTGGACATCGTCCAATCGTATTGGCGTCACTGCCGTTGTTGCGGCTGCCGGAAATGTTGATTGTATTATTTCTTCTTTCAGGCTTTATAAATTAAATACTGCTTGGTTCACCGAATAAACGATGAAAAAAGTGTTTATTTGAGCCAGTCTATGCAATGCAAATAAAAACAGAAGTTTGGCAAATTCACTTCACTGTCCCTTTAAGGATTACATGGCGGCCAATGTACTATCACATTGGGCGCCAATGTACTATTTACAATGGCGGCCAATGTACTATTTACAAAAAACGGTGTTAAAGGATTCGTTATAGATACAGAGAAAAGTTGGGTTTCCTTAGCTTTACATTGACTTAAAAAGTAAACAATAAATGTTGAAATATAGCTCCCCTTTCTGGAACAAAGTTGGTTGAAACGCGAAGCTTTCTCCGAAAGAAGTGCAAAGCCCACAATCCAGTCAGGCAAAGTCGCAATATGCAACAACGTTGAGCTAACAGAATGTGATGCTATGATTTTGTACCTACAAGTTTGTAATTGGGTCATCTTAATGTTCTGATTCGGTTAGCACAGATTCGGTTAGCACAGCATCCCATCGCGGTCAGGCGGGGGAGTGATCAACGTGCTATCTGTGTGCCTGTTAGAGAATGCTTTGAACATCATCATCGCCCAGCTGTATGGCGCTAAACTTCATTCGTCTGCCTCAATGGAATCCGTTATGCATGCAAAGGCTTATGCAAAACCGTACTTTCCTGCAGTATGGTTCTGACCACGTGGTTCTAACGAAACTGCCTTAAGTGCGACACAGAAACCTTTGCTTTAATGAAAATTGTTGGAGCGTTTGCACGTCGTCCAGCAGAAAATCGCTCGCCGCGGGAGAGCGGACTGAGCAAAGTGATTGCTGGCTCGAAGCGTGCGAATGCAGCGGATTCATAGGTCGGCGTACTCACTCGTGAGTACACTCATTTGTACTCATTTGTACTCAAACTCACGAGTGAGTATGATGATGAGTGAGTACACACCCAGATGAAAAAAGTGAGTGCGATGACGAGTGAGTACAGGGGTAAGTCCACTACTCGTGAGTACAGTACTCATGAGTACACTACTCATCAGAATGAGTACTCATGAGTACAGTATTCATGAGTATGAGTGCTCATGAGTATGATTACTCATGAGTACACAGTACTTATGAGTAGTACTCGTGAGTACCCAGTACTCATGAGTACTACTCGTGAGTATACAGTACTCGAGAGTAAAATACTCATGAATACTGTATTTTCGAGTGCATGCACTCGTGAGTACAGTAGTGCAAAAAAGTTCTATCGCGAACTCGAGGACGGACGCGCATCTACGAGTCGCAAACATTTAGCGGTGCCGCTGTGCAGCTTAACTCGTGCAGCTTAACTGTGCAACTTACAACTGTGCAACTTAACTGTGCAGCTTAACTGTGCAACTACTCACTCGCTGTGCAGCGAGTGAGTAGTTGCGTATTTGTGAGTAGTATTCGTGAATACAGATTGAGTACTCATGAGTACAGATTGAGTACTCATGAGTATTGTGAGTAGTACTCATGAATACAGATTGAGTACTCATGAGTATAGATTGAGTACTCATGAGTATAGAAGATTGAGTACTCGTGAGTACTGATTGAGTACTCTTGAGTACTAATTGAGTACTCATGATTACAGATGGAGTACTCATGAGTACAGATTGAGTATGAATACTCTTGAGGACAAATGAGTTTGAGTACAAGTGAGTACGATTTTAAATGAGTATTCGATGAGTGAGTATGATTGATTTTGAGAACAGACGAGCTTTTTGAGTCTGAGTTTGATTGAGTACAGCGTTAATGAAAAAAATTGTGATTGAGTTTGAGTGAGTTTTTTCTGTTCTGCCGACCTATGCAGGGGATGCCACCGATGCAACGTCAGCAAATCTGCGCGGTTATGGTTCGGTGGCGACTTGGCTTTGCTCGCTGCTCCGTTAATTAGGTGGTCTTGCCATAGTGCGGACTTTATCGCTCTTTATTGCTGATGCTTTGTTGTAGAAGCCGATGGCGCGACGAACGAATGAAAGTAGAAGCGATGGGCACCCATGTGCGGCGTTGGTGACACCAGAGTCCTTCAATGCCTTTCTGGTCATGAAACTTCACCATCACGCTATGGGAGAGCTTCGTACGCTGCCACGCCGCGGCGCTCGTGTTGATCGGAGGGCAGCCGGGGGCGCGGTCAGAGCGCGCTTGGCAGGGAACCGACCACAGAGTAAGATAAAACGGACGCTCGCCGCCTTATCAGCAGTGCGCTTTCGCTTTACGTGTCGTGGGCCGCTCAAATGGACTTATCATTTTGTGAGTGGCGAAAAAGTTTGGTGCGAACGGGCATGCTGCTACTGCGTTTCTGCCTGCCGGTCTGGCTACAGAGCAGCGGCGGCCGCCCGATGCCCTCCGATCTGCGGTGGCGGTACTCGCGGCCTTTGTCCCCGTACGAAACTTGGCCGGGAGTTTCATGACCAAAGAAGCATTGAAGGACTCTGGTGACACTTAGGAATGCGCGGAGAAGAAAAGAACAGGTGGCATTGCCGCTGCGTCGCCGTTTTGAGCTTTTAGTGCGTCGTGGCCGGGTGCCTACCGTATGCGAGACTGCACTTTTGCGGCTATCGGCAATGTTGGTAATGCGTACGTTTGCCACGCCTTTCTTCGAAAAAACCCTGTTCTTTCTGCCTGTTTGTGCGTGTATGTGCGGCAAACTTCGGAACTGGACGACCGTCTGGTGCCACGGGAACTGTTAACAATACCTCATCACAACCTTGCGCCCCGTCCGCGGAGACGCGTTGAATCGGTGAGTTCTGTGGCAAAGCTGCGGGTTGAGTAGTTGCGTGCGAAGAAGGTGCAGGGCTAAGACATAATTTCTGTGTGCTTGGACTACGTTGTTTAAAACGGAGCGGCACACGCTCGTGAGCCCAATGCTGCTTGGCCCGAAATTATTGGGACTTCGGTCGTCGTGCAATACTCGCGACGGGTGGTAGGCGCAGCTTTAGAGGCAGCGCCGCACTGATAGTGAACTCTGCGGTGCTGCTTCTAGGTCGGCTAGTTTCCGGGACGCCAATTCAGTGTTCCTCATAGGACTTATGCGATGCGTTGCTGCCTCGATAGGGGTAGCTAATACGCTGGCGCAAGGTTTATTCGACGCTGACGGTCCCGTTCCGAACGCCGTTTGGACGGAAAAGACGCGTGAAATCTTAGACGAAAGGCTTCTTTGCGCCTTACAAGTGAAGTACAGTAGCGTGCCGACTGGTCTACGCTAAAGGAGTTCGCAATTCTCGCCACAATCTTCTAGCACCACTGAATCTCTGATCGCTGCTCGGTGGTTTGCGTTCCTGGGCGGTGCACACCGGGTCTGCGGCTAATGCGAGTGCCAAATGTTTTTGTCCGCGCTTTGAATCCAGTCATTCCGGCGGTTATCAGGTCCGGGGAGCGTTCCCTCCCATTTTGCAGTGTGTCATTTGGTTCTCTTCACACAAATGCTCACTAAGGACGTCTAGCCAAGCAGGTAGACGTCTGAAATGTGTCCTTTCTCTATAGCTCGCTGGTCCTTGTAGCAGGTATTGTGCCAATAAATCTGCTCCCGTGCATTCCCCTCCCTTTTGTATCCGGTGGCGCATTCCCTTCCAGCCTGCCCTCCCGAATGGCCACCTGCATGAGCCACCTTCATTCAGGCTCCGGCCTACCACGCGGGAGACGTTCTCGGGTTACCATACAGGAATTAACTTCCCGCCGCGTGTCCGAACTCATGGGCCTGAAGCTGCTGTCGGCCCGATCACATTTTGATATCATATGCGTTGCTGTGATTTTTTTCATTTCGAGCCAAATTTGTTAAACACTTGTCCCTGTTTAATTCCTGTGCTCGCTGGCTCTGTCGGCTTGATCACGTGGAATTACTGGTGCTCGTTGAAATAACATACGGTTAACTGCAATGTATTCCCTTCTGTGGTCCTCCATTAGAAAAAGTTTAAAGCACTTCTTATTGAGACTTGTTCAACTTGCCTTCTGGCAGCGCCATTTTTTTATATAATTCCAGAGAAAGTTTTCTCGTGCAAGTTTAGTGATTATGCTGCAGTGGAAATGAAATTGATGCTGTAAACGGGGCGCTTGCGTTAAATTGCTGTTGCTTCTTGCTTTCTTTACCGGCAATGTGGGAAGGTGGTTTTTACGTTGCCTGCAACTAGTTGAAGAGGTAACGAGCGCGCCAAGTTACACAAAATGTGACGCGTTACAGATAGCTGTTCGTTTCATCGCATTCCCGCCAACACTGCAGGCGCATCTTCTACAAGCACCCTTCAGTGGACAAAGGCCGCTGTGAGCGCAGAACTTTTCCTAATAAAGTTTCCCGTAGCACACGCTGGGGCATTGATGAATTAGTGGCGATATCTCTGCCAGTTATCACCCACTTCATGCAGTTTGCCGTGTCACCCATCTACAGTATTGGCACTGAGAAGGCGTAAAGAATGCCATCCGGGATGGATGCATCGGTTCCTACTTGCATTTTTCATTATCTACGACCTGTTCGGCCGGCCACAATATCAGATACCAACATCGTGTCATCTGCTCGAACTTAGCTATCCATTCGTCCCGGCTTTCATTGAAGTGGCGTTCTGCTACATGCCTTCTTTGTGTGGGCGCCCGTCCCTGGACTCGTGATAATCATGGCTGTTGGAACGTCGGGCATGGCGTCGACACGCACGTAAATTGAATATAAGGGACGCAGGTCGCAATGTGCATGACATCTTTTACAGTAGAAATGATGCCCCAACCTTAACGATATCTAAAATGGCGCTGCTGCTTAGGCGGCAAACATGAGCGGAATGTGCCGTGGGCACTGGAATGTTAGTGTAGCGTAAAGTGGCCTTGAAGACAAAATGCAAGTTTGAATCATTAAAAAAAATCACCTCGTTAGAATAACAGTGGCACCACTTTTAACGCAAAATTCTCTACAATAAGCTACACAATGAGGAAAACGGAGAATAGGCATGCGATACCATAGTTATTTTTCTGCAATGAACTTGTGACGTATTATGGGCAGTTTGTTGCGAGTGGCTGTGGCCGACAAAATTCGATGCAAATTAACAGGGAATATAAGCTTACGGAACGAGCTATTTGGGCTTAAATTTAGTGCACATCCTTTTATAACAGTGCACTCCAGGATAGTCCGGTGGCTGACGCTACCGTAGGCCTTGTGGATGTCTATGGCAAGTACTGTGGTCTGCCACGGCAGAGACTCACACATGGCGGCCGTTCACACAAAGTGCGGACGCGTCCGAACTTTGTGTGAACGCGTCCTAGTAACACAACCTAGTCCTAGTAACGCGTCCTAGTAATGTGTGAACGCGCCTAGTAACACAAATGACGACATATGGCCAAGCACATCCTCTGTACTCAGACGGCGTCTAAACCCAATCTGGGCTCGGTGGTACCGTAGGAAGGTGTCTAACCACCATTGAAGGTGGCCTGCCAGCATGCGCCAGCATGTAGTCGAGGAGATGGCTAAGCGCTGGTTCGTAGAGTTTCTTGAACACCTCACATGTAACGCCGTCCGGTCCCGGAGTCATTCGAAGCTAGGAACATAGCCATGATAGCCGATTAAATTCCATGAGCCGCATCGTCAGAGGGCGGTGAACCAATCTGGTGTGACAGAGGAAACGGGCACGGGCTACTGGCTGGAAGGATGTCATAGGCAGGGTACAAGGCGCGGGCAACAGCGGCGGCAAATTTTTTCGGGATTTTTGCCCTCTGGGAAACATGCTCTGGCTGCTGCGTCTGGAGTGCGTCCACCAGTTTCCATCCCCCGAAATGTGCGCCGGATGTATGCTGTGGTGCACGATGGGCCACCACAGCATCCATCTATCTGTCGATCTAGATCAATTTGTATTTTATCTTCAGTGTCCATTTAAGAGAAGCGGGTATTATTTCCTCTGCACTACGTCACTCATTGTGTCACTAATCGTGACACGTTAAAGATCCCCAGGGGGTCAGACTTAATCCGGAGCCCTCCACTACGGCGCGCCTCATCGCCTACGTTGCGTCGGCGCGTTAAACCCTCCAACCAATGTCAATAATCGTGTCTCTGGTTGCTTTAACAGCTGCTGGAGAAGAACCTAAAGTCAACAACAAAATAGCCTTCACAAATTGCAGTTTGACCCTATCCACATCGATTGAGGTTGTGGTCATTCGATGTCGCTGAAGAAATAGCCATTGCCCTGGCCGCTACTTTCCGCCCTGAACCAGTCAATAGTCTCACCAACTTGCAGACAGCCGGCCGAAAGTACTAGCTAAGTACCACTGCAGGCCGCATCTCTCTATCAGCCCATCTCATCCTCAAAAACTGCTCGACGACTACTGACATCCACATCGTCTGGGCTCCTGTACATGCTGCCATCCCTGACAATGAAGCTCACGCCGCGGCTCGCTATTTTCATACACCGAGCCCTTGCCGAAAGTGGCGAATTTTTACCCCTCCCCCCCCCCCCCCTGGACCAACCCCACCCACTGACTGGCTACACAGAAACTCTCGCCCACTATAGGCAAACTTGCCGCAGCCTCCCACCACCACACTGGCGCCTCTCCCGAGACGAAGGTACAACTTTGCGGCGGCTACAAACGAATACCACACCCCCCCGCTTACACCTCGTCTTCTCCACCCAACAACCTTCCCTCTGTGCTTACTGTCCTCTGCCTGGCACCCTATACCATATAGTATGGGCGTGCCAACGTACTCCAGATTTGCTTCCACTTCCCACCTTCGAGCAGTGGAGGGCTTCCCTGGCCAGCCCAGACCCGTATACCCAGCTCAACCTGGTGACCCGAGCAGGACAGTCAGCCGAAGCCAAAGAATCCTGGAGTAGGGATGCCTTCCACGGGACGAGGCCCACACATCAGCCTCTGATCGAAAAATAAGCCTTTATAAAAGTAAAAAAAAAAAACACGCTTTGTACCAGCAAAGTCATTTTCAAAGTACGTGATGAGCCTTGGAATTATTTCGCTATCTGTGTAGCCCGATATCTATTTTACAAGCTCTGCTGCAGAAACTTCACGTTTGCAGGAACGGAAGTGAGCCGATAAAATAGCTCGGCGCAGTTTCTCCGGAAGTCGTTAGAGAGACATTAACGTACCACTACAGTTGTAGAGCTGGTTCACCCTCTTGTATTCCAAGAAAGACGCGTGCTCCGTGGCTGTCGTCCGGTAGAGGTAGAACGGATCCGCCGGATACAATACCCGTCTGTCCTCTTCCATGTGGTCCACTGCGTTTTCCACCGCCTGGCCAACAAAGGTTACAACCTCTGGGATCACTCCGCCATGATGCTTGTCCGAGCTTGCACCCTAACAAAAATGTACTGTTTCGGTTGAAAACCCCGTTTCCTTCACCTACAATTACAACTGCTTAGAGTTTGGTTAGCATAACCGTTGAAACTTGAAACAAAGAAGGTAAGCAAAACGAAGAAAAGAGGCTAAAGAGAACAGCATTTGGACGTAATACGGCATCGCCTGCGAAGTTTGCCTAGTGACCCAAGCTTAACCCCTCCCAACTTTCCCTTTCCGAACAGGCTTCACATCATCTGGTCTAATAAATTATACTACTGCCGCGTAATACGGACAGGTCCTTGCACATAAGGTAAGCATGACAAACACACCTCACTCTCATCAGCCATGACGGAGCTCCAGTCGAACCCGAACTCGGACTCCAGGGCGTCGATCTTGGTGGTCGGTCCGTAAGCGGGGCTTTCGCGATCAAAGTTGTACCGGTACCTCTCGGGGACTGAGTTCCAGGCGACGTGGTAAAGCGCGTCGCGGTCGCCGGCGGCGTGCGTGTGCCGCAGCCCCAGGGTGTGGCCGAGCAGGTGGACGTAGTGCTGTGCGGAGATAGTTTGCAATCAATCAATCAATCAATCAATCAATCAATCAATCAATCAATCAATCAATCAATCAGACAATCAATCAGACAATAAAGCAATCAGACAATAAATCAGACAATAAATCAATCAGACAATCAGACCATCAATCAATCAATGAATCAATACATCAGTGAATCAATACATCAATCAATGCATCAATCAATCAATAGGATAATCAATCAATTTAACAATCAATTGGACAATCAATCAATAAATTGGACAATTAATCAATGAATCGATTATACAACCAAATCAATAAATTGGACAATTAATCAATTAATCGATTATACAACCAAATCAATAAATTTGTCAATTAATCAATTAATCGATTATACAACCAAATCAATCAATTGGACAATTATTAAATCAATCGATTATACCACCAAATCAATCAATTAGACAATTAATCAATCAATCAATCAATTAGTTAACATGGTTTATGGCGGAGCTGAGGCGCGGTGTGTATTCTTAATAATGTGCAAAGAAGCAGCGAAAATAAAGCAAACGGGCACCCGCCACACACACACACCACCACCGCCTTCCCACAAACCCTCTAAATATCACATCACGCGTTAGCAGTCGTCGCATACCAATTTTATCAATTTTCGGCAGTTTAAAGGGGACTCACCTGATCACATTTTTAGGGGACTGAACACTTCATGCCAAATGGATTTAAAAACCATCGTCTACCAATTCGAATAGGTTCGCCAATAAATAGACACGTTCCTAATGGCCTAGTTTGGTTCTTTCAGAAACATATCACTCTATTATTGCAATAAAAAATAAACAAACACATTTTAGTTTAGTTTATCTAGGTTTCACTAGATGGTGCTAGCTGTCTAGCAAGTGAGAGTTTTCTGTATTGATTTCAGTACAGAAGTCACAAATGTCTAAACTAAGTGAACTAGGTCGTTGCGAATGTTTGTATGCGCTCGTAAAACATTTCGCATTCGTGCACGATGATTTTTAAGCCCGTGGGTCATGAAGTAGTGGGTCCCACAGGAATGTTAAGTGGTAGCTTTTATAAGTGGTAGCTTTTATACTTTTTTATTTATCATCTAACTTTTAGTCCAACATAACGGTTTTTGGCCAAAAACGCCCTGACACGTGTGATCGCTGTTGCATCACAGACGCCGCTTAAATGACGTCACTGGGCGCAGTCGTCGCCTCATTGTTGCCAATATGGCCTTTGAGGGCTCCAAGCGTGAGAACCTTATATTCCAGAAACTCAGGGCAAATTCGGCACCTGCTCCTCACCGTGTGCGGAAAGTAGATGCTGGGTATTCCGACCTTCTGGACACCGCCCTGCTTTCCTAGATACGAATATGCCCTGGAGAGAAAGAACAAACAAATGGAAAAAGTTAGCCGTTTGTGTCGCCGAACATTGTAGGACCACGTAACAGTGATGGCAGGAAGCTTACTTCAGGAGCGTGAAGCAACACCTCGCGACAAACTAGCAACCAGTTATCATGAAGCAATTAGAGAGTTTATAAACTTTGTTCGACATTGATAACCATTTTGTTTCCTCCACACAGGTTCTCCAAACCCTCTCTCTAAGTTCTAAGCCTTCCACAAATGTTTAGTTCTGAGCACAGAGCAGTAAGTCTAATTTTTCGGTTTCGGATGTCATAAAAAAGTTAATTGTTTTACTTTTTAATCTTAGCAAGGGTATAAAAACCTTTATTCATTAGCCACCATTAAAAAAGAACGGTCTTCGTCATCTTCTGGTGATTATTTATTGCTGTTGGCGCTTTTTGCTTACTACTTTAAACGTATCCGATCTTGAAGGTGTGGCGTTCGCGGTTTTTGCCTTTTTTTGGGTCGCCGGAAGCACACTGAAGTCGACCTGTAAACGGCCCACCCGTGGCAACAATTAAGTTTTATTTGATCTAATCTGGGAATCGGCGTATACACTTCTTGGTTGCTATTTAAGCCACATGTTTTAAATGTATACCGGCGTATTTATTGCAAGTATTTTTTTCTTATTTGGGCATACGTATTGACGTAAGGTATTGGCGTAAAGAGTGCGTATTGGTGCTCTAAACTTGGACAGCATTGGAGAAGCGAGGGAGGGCACATTTAAAGTTCAGTCAAGTCATGAATATAATGCAGGTATATATATATATATGCATTAACCCAACTTTTAGTCGTTTATGAGTGCTTTTTCTCTTTTGTCTATCACTCTAAGGTTGCAGAATGCCCTGATAAAGTTTACACTTAAAATAGGCAAACTAAGAAGGTAAACCCTTTGTATTTAACGTTACACAATAAATGAAAGGGCATCGCAGAAAAAACAACTAGCAACGCACACTTTAGCATAACACAATGAAAATATTCACACAGCTATAGTTGCAGGGTTTGATACCAACAGTGCCTCTAACAGCAAGTTTGGATCTTTTCTCGTAGCAAGAACTCACAGAGAACATCAGATTTTACATCTGGGTCACTAGGCACGTTAAACCACAATGTCGTTGCAACGTTAAACCACAACGTTGAACCTTCCATGCGACCTGAAAAGTTCCTAACGACACACTCATTTAATTTTGGTGACACTCTGTACGATTGAAATGTCTTGGTCAGCTGAGACCATTTCGCTTCGTTCACAAGGCCTAGCTTGTTGGCGGCATCGGTCTGGCCTCCCCGAAACTCCTCTGTTCACTTCTCCAAGATCCCTTTTAGCTGTGTGTGCCACGAGCATTGCGCACAAGGGTGTCCTTCAATGGCAGATTTTTCAAGACTGTAAAAATTGAGGTAGACCTTTATCCCACCAATTTCATCTTAATTACGAGGTCATGTATTGCTTCATTGCTCCCAATCATAGCCAAAAGCTTCACGCATTTTTGCGTTTTCCATAACCACTGCTTACGAAAGAAGGACTGGGGCACCAGTGGCACCCAATGACACCCTTGCAGACTTCAGTTAAAGGAACTGATATTTCTTGCTTAAAAGACCAAACTCGTTGAAATAAATCCGCCAGGCAGTCACCGGTGGTTTTCGCTTTAAGCCCAAAAATTGTACCATTATCTATTTTATCTTTCACCCTTAAGACTTGTGGCTGCATTACATATATAATGATATTTAATGCAAGCTGGATTGCATGCTTTTGTGTTGGGGAGCGGAGCAGCAATCTATTGACGTCTTATTAGGCTGCACTTGTCCCTTTGCATGCACGCAACCCAAAAAAGCCATTCTGTCCTGTTATCTGCTGAGTACCTTTTTCAACAGAGAAGCTGTTCAGGAAATCATAATTTTTTGTGTCCGTATAAAAATACCAAGGCAGTGCCGAGCGCGCGAGCGAGCGGGGGCCTCACGGCGACCGCCCGACAGTTAACAAAAGCAAGAAAATTACGAGCGTTCGTGTGTGCGTGCCTCGCGACGACCGCCCAGCGTCCCCTGCGCACGTTTGTCAAGCCAAGAATACCAACTTAGCGAGATTGGCGAAGATCGCGGCGACCGCCCGGCAGTTAAAAAAATCAAGAAAATGCGAGCCCTCAAGTGTGCGTTTCCCGCGGCGACCGCCCAGAGTAACCGGCGCACGTTTGTGAAGCCTAGCATGCCCACTTAGAGAAGTTGGCCAAGATTGACAAAAAAAAAAAAAAAACATCAGTGTTCGGCGTAATCATGGCAAGACGTTTTTTAATTGCGATAGTATGCCCTTTGGTATAAGGTCCTAAAGGTACAAGTTGGCACCCGTTTCCCGGAGAAAGTCCAGAAGACAGTGGTAGTGGGGCTCCCACAGCCATCACTGGAGATCGGGGGGACTCCCAGGATGCAGGCCTGTTCTGCGAAGGTGTCGGAATCTCGCTGCACTCAGGGAAGGGCACGTCCATAACAGGCGACTGGTGTCGGCGTCTCCGGCAGGAGCTGTACAGAAGGGGCAGTTGTTGGTAAACGTGTCATGGTATCGCGGTGGCCACGCCCGGGTTACCGCAGGAGAGAAGGCCACCCCAACTCGAAGTCTACGCAGCAGGACCTCCTCCCAGCGAGTGAGCCCACTGGGAAGGTCTGTTCCACACAGTGGCATAAGAGCGCGTGTGGCGCGACGCAGATCTTCCTTTAGTTGGACAAATTGTTCTTGTGGGTCAGTCGTCAGCAAGGGCAGCGGTCGTGGAACCGACGTAAGGGGACAGGAACTATCCGTCGCAATATGAGCTGGGAGGGTATTACGCCGGATCCACGACAGTCGGAGAGGGCAGGGGTAGGTCTCTTGAGACAGACGAGTTCTAGGCTCCGCTGCACAAATCCTGTATGGCCGCCGTTGAATCCGTGTAAATTTGTACAGTAGAACTTCCAGGGGCTTGAAGAAGTGCCGGTAGTCGCGCCTGCAGTCCGTCCCGGATGGCTGTAAGCTTCGCCAGCATAGAAGGCGAGGTGCGGAGTGTTTAATAAACTCAGTTTTGGACCGCTTCATAATGAGAGGGACATTGCATCGCCGTAGTTAAAATGCCGCCTTGGGCCTCAGCGTCCACGAATGCCTCTACAACCTGGGGCTGGTTCAAAGCCGCCAGTAATGGTATGCCCGCGGAATGCGCCTCTGCGTTTCCGGTCGACCTACTGAGGAGTCTAATGAGCGGCCGGTTGTCACTCACTTGATGGTACAGCCAGAGCGGCCTAATTACAGGGTGGGCTGCTAAGGCGGGTAGTGAACGGCCCATGCAGATCGCCAACGGCGCTGCCTCAGCAATAAAATTAACTTTGTGCTTACGGGCGGACTGACGTTGATATACAAGCTCATCCAAAGTGTTAAGTTGAGGTTCTGCTTGAAGAGATGGTCTAGGCGTTATGTTAGGGAGGTAGGTGATCGTCCTTGATTGCGTCTCCATTGATTGCTTCAAGTCGGGCCCACTCCGCTTTGGTCATGTGCTGGAATTGAGCCTGATAAACAAGTCGTGGCTGAAGTATTGACCGCACCAAGAGTCGGGCCATTTTTGAAGCAGGAGCCTCCAGATTTTGCTCGGAACGAGAAAGACTTCATAGCGTACGCCCCTCCAAGGTGATGTCCAATGATTATCCCTTCCTAAAAAATGAACGAAGCTCACGCTTATTGCAACAATGATGGAGTAAAGGTCGTTGCGGGAGCAGCGAAGATGCAAATTGGATGCAATCGTGGATTTGAAGTTTACGTAGAGCTTCGCTACCTTCAAATCTTACGCGTTAGTGAACGCTTCCTTCATTGTTTTCGCATTAGCTGCTGTAAACGCTCAAGAAATCCTATGGTACTCACCAGTAGGACTGTACGAACCGGACGTGGTCTGTGGTCGCGTTAGGTTTCTGCTTCAGTTCGACGAAGCGAACGCAGGTGCGTTTCTCCCATTGGCGCATCGCATGCCTAATATCCTTCGCATAGTTTACCACTGGGAAAGAAAAGTGGTCCCCAACTGCAGATTATTATTATTTTTTGGGGGGAGAGTTCGCCTTACGGCATCAGTTTTATGCACAACATCACATCACAACATCACAACATCACAAGATCACACTGCAGGACCAGCGCCGTGGTCCTGTGTCCTTTCTTGTCCTGTCTTTTTAGCGCTGTTTTTTTCACTCGTAATCACATTGGTTTCACGCAGAAACGTCAGTAGAGACCGGTACTGAGGGCTCCATATCCACCGCGGCAGATCAGGGGTTCTCCCAGGATGGAGCCCTGTGCCCCGGAGGTGTTGCAGGCGAGAGGTTTGAAGGGCAGGGCAAGATACAAAGATTGAGTTCGCACTGTGACAGCGCAGTCATCAAGATGCACACTCCGGCGACGTTTCGCTACCGTGCATGAAGACAGGATCGCAATCCAATCAATCAATCAATCAATCAATCAATCAATCAATCAATCAATCAATCAATCAATCAATCAATCAATCAATCAATCAATCAATCAATCAATCAATCAATCAATCAATCAATCAATCAATCAATCAATAAATCAATCAATAAATCAATCAATCAATCGATCGATCGATCGATCAATTGTCCACTCGATAAATTAATTAATCGATCGACCAGTCGAATTATTAATTAATTAATTAATTAATTAATTAATTAATTAATTAATTAATTACTAGATTAATCAATTAATCAATCTATAAATTCATCGATCAATCGATCGATAAATGGATTGATTGATATATCTATCGATAAATTGATGGATCGATAACTAAATAAATCACTCAATCTACAAATAAATCGATGAATCGACAAATAGATAAATAGATCAATCGATAAATAGATAAATAGATCAATATAAGCAAATAAATTGATAAATACATCAAGAAGTTTGCTATACCGCAGAGACGTTATTCTCTCAATAAAAAGTAAAACCTGACTTGTTTAGATTTTATGGGTCATGTCAAATCTCGAATTACGAAGTCGCTGAAAGGACAGGTTGTTGCGGAACGTTTGTGGCGACTCTATCTTGAGGCACGCCGTGCGTGTTCAGCGCGGTTAGTGCCACTACCAAAGCCGGTGTTTACCTTTTCTTCCTACGAAAAAAGGCACAGTGGCATTGGGCCATGTGTAGGACGTCTCGTCTTTTGTGCGGTCTACGCCGTACAGGTGTGCCAGTTGCGCTTTGCTTATTCGGATGTCTCTTTGGTAAGCGTAGTCGCCGTTCCATTTTTTCCTCGCGCTCTTGATTGCCTCTAAAAACTGCGCCAAGGAGGTAAACAATATGTAGGCAGAGCTCACACATGACCAAGCAAGCGTTGAAAACGAGGGCCCAGCAGTAAGGAGAAGGAAGGAAGAACAGTACAGGAAAAGCAGGGAGGTTAACCAGGATACTGTCCGGTTGCCTACTCAGGGGGGAGGGGATACGGGAAATGAAAGGGAAAGAAATGACAGCGGTACATATTAAAGGAGAAAATGAGAGGAAGAAAATGAGGAAAAACACAAGGCGTGCACATGGCAACTACAAAGGCATAACAAAGAACGTACACAAAACCAGAAAATGCACAAAACTAAGGCGGTGCACTGATAAAACTGGCGAGCTAAGGGCACTGCACAGTAGTAATGAGAAAGTGCGCTTTGTGCGACATACCTTTTCTTTGTCGCTTCTTTTGTCCGCTTGGAAAATTGTAATCTCAGGCGGTTCTTCTGTGCTGTTTGTTACGTCGTCGAAATCGTACGAAACATCTGTGAACTGTAAAGCGCCGCATTAGCTGGGAAGTTTGGTTAAGCCTTCAGTAAAATAGTGTCAAATCGCTGGTTTAACCCTTTCAGTAACCGTGTCTCCATATGGAGACACGACTTTCTTCGTCATTTTCCTCGTGAAAACGAAAAGAGTTCATGCTACAGAGCGGTGCAGCTGATGTTCGAAACCTACGGAAGTGAAAGGTAGCACCATGTGATGTGGAATGGCGGAACCGCACTTATAAACATCGTATCGAAATGGACGCCACCAAGTTTTGTGGGAGCTCCGGTGTGTTGCCGTCCTAAGTTCTCTTTTACTGTTGCGTAAATCATTTATAAAGGCTAAAAACACCTCTTTCATGTGCAGAAATTATTTTCTCCCTCCTTGTTTGTGAACTGCCTCACTATATTTATTATTTTTATAGGGAACAGCAGGATTGGGTAATGGTGTCTCCGTATGAGGAAACGACGCCATTTGCGTAATAAGTATTCTAGAGAGACTGAATTTTTATGCAGTGAATATAATAATTCGTGACTGAAAGGGTTAATAGTTAGGTTACAAATGCAGTGTATAATTTCTTTTATCGCACTGCTTTAAGTATAGTTTACGGTTAACAAAATCCCGCTTATTTTTTTTTTTTACTTTGTTACCTGGTGCGACGTGCCGCTACCTGCAGCATGAGGTCGTTCGTATCTGTTCTGGTATTATACTTACCTATGCTACGCTAATTGTACTGGTTCTACTATGTGTATTGGATATGTGCGATCATAAGAAACGTCGAATACGTTGCGAATAGTGTTCGCTACTTGATTAAATTCGCAGCGCAGTTTTACAGTTCTAATTATTGAAGTTCTCTACTACCCACAATTCACAAATAACAGAGCGACGAAAGCTGGCTCTGCCGCATGACATGCAAACTCGTAAGCTTCACCACGTGGCATACCTTCTTTTTTTTTTAGTGGGTGGGGGGTTGGCTTTTCTGCACAGATGTAGAGTTCGGCAAAAACCCTAACACGTGCAAGGCTTTCGTGAAACAAATGTTCGCAAACCAAACTATGGTGTAGTTAGCTGAGGTGGAGCGATACACTTGTGTAAAACTTAGACGTCAAAAATTTCTTTTAACTGGGTGGCATGAGTGAAGAACCAAGATGTATTATATGTTGGTTCTCATAAGGTCATCCGAGCAAGTGGCATGCCTAGCAAGGCCATCTCTTTAATGACCGGACGGAACGAGCGAGTTAAACATACTTTCTCTATTGACAGTATGTTGAGGAATGTCTGACATTTCTTTTATCAAAACGTATACCAAATTTTTATTCCACCGTTTTGCCATCCACCCTCAACGTATTATTTTATTTTTGTTTCATTTTATTATTAAGCATGAACACTGAAATACACGTGTTAAGTCCCGACTGCTTAGTTACCATTTTTATAGCTGTTTTAGAAGCACTGTACAAACAGAAGCCAAAATATTTGTATTTAAAAATATCCGATTTTATTTGCAGTCGCTTTTTACTTTCCACGTTCGCTGCGTAGTCCCAAATTTGATAGTCACTCACTCTTACGTTCATTTAGTTGATGTTGCCGCATATGATATTTCGTCATTTTGAGTATTGCTTGGGTGTTACACTTTTTTGTGGTTGGACTTTTCAAGAATTTGCTTTACGTTTACGTGCAGGGATTATTTATTTTTGGAATCATTTTAGTGTATTGCAAAACAGGAATAATAGAGTAAAAAAGAAAAAAAAAACACTAAATAATGCTTCTTGAACCAGACCTTTTTGCTCCTTTCCAGACCAAAACCAGCACAACCGATCAAGTAAACCATTTCTCTTTTGCGCAATGGTGCGTTGCATATCAGTCATTTTTGTTGACAATAGTCATTTTGTTGATCGGCAACTACTGATTAAATATCTTATGCTCTCTGACAATTGTTGATGTCTTATTTAAGACATTTCGAGGCAGAAATTATTGGTCTAGAAAGGCGACGTGAAATCTTAGTGTTTATTGTTTCTCTAACCTGTAATCAGTAATTTTTGTTGCCAATAGTTATTTTGTTGTTAGGCAGCTACTGATTAAATACTTTACGCTATCGGACAGGTGTTGATGTCTTATTTAAGACATTTTGAGGCAGAAATTACTGGTCTAGAAAGGCGACGTGAAATCTTAGTGTTTATTTTTTTTCTCTCGCCTGAAATCGACTGTACTGCTGATGTTCGCTGTGGTTAAGCGTACGTCACGTCTCATGATGACATCCCGAGGAACGTCGCTCAAAACTCAGACTTTTTGAAAAAGTATGGCCATTGCGGAAAAGTGATGTTTTGCATACCGCAAGGATTGACAACGCAGGCGGGCACGCATTTTGCAGAACTCTCAATGATTTCTGTGTAAATAAGAGTAACGGCTCGTAGCTTCCATGCCTCTCGCACGTGGGAAACCAATCACCTACTTGAAACTGCCCTCAAAGCAAACAGACACCTTCAGTAATGGCAGCGCGAAAATGCTTTGCTTAACACTGAACAACTTCAAAGTAGAACCAGTCCTTTAAGAACTGTGATAAGCCGGAAAGCTGCACTTGAAAAAATAAAATTCACGTATCTCCTCGAAGTGAATCATGACAAGTAGGCGAAGCACTGGGGATCGTTCTTACCGTAAATCACCCGTGGGAGTGCTTACTGCTGCTAAAACGATTTCCAATGCAATCCAATCCAATGCAATCCAATCCAAATCCAATTCAGTGCAATCCTATTCAATGCTCCTTGCTCATGCGCGGCATGGCTCTCCAGGAGCACTCACTCACTCACTCACTCACTCACTCACTCACTCACTCACTCACTCACTCACTCACTCACTCACTCACTCACTCACTCACTCACTCACTCACTCACTCTCTCTCTCTCTCTCTCTCTCTCTCTCTCTCTCTCTCTCTCTCTCTCTCTCTCTCTCTCTCTCTCTCTCTCTCTCTCTCTCTCTCTCTCTCTAACCGTTTGTGAACCTTTTATTTTGTTCGTGTTAACGTTTTGAGAACCTTTTGTTCACAGATTCTTCGATTTACACGGTGCTGTGCCGTGAGCACGGACGCCGGAGAAGCCTCGGCCTTAAGGGACTTCACCCCTAAAAACTGATGGTCCTCTTGAAAAGCAGCGGAGAACAAAATCGTATGGTGAAATTGTTTCCATAGGACAACTTACGTTGTTTTCGGAAATTGTTGCTGGAATAAAGGCCAGGGCCAGGGCAAGGGAAAGTGCTACGACGATGGCCATGTCACCACTGCTTCGGAGACTCTGGGGAAAGGAAAAAAATGTGGAGGTGAAAGGAGACTAAAGGTACGGGGCGAACAAGCCGGCTGGCCCGTACTAGTCGTGCTGAAATCTCAATGCTTGCGTTGTCTAATGACGAATAGCGTGCAAGTGATTTCGTTGTGAACGCAAGCACTGGACAGCCTCACAACGGTGGAAGGATTAATGCGTGGTTCAATTCTGAAGGGCGTGATTTTACAGAATTCACGCCACTAGAATAGTTCTGGTAGAAACGTGTCACCTGTGACAAATTGTTCAGAAGAACGTTTGTACCCTCACGTGAAATAGCTTTTTTTTTCTTTTTTGAATGCGTGCCGAAATATCGGTAAGAATTCAAATTGTTGCTTAAAGTTCTTCAGCTACATTTGGGAATGCACGAAAAAGAGAATGCACGACACTTTTTAGTACTACGGGAAGACGATTTAGTTTTCTATAGGTCTATATGTCTACATTAATTCTCAAGCCTCATCGAGAGTTTTTTTCTCTAAAGCGAAATACAAAAATTTGGAAATGAAACCCCACCTAAAGAAGAGGAGAATTGTTGAGCGAAGCGCCACCGTTTCTGTGATTTGTCTGCTTCATCGCTCACGAGGACGCGAGTTCAATTCCTGGCCGCGGTGGTCGCTTTTCTGACGGAGGCGAAAAGCAAAAACGCCCGTGTGTGCGAGGTTTAGGCGCACGTTAAAGATCCCCAGGTTGTCAACATTAATCCGGAGCCCTCCAGTACGGTGCGCCTCATCGCCTGCGCTGCGTCTGCGCGTTAAACCCTGCAATCAATCAATATGTTCTATTACTGGTGATGAAGCATTGGAGGTTTCCTCCGCGCACTTTTATTCTAATACTCAGTTCGGCAAGGACAACAAATTTGGTACGGCACATCCGTTAATACAGCGGGAGTCGTGAAACTGGTTCAGGCAAATTAAACGAGAACATTCACTTACTTTCTTTCTGTGTTCAGTAGTCTTCCTTGCTCAAAAATTCTCTCCTTCCCCGGCCCGAAGTGCTGCGCTTCTGCTTCGAGGTCACCATTGACTTCAGCTACAATCGAACGGAAACTGCGCAGTGTATGCGCGCTTCCTGTGCGGATGAGGAACTGGGAGAAAGTCGTCGCCGGACGACGTCACTCTTCGGGTTTCACTGCTTAAGCTTGTTGTGATCAGGCAGCTCCGCTATTGCACACCTCGCAGAAAACTGTGATTGAGATATAGGTGGCATTTCTTTCTTTTTGCGTGACAGGATGAGTACCCGTGGCTGACTAAACAGGATGCTCGCGTAGACGTCCCCTGCCTCGTAGAAGCACTTTTTCATTGCAATCTTGTCTTCAAACGCGCATTTCTGCCCGAACGAAACTGCGGGGCTGTGTTCTTTAAATCCTGCGAATTTATTCTCTATAGACTTGTGGGAATTAGTCTTTCCCCCAGACATTGGAGGGGCAAAACGTCTACCAGATTCAGGCTGGTGGAGACCACTCGCATCGGACTATACCACGCTTAACGGAGAAACAATGCAGTAAGAAAATTGTCTTCGCTCCACACCGGCTGCTGCGTTGTTTTTTAAACCCGTTTTCTTCTACCTTAGTGCTGAAAAAAAAAAAAAAAACTTCCGCACGGAAGCGGCTGCGTAAAAAGTCGCTCCACGACCGAAATCAGTCTTTCTTACGGAGAGGCGTCAAAAAGCATGCATGCGAAAAACCAGCACGCCACAAAAGAGCACGACGAAAAAAGAGCACAGCGAAAACAGGGCAAAACGTCAAAACATCATTGCGTCAAAACAGCGCGCTTTTATGGAATGCCTAAATGGGCAATTATTTATATTTTTAGCGTGTGTACAAACAGTAGGAGGGTGCAAAATGGTCTCTAAGATTTATTTCGTTCCGTTACTGTTTATCAGGCCACGATTGTGGCAAGGCAAGTAACGGCATTGAAAATGACGAGCGTATAGCTTTACCTTTGGTGGTGAGTTATGGCTGCGGAAATGGCAAGGTATTTATACCATTCCAGCGGCGGCGAGTTATGGCTGTGAAAATTGCAAATGTTTAGCATTAGCCTCGGCGGGGAGTTATGGCTGTGAAAATGACAACGGTATAGCCTTATCTTCGGCGGCGACTTATGTCAATGAAAAATGTCAAGGGTATATATAGATTTACCATCGGCGGCCAGTTATGACGATGAAAATGTCAATGTTATAGCCCCGCCTTCAGCGGCAATTTACGACTGCGAAAATGGCAAAGGTATAGGCTTGCCTTCGGCAGCAAGTTATGCCGGTGAAAATGACGAGGGTATAGCTTCAGCGGCGAGTTATGGCCGTGATAGTGGCAGGGATATTTTTTTTAATTTATTGTTTGAGGAATGTGTTATTTCTTCACCCATTTGTTATGTAACGCATGAAGCTTGTACACCTGCGTAATTTTGTTTCTAGCTGTAATTAACCGCTTCGCTGTTCATTGCTACTGCTGCTGCTTGTCTGAACGGGGGCTGCGGCCTAGTCAAGCCATAATGACGGCTTTTTCTGCAGCTCCTCTGTCTCTCTTTGTATGTTTTTGAGGCAGAAATAAACATTATTATATTATTATTATATTATTATATAGCCTTTCCTTCGGTGGCGAGTTATGGGTGTGAAAATAGATAAGGTAGAGCCTTACCTTCAGGTGCGAGTTATGGCAGTATTAGCGGCCTCATCATCGGCGACGAGTTATGGCTGTGAAAACAGCAAGAGCCCTACAGCGGCCGCGCGTGCCGCAAGCAGGGGTTTATGCAGAATTTCGATTTTGGGGGGGGGGGGGGGGGGGGGGTGTCGGTGGGATGTTTGGGGGGGGGGGGGGGTGTTGCATAAATCCCTAGGCAGGGTGCTTGTGGTTGTGGAATCTTTTTGGGGGGGTGTCGAAGTCCTTCTGGGGGGGTGTGGGGGGGGGGTGTTAGGGGGGTGTGTATAAATCCCTGGCCGCAAGCAGCTATGATGTTTGCCCGGTCTCGGCATGCGAGTGGTCAGTGCGTTTCGTCGTCTCGCTCTGATTTAGCTGAATTTTTTAAAGCAAAGCTTTACTAATCTCGTCGAGCGTTTTCGCCGTCGCGGTAAATTTGACCTTCCTTTCACTGCAGCTACGCCGTAGCCTTGGCGAAGCATCACGTGACTCGCCAGGCCGAGCTCCGCCGACGGCCGCGTTCGCCGCTGCTGACTTGGCGCATGCGCTCTCCCTAGCTGGTTCGCACCTGACCACGTGACAAGCCGCGTACATGCGAGCTTGGTCATGAATGAGAGTGCGGTCGTGCCGTCTTTGAGAGTTACTGGGGAGTTGGAGCTTTGAGCTGCCGTTGGCAAGCGGCGTCTGGCCACCCCGCGGATATCGCCCAGCGAGCCGTTCGGCTCGGGATGCGCCGGAAGCGCAACCACAACCGTAGACAAAGGCAGGCTTTGGAGGAATTGTACAATAATTACAGCTAAATGAAAGGTTAACCAAGTGAAACCAAGACTTAGCCAGGCTAAGCCAAGCTTTCTCTATGAATATCCAGGGTTTTGCTGACATAAGCAGCAGCCATTTTCTCTTTTCGTCCAATCTTTGTAAGCCTACACCGCCTGCCTTTCGTAGGCGGATTTTTCGTTCCCAATTTACCCCTTACTCACTCGTGCCGCGGCTGACAACTGCATCCGCGTTCTCGGGATTTAGCGCATCATTATGTTTACGGATAATTTAAACAAAATGTTGTTGGTCCCTCTTCATAGGAACCGGTAAAACACGAAAGTGAAATGTGCCTTCACAGGAGCAGTTGAATGTCTATTGTGCATCGATATGAACTTGCACATCGCTATTTATATTTCGTCGGTATGGCACCGTTATACCCATCAATGTTAGACACTGGATTGCACGCGCCGGAGCATTGCGTAAATTCGACTGAAACCACAGGCGCTCGCAAATCGTCCCTGCGAACGAAACCAAACGGGTTGTGAGCGAATCGTTTGGCGAACGTCACGAGCGCGACATCCGCAAGTCGGCTTCTCCGCAGCTTACGCGCGCGTCCCCCGTACACGTAGGCGCTTAGGGTGCCTCGATGCGCGCCCGCTCTGCGGAGGGTGGCGCCACTCTTTGAAGGGGTCGCCGCCGCCAAGACCGGTTCTCGGGAGGCGCCGCCGCCATTTTCTTGCATCCCGCCCCCGCCGACTCCCGCGATAGGCGCGCGAAAAGCGGCGCTCTTCACAAAATCTCTTTGCAGAATGTCTGGGTGCTGCGTTCTCTTGTGTTCTAGCAGCGCTAAAAATCTCTGGAGCATGTTTCGTTTCCTAGAGACCCAAAAAGGCGGCTTCTGTGGACGGTGAAGATCAAGCGGGACAAATGGCAGCCGGCGAAGCATTCCTGCATATGCAGTGCAAGTACCCAGCTTCCAAGCAGTGCAAAATCTATTTGGGGCTATTGTAAGCTTGTCTGTGTGGCTGTTTCTCGATACCAGACGCACGGTTTTACGTGTTTATGTTGGAGGTTTCATCATGCTTTTGCGGCCTTTTTATATTTCGATCGATGCAAACGGACGTGGCCTCTTAAAGCGGGGGGCCGATATAAAACGTGTGGCGCTTTGCATCTTTAGTCATTTCACTTTGTATCACGAAATAAGGCACTCGTTGTAAAAAGGTGTGCGACCTTTCTCAGTCCCGAAGCGTCACCCCGGCGCATCACGCTTACTTCCCCAAAAGCCCATTTTTTGGCAGTGTGAATAATATATCCCAAAGCGTAAAACTGCATGCGACGCGTTATGCTCGTGTTTCTCCGTGTTGTCTCAACTTAAGGTCTCTTATAAATCTTGTTGTGCGCAAAACTTATAATATTTAAGACAGTTATTGTCGCTTATCATGCCATAAAAGTAGCGCATGGAGGTGAAAAGAAATGTGTTAATTACACCTCTATTATGTGAATCATGTGGGGATGTGAGCCGATACGCGTGGATGCTGGTTTGTTTGATTGGCTTGATTTCAAGTCATTTATTCTTATTTCTCGGGAGCAAAAGGCACCTATATTGACAATTTAGCGTGCAGGCTCACTTTGAAGGATCCTGTTTTGAACAAATCCGTGCAGATGGATGGAAGGAGCTGAAGCCAAATGCTGTGCTAACGCCTTTCCCAATCAGAGGTCGGCATTTACCATTTCATTTACTGCGTGTTTTCGTATAAGGGCGTACATTACTTTAAAAATCGGTCCAAAGCTGCGAAAGCCACCCGGAGACAGAACGCAGCCTGAGCCCACATCCAACAATGAAGAGGTGGACAACCCCGCTGAAAAACTTCACGCATCATCAGACAGCGCAAATCCTCCCCGAGTCAACTCACAAGAGACGCCATCGGTATCACAAGAGACGGTATCACAAGAGACGTCATCGGAAAACCTCCAACTCAACAGCCCAGGTGTCGAAGCTTTGAATGTCGAAATTCCAAACTCGACAAATAAAACTCTCACAGCTAGTGAGACACAAAGGGATTGAGCTGAGTTGAAAAAGCAGTTGGCAGACCTGGAAAGAAGATACACCGCACTTCAAGAACATCACACACATGCTGAGAACGCAATTCAAAACCTCAAAGAGCAAGTTCGAAAACATTCGAGCGTAATCGTCATTACCTGTATTATAACTGCAGTGAAGTGTGTTTGTATCATTTTGTACATAATGTATTATGTATCAGCAGTGGAGGATGTCGTTCATCACTTTGTGCATAGTGTATTTTAGCTTCAAGGTATTAAATGATTTTCCTACATCCGTGTAAGCCTTTATGTTTAGATTGCAGCCCAAGGTCGCTGGTTCGATTCTCGACCGCGGCGGCCGCTTTTCTGATGGAGACGAAAATACAAAACGCCCGTTTGTTCGAGATTTCGGCGCATGTTAAAGATTCCTAGGTGGTCAAAATTAATCCGTACCCCTCCACTACGGCGCCTCATCACCTATGTAGCGTAGGCGCTTTAAACCTCACCAATCAATCAATCACGTTCAGATTGCACAGTGCATGCATGACACACTTTGCCGCCAGGCAATCCTATATACGTAAGTACCGAATAATAGTTTCAGTGGCTGTAAGCGTGCCGGACATTCGCACTTGAATATGCAGCAGTTCCCTTCCTTCGTGTACTCCGCCTACTTTCTGCTATGTTTATATATAAACGCAACGACAGCAAGTTCACGGCGCCGGTATGACACGACGGCGTGAAGTTTTCCGCCGTGTCACCTATCGTAAAAAAAGAAAGGCATTCACCATACCTTCGCTTATCACCTCAAAATAGAGAATCCTTCACCAAAACCTTACTCTTCTGTTCATCTACACTAGAAAAAGAATGTATATCAAAAGTAAATCCAAATCAAGCCCACACAGTTAGCGAGACCAGCACTATCAAGGCGCGTCACGCAGCAAACGCGCGCCCCGCGCCTAGCGGATGCAAGAAAATGGCGGTCGCGCTAGCAGACGACGCGGTTGTCCTCACCCTCAGCGGAGCGGGCGCGCATCGAGGCACCCTATAGGCGCTGGCATGGATGCGCCAACTGTCGGCGCTGATTAGTGTCATGATGCACTACTTCGCTTCGCCTCTCCTAGATGGCAGCGCCATCTGAAAAGAAAGCTAAGACGCGTTAGTCGTCCTATTCACGCTTCTGTTCATAGCGCGTTCTGGAGCGCATTTCGTACCTCCCATTGCGACAGAAGAGTTCTTGGCTCGAATCCAGGTGCAGCCGCGTCAATCGAAGTTTTTCTGGCGATTTCATTTCCGTGACGGATATGACCTCAGTTAGATCTTGGTGGACCCCGGCATAAAACACTTTCATGTGAAAATGTACGGTTTTATTGCGAAGAAATTAAAACCACTATATAGGCTAGAGCTCTGTAGTCAGAGGTGCTACTTGTTAATACAATTAAAAAGCAAATACACATCATAAAAATTGGGGAATTAGTATTTTAATTGCGCTGCGATGCGGAGATCCCGCCTTATAAAGAATAGTTCTGAAAGTGAAAGCCCAGTACATACTTGCAAGGTTTTAAGACCACCTCAGAAAGACAAGGGACCGAAACACAGAAAAACAGGCAGCACCGTGTCTTTCCGCAGCAACGCTTTTAACCGTATATGTGAAGTAAATATGAAGGCGTAAATATGGAGATCGTAAATATATATGGAGGTGCAGCAAGAACATTAAAACTGATTTTCTCACAGGCTGGGAGGAGGAGGAGGAATAACCTTGATTTCTACATTAATTCAGGAGTAGCGGCAATGGGGGGTCTTCTCAGTCCAGAAGTCCCTACGCAAGTCTACAAAGGGAGCCAAACAGTGAGATCCAGAGTTAACGCAATGAATTTGTTGTTTATGTTATAACGTGTGGTACGTAGTCCACCCAATGGCGGAAATTTTGGGGCAACCAAAGTAATAAGGCAGTGCACCCTTCGGCGGGAATTGCAGGGCAGCCAAAGTGCCGTTGGCGAAAATTTTGGGGCCGTGAACGTACCAGGGCTATACACCATATTCCTTGCTGGAGGTGGGCGCGGCCATTTGCTTTTTTTGACTAGAGTTCCTGTATACACTATACAGGAACTCTATTTCTGACCGGACGCTAGCGCCGTCTATGAAGCGACCGCCGAAACCGCCGCACTGGGCCAACTAGGCTGTCAAGTGCTCCGTTCTTTCCGTGCGTCTGCTCGGTACCCGTGCATTACAGAGTGAACCATAGTGGTTTGGCGTCAAGTTAGCGGTTGCAGGGCTTGTGTGTGTTCTGTTTTGTTTTCACCATTTGTGGACGGATTTTAGGTCCTAATTTGCTGCCAGAGAGGAAGATGCCGACTCCGGCTGTTGCGAGTAGCAGTAGCACTAGCGGTAATGGTGCCGGTGGTGCTCCGCCGTTCCGCAATGCAAACGTACCGGTATGGCACCGACTGACATAAAAATCGATATCGGGGAGTAAATACTTTTCAATGCCACCATGCTTGTTATGTTCACCGATTAGTCATGTTTACGGAAGCGCGGACTACGAATGCGGAGCGCGCACAGCATGTGGGTCACGCTGATCAGCGCTCCCGATGGACTTTCGACGAGGCGATTGCTACGCTGTTGACATTGCAATGCAATATGATATTTCTTAACTAGGCTTATGACGGTTACTGACGAAACGAAATTACCTGGGTGGAAAAATAACCCGACCGCACAACCAGTCAAATTACTATTCGAAGGTTGTGCAGAATGATCGGCATTTGGGCGAGTTGGTATTGGTTCATCATGATCGTGATCATGATTGGCCTCACTATGCGCAGCGCATGTGACCTGTCACTTGGAGCCCACCTTTGTTGAACCTCTACTTGCACCACAAATGCTTTACGCGATCAACAGTAACTGCTTTGTTATTGTAGTACTTTAGATTCCGTGACAACACAAAAGGATTAGAAGCTTTTCCTTTTGATCGCGTTGTGAACAGGTTGAGCTATTTTCTAAATGAAGCGTTCACGTATCTCGAGCTGCGTTTCCACATTGGGCTGCCTGCTTATCCTGCTATCAACCAGCAGTGTGCGATGGAGAAAGTTGTCCTTTCATATCGTTTGGTAGTGTATTGCGTTCGCCTGAAAAAAAAAAGTAAACAAAACGCAGTGATTTAAAAGGTAAGATTAGATGAAAAGGGGATTGTTAATGGCACTCGGCTATAATGACCAAACAATATATGGTATTTTAAATTGACCACAAGGAACCAGAAGTTATTGTAATGTTGTATTGTATCGGCGCTCGTGAAAGATCCTCAGGTGGTGAAAATTAATCCGGAGCCCTCCATTACGGTGCGCATCACCTATGAAGCGTCGGCGCATTAAACCCAATCAATCAATTCATCAATAAACCAATCAATCAATGCTGTATTGCAAAGGATAAAGTTACTTCTAACACTTCAGGGGGTTCCATTCCCTGTCACAGCTTTGCGTGTGATAAATGGATTTTGCTCCGTCTGCTTGCCGTCCAAGTGCACCCAACAAACCCTAGAGTTGGTCGTTGGTACAAAGTCGTTGCGATTTATCGACGGCGTCCACCGATATCTCAACTCGGTGTCCGTTGGGAAGCGATGCAGCAAAAACACGTCGCAACCGCAGAGGATTTCCTGCAGGCAGTGTCGTGCAGATGCGTGCTGTCGCCGATTTTTTCTCGCTTTCTCTGGTTCGATAAATTACCACCGCACAGTGCTGACCAAGCGACGTTTGCACCTTGAACGGTATCACAGCAGTGGCTAAAACAGTTGAAACTTCTGCAAAATAATATTTGCAAAACAAAAGTTGTGCAGGGTGGTGACCGGAAAGACCATCCGTGAAGCGTTTTCTTCGAACCGGCGGTTTCACTCCCGTTCCTTGGCCTGCGAGCGTGTTTGCATCCCGCAGGGTGATGACGAGGAGAGACCTTCCGGAACCGGCGGTTTCCCTCCGGTTCCGCGGCCTGCGGGCGTGTGTGCATCCCGCAGGGTGGTGACCGGAGAGACCTTCCGGAATCGGCGGTCTCTCTCCGGTTCCGCGGCCTGCGGGCGTGTGTGCATCCCGCAGGGTGGTGTCCGGAGAGACCGTCCGTGACGCATTTCCTTCGAACCGGCGGTTTCCCTCTGGTTCCGCGGCCTGCGGGCAAGTGTGCATCCCGCAGGGTGGTGACCGGAGAGACCCTCCGTGGAGCGTTTCCTTCGAACCGGCGGTTTCTCTCTGGTTCCGCGGCCTGTAGGCGTGTTTGCATCCCACAGGGTGGTGACCGGAGAGACCTTCCGGAATCGGCGGTTTCTCTCCGGTTCCGCAGCCTGCGGGCGTGTTTGCATCCCGCAGGGTGGTGACCGGAGAGACCCTCCGTGGAGCATTTCCTTCGAACCGGTGGTTTCCCTCCGGTTCCGTGGCCTGCGGGCGTGTGTGCATCCCGCAGGGTGGTGTCCGGAGAGACCCTCCGTGACGCATTTCCTTTGAACCGGCGGTTTCCCTCCGGTTCCGCGGCCTGCGGGCAAGTGTGCATCCCGCAGGGTGGTGACCGGAGAGACCCTCCGTGAAGCATTACCCCTGAACTGGCAGTTTCATGGTGACCAATCTCGTTTCTGCGCAAATGCTTCATTCAATCGACGCAAGGTATCTCAGAATGGAAATGCAATAAGCATTCTTATAAATTTTTTTGTATTATTGTGGTAGAGAGACATACCCATGGCATTGAGGGTGGGGGGGGGGGCGAAGCTAAGGGAAAAAATGGGGTTGCGAGGGAGACGCAAGAAAGGTACTTCACAGGTTTCCCGAATCAAGTTCAGCCCACGAAGAAGCAGTTATTGTGAGGGAAGTCTGGTGAAAGCAACAACACATCGTATTGTGCGGCAGCCCGTGTGTGTGCCTCCTCACATTTTTTCCTTCCGAGCTCAATACATCCCTAGTGCACTCCCTTTCCTTTTCCTCAAACCTGAAGCAGCAATCGCTGCGAGCATGGCATGACTTTGGCACGTAGCTCCGTGGTCTTCCTCTTTATTAAACAAACAATCACCAAGCTGCGTGCTGCATATACCCTGATTTTATTTTCCTCGTCGCTTGTAACCGAACTCTTATGTTGTTACCTCCGGCCGGAAAAGCATGGTTGCCGGGATAAGCAGCAGGAGAAGCGCTTGGGGCGCTCTAAGTCGCAGAGGACCCATGTGGATATTTTCCTTTTAGCAGCGACTCAATGATGCCCAAGAAGGGGTGGAAAAAGGTTAGGTCACATCTGTGACCTGGCGCAGTACACTCTACGGGCCAGTGTAACATGAAAGATGCCTTTTCGATGGACCTGGTGGGCGACAAGGACATAATAGGAGGATAAGGTCTCTAGGAGGGTAGCTGACGCCGCTTTGGGCGCCAGCAGCCCTAGATAGCAAAAGTTACGACGGCACATTTCACCATCCTGCAGGAATGCGGTGAGGTATCGGGAGTAGCGGAGTCAATACTCTCAATTGTCGTTTGAAGGAGCCGTCGTGGCGTTGCCCGTAGCCTATGTGCCTTAGATCAGAAAAGGAGAAAGCACATGTGGTGCAGTCAGGAGCAAACAGCAGAAGAGCACTGTCTCTCTCGCAACCTAGTTGGTCGACCAGATTGCGAGAGAGACACTGCGGAAACGATCTTTCTTGTGTTTGTCCCGTTCTTCTGTCGATTCTTCCCATAAATAAATATAGCTTTGTGCGTGGTGACCTGCTGCAATGGAGAAAGGCCGAGCATATAAAACTAAGGTTTCAACATAGAAATTGGCCACACTAAGGTAGGGTGGTCCAGCTACATGATAGAATAATTGCATTCGGGTATGACAACCAATGGACTCGCACATGCAATCGCACGCTCATGGGAGTCTTGTTGATGAGCCAAAACAGCAGCTATGCCATGATCACTGGCATACGTACGGGCTTGTATTGGGAAGATTGGTCTAAGTATCCTGAAAGAGGAGATGCTGTTAAAAAAAATGGCTGCGTATCTGCTCCTTTCGTTGCAAATGTCGACGAAAGACGGCAGTCGAGTGCGACCCTGCCATTTAAACGCCTCCCGTCTCTTTCCCGCTCACCTCTCATGCTGTTCGTCTCCCGTCCCTTTCCTCCCAAGTTAACACGCTAGAGGTTTGCTCAACTCAATTTAAATGTACCGCGTTCCACTGCTCCAGGCCTTGTGCTTCGATGCCAGCGCTGCCGTACGGCGGAGACGCGCGTGAATCGAGGTACCCTACTACAACGCTTGATAGAACTGCGTTGCCCTACTCCACGAGCGTTCCAAGCGGAACGTGGAAACTATATAGTGGAACCTTTCATTATATTGTTGCCGTTTGACATTTCAAATGCCACCTGGTAGCGCGGGTAACAGAAGGCGAGGGTTTTCTGCAGTTGATGTAGTATTTCATCTTCCAGCGCAAAAACCAAGCACCCATGAATTCATTAATAAAGGAACACTGCAAATATCACTGATGTATTGATCTTCAGTCTTATATTTCCGTAATGTCTGGTTCTTCTTCAACAATGTTGACAAGTATGAATATTGACACCGGACTTTGACGTTTAGATTTGGCTATGAGTAGATCAGACTATTGCGCAGATTTCTTTACTTTGGCCAGCAGTCTGAGCTGAGTGACAGGTAGACAGACAGACAGACAGACAGACAGACAGACAGACAGACAGACAGACAGACAGACAGACAGACAGACAGACAGACAGACAGACAGACAGACAGACAGACCAAAATTTCTGAGTTTCAGTAGCCCAAGAAAGATAAAAGTTGACAGAGGTTAACTGCGGTACTGCGTCGGGGCCCCGAAGTGGCAGGTTGTCGTGGCTTGCGGAGAAGTCCCCACAGCCGCGCAATCGTGTTGGTGGTGACGACTTTTCATTCACGGTGGCGAGCCGGCGAGAAAGGAAGGCACCGGAGAATGAGAAATGAAAGTAGAGTCAGGAAGAAACGGCTTACTTGCACGAATGCTTTGCTCTGTGGACAGCCAATGCACTCGCCATTTGTACAAGTGCGGCACGCACACACACAGCTGGCTGGCGCCGCATCGTTTCAAAGTGCTACGAGTTGTGCCGCGCCTCCGCCAGATGGCGCCACGGGTCCCGCGACCAAGAGAAGACGAAGTGAAACATCCCCCTCGTGAGGGGCACGATCAAATGCAGAGCATTTCCGGGGGCGCATGACGTTAAGTAGTTTGCGTTACGTTAATGCTGTTGCACTTGTGGCAACTGCTGACGAGAGAGCGCTCGTCAGCAGTAATTTGAATGAGTCAACGATATAAGGCGCGTTCGTAGCGTTTCATTCTGTGTCGGCTTTGTGGCGCAGTGGGTAGAGCACCATGTACATTGCGTTCCGCCCGCAGGGTCGAGGAAACGAAACCGGGCGCCAGATAGTATTTTTTTTTATATAGTAGGGACAACGACGGTGCGACGGACGTCAACGCGGGTGAGATCGTGAGTTACTGAAATGCTCCGCATTTAAAAACTCCCACCTCCCCTCGTAGGAACCCCTGTGTAGATGCTACGCATAGGCGGAGCGGCGAAGGGATCGCGTTTTATAGCGCGCATAACGTTGAGGGGACTGCGTAAGCCGGTCCCAGTCGATGACGACGTTGGCGTACTTGTAAAGCGGCGTGGACTCTAGGTGTTTGAGCCAAACGTGGATATTGCTTCGCCGGAGAACGGCACACCGGTTATATGCGCAGCGCGCCCGAAGGAGAGGAAACCGCGGAAGAGAGAGTACTGCACATGCGCCGGCCCCAGCGCGTCTGCCGTGGCTATGATGCAACGTGCCGCGGCTATGACACAACACAATCCACTTTAATCCAATCCAATCCAATCCAATTCAAGCCAAGCCAAGCCAAGCCAAGCCAAGCCAAGCCAATCCAATCCAATGCCCCTCGCGAGAGAGTTCGCTATCGGAGAGGAAAGGGGGTGAGCGGCAGAGAGCGCAGCTGGCGCGGCGAGGAGAATAGGGGAGGGGTGGACAACGCCGCCGCCGACGACGACGACAACGACGACGACGCCGGAGGGACAAGGCGAGTGAATCAGATGCTCTGCATCTAAAACTAAGCACATGGTGCGAAACACTCCTGAACTACGCAGCGGAGCACACCGCGCTGAGCGATGTTAGCAGCCCAGCGCGCACAGGCAACGCTGGTCCGCCGGAAGCGGAAGGCGAGCGAGCCGCCGAGAGAACTTGTTTTCGAGTATTTTCCTCCTTTCCCGGCTGCTTATGGAAAATGGTGTGCAGTCTAGCCGATGGTGGAAGTTTTGGGGAAGCCAAATTGCCAAGGCTGTTGTCCAGCGGGTGGTTAATATTTTGGGGCAGTGAAAGTACGAATGCTATGTCCAGTCGATGGTCCAAATTTCTGGCGAAGCCAAAGTGGCAAGGCCGATGCCGAAAATTTTGGGGGAGTGAAAGTACTAGAGCTAAAGTTTAGTCGATGGGGGGAATAGTAGGGCAGTTAAAGCTATGAGGCTATAGTCCGGATGATGGGCGAAATTTCGGAGGCAGCCAAAAAACCATGGCTATAGTTCAACTGATGGCGGAAAGTTTTGGACAGTCAGAGTGTCAAGTTTGTAGGTCAGCCGATTGCGGAAAGTTTGGAGCAGTGAAAATTGCGGGCCTGTATTCAAGCTGATGGCGGACATTTTGGGGCTGTGCAACTACCCGAGCGTATTCTGGGACCAATGTCATTACAACGGAAATATATGGCACGGAAATCACACTGCCCCGCCGAACTGCTGTTTACATGAAGTGTCATTTATAAAGCGGTATAAAGAGTGGACACAAGGTGTAGATCAATAATAAAGTCGCATTCCTACGCACGCTTTGGAGTGGAAAATGACTTCGACTGTACAATAGGACCGAAGGGGGAAGATTGGGTGGAATCAATAATTCGTTTATGCAAATTTTTTGATGTCCAAAATTTGAACTTAGACCGCAATATGGAGGAAACCTGAGCTTTTTTGTTATCTAAGCAGCAGTTAAGAAACCGAGCTGAGATTGCACGGTAAGAAATACACCCTGCGAAAAAACTGCCTTTTTTTTCAGTGACCTGCTTTTGCAGGGTGCTGTTCTGTCGTGAGGTCTGCTCTTGCCGGGTGTTGTTCTCTCGTGAGGTATTTTGAGACTGCTCTTTTGTCGCTGTCTGGTTTTGTCGCGTGTTATATTGCTCGTGTTGTTTTGCCGCGTGCTCTTTTGTTGAGTTATTTTTTGTCATCGTGAACTCTTTCTTACATCTAACCGGTTTTTAAAAGAACGGAACCCACTTCGCTGGCACCCGTCTTAGCAGCACAGAGGGAGTAGAAAACAGTATTCATGTTGACTGCGGGATTGCTGGAAGGAAATGCGCCAGCCAAGAAGCGGATCGTGCCCTCACATTCCCAACTACTCTACGAGAGATGGTTTGAAGTACGTCTTCGTGTGTACCCAGGGTCATTTCACGGTATACGGCAGGGGCTCCTTTTGGCTGTATTCGAAAATCCCGCTTTTAAACACTGAGCTTACTCTTGAAATAACGTTCTGGACTGAGTGCATCCCAGTACGACCCGACCACACATTACCCCACGAATCCACGCACGTACGGGTACTTGTGGTTGCAGGTGATGGCCAACACATCCAGTAGATCAAATTGGCAACATTTAAACTGAGAAATGTACGCTCTCACAGCAGCAGTTGTGTAAGCGCGTTGTCCGGGGAATAATTGCGTCGTTATGCTTTTGCCTGGGCACGTTTGTGAGTCCGCTATCGAGGACGCATCGTGTCACGTATGTTGATTTGCGTGACTAAGGTTACCCTTAAATAAAAGCCCACGGCGGAACTTCCGCTTAGAAACACTCGGGTAACCCATTCCAATTCCGGTACGGAAAAAGTAAAGCTTATTTTTGACTTATGCGTTGCTGATGTCCATGCAGACAGCGAACTTTGAAGATGAGTTTGCATAAAGGCGCATCACGCATAAAGTTCACGCTTAGGCTCGACGTTACGCCGAGTGATGCCCACGGTGCACTGTCGAGGGGGTCGCCATTGCTACGATCATAATCCTGCCATGAATCAAGGGATTTTGGAGCATCATTTCTAGGCGAACCATTCCCCGAATTCGCGTATGTTTCGTCGCCGACACGCCGCGACGTCTCAAAAGGCGCACTGGTGTAAGGACCTAAACAAATGAGCACCCGCAAAGCCTTCCCCTGGGTGCCACCCTGACAAAGAAGAAAAGTTTCCCGGGTTCCGCATCCGTTCAAACCCTTTGTGTCGGGAGAAAGCCCGCCGAGGAGTCGTATCTTCCGAGTCATTTCAGAGCTGGTCCCTGGTATGCAAATTAGGTACGGCGCCGTTTCTCCCGCGCGAGAAATCCGTCCGTCCCGTTGTGTCCGGGTCCTAAACCGTACTCGCCTCGAACCAGGTCCCCGGAATCCCCCTCGTTTCTTTCGCCCAACGTTTCCGTTTTTCTCCTCGCATTCATCGTTCACACCCGCGTCGCGGCTCCCGTTTTTATCCCGTCTTCAGAGGAGAGTACGTCCTGCCGCTTCTCCTTTCCGCATTTGTGTTCGCTTCGTCCCGTTCAAATGCTCGCGAAGGGGGCGAGGGAGATCTCGATTAGGATTCCTTCAGACGCGGCGGCCAGCTTATCGGGCAGCCGTGCAAATGAAAGCAGCGCGGGAGACGCGCAATGTCAAAAACGATAAGCCCCGGCAAAGGGAAGAGGCGAGCGGGGCGTGGGGATGAGGGCGAACAACTATCTATTATTCGTCCAGACAGCGGGACTCCGATGTTCCGCTTCTAGAACGACGACGCGGTGCGGTTGTTCGTTTTCCTTTCTTTTTCCCGCCCTTTGTCTTTCTATTCTTTTGAGGGCCACCTTCATTAATGCAATGGTACGGGTAGCATTATAGCCCTTCCTTTATCTCGCAATGGCCGCCGCGCCCGCAACACCATTCTCGTCTCCCCCGCGCACTTATTGCTTTTTTTTTTTTTTGCGTGGCTTTCGAGCGATGAAGAGATTGCCATCTGGCGGGTGGGAGAGCGGCTCTTGGAATGCGCACCCGGAATATTGGAATTTTTATCGCCTCCCCTAATCTATAGCAGCAGTTGGGCTGCCGGAAGACGCGAGCCCCGTCCCGCTTTGCTGCAGCCGCTGCCGTGCGCATTTAATATCGCCTTCTTTTGTTGTAATTATTCCACGGTTTGGAAATTTGCCGTGTAGCGGTCCAGCAGTTGCATTATTGAAAAATGCTGAGAGCGAGCATTCCAGAAGAGCGGGCAATGGCCCTTGCGCAGCCTCCACAGTCAATCTGAGCGCCAAGCGAGTTCTGGAAAACTTGCTGATGCAAGGCTCGCATTTGCATGACGAGAGTGCGCCATGGTGACATGAACGCAGAACGGCTATGCATGAGGACGTAAACCGATTTTGAGGTGGTTAGGGAGCATTCACGACACTTTGATGTTCCCGGTGGCACGGCAGTATTAACCGGAACATTGCAATAAGGCCCAAGGTACGAAAGCTACGTGTGTAATAAAACTACGTATTATGGCATAGACAAAATAAAACAGAAATAACGCTCACTGTTAAAACTAGACAAACGTTGCCTTAAGGCACGATTAGTTGCCTCATAAGGCAACTAATAAGGCATGATTAATTAGTTGCCTCGCACTGGAAAAGATTGAGGGAAGAGGCGTACAAGTTCTACAGAAGGAAAGGAAAATCACAACACAAGCACAATTTCTTCTACTAGAAAATATGCCGTTCTAGATAAAGGTCAGTCGTCATAGTAATACGAATGCTCTTGCGGTTGGCCGCGTAGTACGTCTTGTTTTAGAAGAAACGGAAGAAGTTAACTAGTATGCAACAGCACACAAGACTTAAAGAGCTTAACCCAGCTTAAAACCCGAATACAACAAATACTTATCATTGGGACATCAGGGTGACTCGGGAGACGATCAAATGGCCAACAGGTAGTCGGACGGAGACTGAGAGTTATGACCCGCGACCTAGGGAAGACAGCAACAAAAAGCGTTACAGGGAATTCGACGTCGAGAATGACGCCAAATTCAAGTAGGAGTTCGGCAAGCGGTCAGACCAGAATTGTGACGAGGCTTGCGAAAAGGAAATGACGAGAGTTCATCATCAACATGTTTGTGCACCCTGCAGTACGAAGGCCTCTTCCACGTTCGTTCAGCCGTTCCTGTCAGGCGATGCCCTCATCCATTCTTTGCCTCCGGGATTTTTCTAGTTCACCCCTCTACCGAGTCAATTGTCTTTTACAAGCACAGTTATAGTGTATAGAAATGGAGGGCGCTAAGGGATGTCCAAAAGGGAGTGTGATGATCAATTTTAGGAAGAGCGGAGCGAAAATTGCCGGACGGTGAACAATCGTTAATCGATTGGGTGAACAGTGAGAACCGAACAGAAGTTCGGTGATGTCCGTGACAAGGGGTCATTGCGGTCAGCTTTGCTGGTAAATTATCGTACACTTTCATTTAAAGAATTGTAACATTTTACAGTGGTGACAGTAATGTTTTCATAGAGCTGGGTAATAGCTGTCGAACTTGACAGATGTAAAATGAACGACATCCGTGCGTACAACATGGTAGTAATCTAGGAAACTCTGGAGGGCGGAGGAAGCCTAAAAGCAACCAACAAGAATCCAGCTATGGGGAAAGACGAATTGTACGCACTCAGTGACCAACATGGTAACATTACGCACAACATGGACGAGGTAATGTAAGAAGAGGGTCAATTCCACACCAGACTTTACGCTGGCTACGTTAGACCAGAGGGAACTACTGAGCCTACATGCTTAGCTAGCGATGTCCCACTAGTAAGGAAAGATGAAGTAGAAAAGGCCCTCAAGGGCATGAAAAGAGTAAACGCTGCACGTGACGATGGCATAACCGTGGATCTTTTAAAGGAGGGAGGAGACATTGCACAACAAAAGCTTGATGACCTATTTTCTAAACGTGTAAGGAATTTAAACGTACCCATAGGCTGGAAAAACGCGAACATAATTCTGTTTTACGAGAACGGAGATTCCAAAGACCCTAAGAATTAGACTTATCAGCCTGCTTTCATTTGTACAGAAACTGTTTACCAAGGTAACAGTTGATCGCATAAGGGAAGCCTAGATTACCAACAACCCCGGGAACAGGCTGGGTTTCGAAAAAAATACCGTAGAATAGATCGCATTCATGCCATCAATCAAGTAATAGAAAAATTTGCGGAATATAATAAGTCCCTTTGCATGCCTTTATAGACATGCAAAAAAATTCACGCATCTCCACGAAGTGAATCATGACGAGTGGGCGAAGCACTGGGGATCGTTCTTACCGTAAATCACCCGTGGCATTGCCCACTCGCGCATGTAAACGAGTGACAACGCGTGTGTACAGTGTATGCAATTTCAATCCAGTCCAATCCCATACAATTTAATTTAATCCAATCTATTTCAATCCATTTAAATTTAATCCAATCCAATGCACCTCGCGCTTGCGCAACAATTGTACACGGACGCCAAGACCTGGAAAAAGCAAGGTCTTAAGGTGCTTCGCCCCTATACACATTGACGAGGGATATCGGAGGACTCCCAGGTAAAACCAAGTCTACCGCGAGTACCTCATCACTGGGCGACATCAGCTCCAACGAGGTAAATGCTCTGTGAAAAAGTTTTGTAGAAACCAAGGTTAGTAAACCCCCCCCCCCCTTTACTATTGCGGTCTAGCCTAAATACCGGATGATTTCTCAAAGCGAAATATTTTCAGTAGTAAGCAATGATTCTCGAAGGAGGACAACAACAGTACTAGATCAACAAAATAATTAACTGAGCGGCAGTTCCACTGAACAATCCTTCAGAGATGCTATACTGACTCGTGTACTGTTGACACAACCATGGGCCCCGGTATATCAGTGCCATTAGTCGCAGTCGCAGGGAACACCTTTTTGCTTGCTGGTTTGCGTCGTGCAGCCTTAGCCTCATCTGCAGGGGAGATACGACTCTTCTGTTTTGTGGGGAGAATCTTTGTTGTAGACACGTCATTCACGCCCATGACGTAGGAGTCGTCGATGTCGACAGCCGGGACAGCTTTTCCATCCTCGTCATTACCAACAATCTGAAGTCCCTTTGGAGCAACCGGCTCGTCGCTGTCCCAGTCTGAATCTGATACTGCGTTATTTGTGGAGGAGGAGCCTGCACGAGCCTCATTATCTTGTGTTTCAGAATGAGTTACAATCTGAGGTTCAGAGGTAGAACATTTAGCAGCCTGGTAGTCAAAGGCAACAACCGGTAGTGAGCATCCCAACTTTGTTGCCAGAAGGCTTGTTATATGAGTCAGCGTGACAAGTCTCAGTAAGCGGAGCGACCACTTGCTGCATTACCTGCGTGCCGGACTTTTCAATTACTGGCGCTAGAGTGGCTGGAAACGCGGCTTCAGCAGCGGAACTTGTTTTGTGAACTGCTCCCGCATGAACCTAGGTACGACTTTTTACAGATCCGAAGGCTCAAACCTAGAGCAGCGGTTTTACTCCATTGTCTCTAATAGGAAACATTTATGAGACATAGCCGGGCAGTTGGAATGGGTTCCTTCGTGGGCTCCCTTACAGAGGCAGCAGAGTTCGATGTCTGATCGGCAGGATTGCGCATCATGAGTGTCCGCACACTTTGAATCTGAGATTTGACTTGCATCCTCGAAAAGTGTTACCATATCTCCAATGCATGCAGTGGCCTAGGCTCCAAAGGGTCTACCCTATGCACCAGCGGCCATCAAACACTGCATCCAATAATTTTTGCTGGGATGATGAAGAAGACCATGGTCGAAGAGGAGCATTCAATGATAAAAGTCCGTTCTTGAGGCACTCGATCTTCTTGGCGAGGGGGTCCCTTTCTTGGCTGTACGTCGGACACTCCAATAAGATGTGTTCAACAGTTTCTGGCAAACCACAGCTATCACAATGAAGGTTTGTGGTTTGACCGAGGTGGTGTCGGTAGGAGTTTGTAAGTGCTGCGTTGAGACGCAAACGATGGTAAAGCGTCTCAAGTAGACGTGGGATTCACTCTGGGAACCTCATTCTCAGGTCACAGTCTATATGATACAGAAAGGGGTGATGAGTTTTGGGGAAAGACCAGAGGTGGTTTCGTTCCTCTAAGGCAAGCTGCTTCGCTAGCGCTGCAGCCTCGTGCTTTGTAAAGGAAGTTTTCCTTACATTACGCAGTTGTAGCTCTCCGCGAGCCGCCTAATCTGCTTTCTCGTTGGCGAGAATGCCACAATGTGCGGGTATCCATTGTAAAGTCACACGATTTCCGGCGTTCGATTCCCGGCCGCGGCGGCCGCTTTTCTGATGGAGGCGAAAAGCAAAAACTCCCGTGTGTTCGAGATTTCGGCGCACGTTAAGGATCCCCAGGTGGTCAAAATTGATCCGGAGCCCTCCACTACGGCGCGCCTCATCGCCTGCGTTGCGTCGGCGCGTTAAACCCTACAATCAATAAATCAAATCACGATTTCCGGCGACGTAGGCTAGATGGTGCAGGTAGGTGACGACGCGGGATACATGGTCGTGAAGGCTGAGGCAACTGGCGTGCCGTAGGGTTTGCAGCGCTCTCTTCGAACCCGTCAATATAGCCCATTCTGCTTATGGCTGACAAAGAATGTAGCGGAGGGCTTGCTTTGTTGCATGTAGCTCGGCCTACCTGAATGAGGTTGCACGTTCAAGGCGGTAGGGCAGCGCTTGGCCAGTTGACGAAACGTAGACGCCATATGAACTACTGTGAGGTGTAGATGAACGCCCGCCAAAATGTGGGCCATATGTGAATAACGCCCCCTGATGTGGGCAAGCATGAGTTGAAGGAGGCAGAGTTGAGGGAGAGATTGCTTTGAGTTGACACCAGGTATGTTGAGTTTTATGCACACGGATGAGAGAGTCTAGGGGGAGGGGGAATCAGACGGCATGGTAGGACGAGCTTGGGATGGTACAGATTTAATAAATCTGTATTTAGCATCGACGACATCGGAGTCGTAGAGACTTGGTTCTCGGGGTATCCGAAAGACAGCAAGGTGGTCCGCCATGACTAGGGCGAAGTCGGTGGGTTCGGAAGGCTCCCCTGTGCCACTCCAGTCTCAACGTAGCGAGGCTTGTTAACCCAGTATTCAGAAAGCCAACTTACAGTATCTTGTAAGGAAGCCTTTCGGAAGGGCCGGAAGAGGCAAAGCATGAGACAACGACGGCGTGAACTTCAAAATCCGTACATTGGAGAATTTAAGGCGGCATTGTCAAAGTCTTCATTTTCCGGGAAATTAGACACCTGAGAACGAGGTTAGCGCAACGCCCGAGTCAGCGAACGCTGCGTGGTTAAGGCGCAACTCTGGGCCTCCTCGATTATCAGTTCCGGATCGTCCGCGGACTGCCCGAGACTCAATCCGGCACTTGTTTTTCCCATGTATTCCTTTGGGATTTCCGGTCCGAACGCAGTCCTCGGACTGCCCGCGGACCGTCCAGGACTGGTAAATCGAGGAGGCCCTCTGGCGCCAAGACAAAATGACACGCCTATGGCGGCGGTTTCAAAACATTTAGATCAGCGAAGTCTCCTTGACTGGACCGCATCGATAACTTCAAACTCAGCATCTCGGTATGTGCCTGAGGGCCTGTTGTACAAGTGGCATAGACAACAATCCCCAGTAAAACATTCCGCCACATTATAATTTCGTTTCCCCCACGTGGAACTTTGTTTTAGCCAAGAGTTCCATTCTGGTGTACAAGTGGCATGGAGGACAATTCTCAGTAAAATATTCTGCCACATGATAATCTCGTTTCCCCCATGTGCAACTTTCTTTCGTGGCGTCGTCCCGAAGATTGTTTCAGGTACTCGCAATGATTTGCGCACCAGCAGGCGTCACGGTGTCCGCCCCATAGGCGAGATAATTTACGCCTGTTGGAGGACCTTCCTTTTCCAATGAGTAATACATACATACATACATACATACATACATACATACATACATACATACATACATACATACACACACATACATACACACACATACATACACCCACACACATACATACATACATACATACATACATACATACATACATACATACATACATACATACATACATACATACATACATGCACTTGTCCCGGCAAGCTAGAGGTAGGCGTCCTCTTTGACCTTGAGCGCAACATGAGCGGCGGCGTCGCGTTTAAATGGGAAATGGGATGCATTTCTCTGTGGACTAAAGGAGTTTGATTGAATAAACTTTATGTTCGTCGGTTCCTCGCAGCAGTATTGTCGTAGAGCCGCTGGCTTGTGCTACCTACTTGACTCGTTTGACTAGATCGCGTTGTTCCTGTCCGCCCTCGCTGTTCAACCTCTGCTCGGCCTGTAACGCTTCATGTGCCACACTTTCTAAACCCAAGAATTATAAGAAAAAAGTCTGCCGGCATTGAAACAGGAACCTGGGTCCTTTGGGACAAGCGTTTAACCGCACAAGCGTTCAACCCACTACACAAGTGAGTTGTCCTCGAAAAAGAAGCAAAGCTGCTCTGCCTTTATCCCGTTTCGCAGTTTTTACAGCACTGCAACCAGAGAAAAAAATATTGCGTTTTTGAGCCGCATTTCCCGTACAAACCGGGTCAACTCTCCAAGCGTTGTGGTCCCGCACAAGGGCCGAGATCCAGGCCGGGCAATCGCTTGTACCAATTTTACCGGTAGGTGCCCGGCGTCACCAAGTCACTCGAATGCACACGGCGACTTCCCCAGCCTCGCTAGATGCTCAAATCGGTAGCCGCCTGTGGTAGGACATGCCGCCAGACTCCTTCACGCTCCGGAAATGCGGTGTTGTAGAAGACCGCGGGTCTCGCCAGGGGCACCTGATGCAGCTTTCTAGGCGTGAATTACCATTTCAAGGATCCTCACTCGACCAGGGACCCCTATACCCATTAGAGAAACCAGTGGGTGCACGGCGGTACGCGTATTCGAAACCGGTATACCTCCCGCATACAAGGACAGGGCTATAACTCTTAGGCATCGCTACGGTTTTAACAGCCAGCGCAGTTTTAATAGCGCTGCAACCATAAAAACGCTGTAACCATAACAGCGCTACAACCTTAGCAACCATACTGTAGCAACGCTGTGTTCATGGCAACCATAGCAACCACGATAACGCAATTGAACGGAAGCTTACACATCCATAGCATACAGAAGGTCACTGCTTTATTTTGTAAAAACCAATGTGCAGTCATTGTTCTGCGCCTCTCATGCGCTCTGCGCTTCCATCTCCCCCTTGTTCTAGGAGGCTTTTCTGTTAGTATTCGTGGCTATCAAGGGGAAGATGCAACGAGCGCACCTTGTCGACACACTTCGCCGTGCTCAGAATCCGGTTAAAATGTTGTCTACGGCACTTCTAATTTGTGAACCTAATACAGCCCGTTCCTACCTGTTAAATACGCCTCGTTAAAGGCAAGTGCAGACTGATATGAACTTGGCTTATCTTGCACAAATTCGAGTTAACAAACAGCGGTATTGCGCACAAGACAACGACGGTGAGTTCACAGCACACACAGTCAGTTTCGTCGCTGGCTGACGTATGTATTTTTTCCCACGAGTCTTAACAGTAGTGCAGAGTACTGTTGTACGCTTGTAGTTACAGTCTCCGGAAGAGGTGACGCTCAGTTGGGCCATTAGAAGCACTTCTTAAGATTCCCGCCACAGCGGTCACATATGCCTACACGTGAATGGGATAGTTCGACGACCCCTGCGTTCTAACGGCCACCGACAGTGCTTTAATCTATGCTCCTTAGGATTTCTCGAAATTCCGATTGTTTTTCGTTACCTGTGGTCTACGGAAAGTGCGAAAAGGCACTCTCCGGGGCCATTTGGCGTGGAATTCATACTCTTTCGTTGCGATTTTACAGGGATATTTGCGCCTTCCTCACTGTACCTTCAGCTACGGGTTGAAAAAAAAAGGTGGAGAGGGTCAGCACGGTGGTTTGGTAGAGGGTGAAGAGGTCGGTGAAGACGTGGAAGAGACAGAGAGAACGATCGCCGCGCTTGTTCGTTGCCCTTGCCTGCCGGGCAGTCAGCGCTCTTTTCGGAGGTGGACCCGTAGAGCCGCCGATAGGCGCGCTTGTTTCCGCGGAGCCGCGCAAGGAGTATTGGGGAGCCAACGTGCTGAGTACACTCGAAAAGGCCTAAACATCCTTAGTACGCTCGTAATTAGCACGCCCTTACCGGCCGCATTGTGACGACATTAAAGCGCGCTGAAACCCAATCGCAGTTAAAAATACTCCGGAACTGTCAGAAGGGCGCAGTGTTATTGCTGGCAGCGATTGCATATCATGGTAGTTTCCGCAGCGCAAATGCATCTGGTATAACTCTTTTGTAGCCTGGGGGTTGTTTGTACTGTCCACTTGCGGCGCTTTAGGCTACAACAAAATTTTACACTTAAAAAAAGTCTTCACGACGAGCTTCGCTAAGTTTTCGCTGTCTGTAACTCTTTATCTTGAGGAGGGAGGTATGACAGCGTAAACTACTCAGCGTGGGCAGATCTGCCAGCACAACCGATGACTAGAGAACGGCCCGACGATGTCGTTGAACAAGAACGTCCATTGTCGTGTGGGTGAGACAAGCGGTGCACGGAACACTCGCCAAGGTGCTGAAGTTGCTGCACGGTGGTCGCAGATGAAAAATAGTTGTGGCTGATGCGTTTTTTTTTGGGCTGCCCCACACGAAACACTGACATCTCTGTACATTTCTTGTGCACACGACAGCTCTTCGATGACAATATGAACTGAAGGATTTCCGCAAAGCTGGTACCACCGAGACGCCGAAAAATGTCCTCCTTTCTCAGCGTGACCCCTTGGTAGGAACGCTACATCACAGCGACCCGTGACAGCTGCAGTCGTCGTCTGGCCGTACCTGGGAAACAAGAGAAAGCGCAAACACATCTAAGTCAACATGCTTTGTGTCGTCAAAATAATCCGCATCGTACGCAGTTCACGAAGCGTAATAACCAGTGTCGGCATTTCATCGCCGTCCTTCCCATTCCACGCTTTGTTACATACTGGGTCCAGCACTGGCTACAACTTTATTTGTAACACGTACAGTCATTAGCAAATGAAACGCGAACACATAAATATGAACCAGAACGCAGAAATAGCGTGATTTCTTTTCATGCAAGTCAAAATGACGCGTGGCAAAGTTACAAAATCAAAGTTGGGAAATGGGGCTTTCGAAATTTAGTCATAGCGCGCAATTATTGGGCTTTAGCGAACAGCATTTTTCAATTTTGCGTGTCCTGGTTCATATTTTCGTGTTCGCGTTTCATTTGCTCATGATTGTACAAGCAACGAGGTTGCAGCGATGCGAACGCAGCGCCCCCGCAGCCGTGGCTGCTGCCGGTTCGGCTGACGTCACCCCTCTGGTAACGCGTTCTATGGTTCTGTTTTTCCGCATTCTGTCCGGGGATTGACGGCAGAAATTTTTGTCGCCGTGATCCATATACGGCTCACTCAATAGTATTCATGTGATCGGGCCCGCTCGATATAAGTGCTCACGTCTACAGTAGACGAAGACGCGTAACTTGCCAGTGTACTGATGCGTTGCACGTAGTGCTGCACCTACGTTTCTCGGGTCTGCAAGGACGTTGAAGCGCAATGGAACCCGCTCAGGCTTATGGATGCGAAATGAGCACGGAATGAGCCCGGGAGTCCTCCGGCATCCACGTTCGAAGTTCTAGCAATGTTGGATTGCAGCTTGATTGGTTGGCCGAGTACACCAGCTTACAGTGAAACCAACTGTACATTCAGGATTTGTGTTCACCTTGATAGACATACAGTTTTATGAGTATATTTTAAACCATGTCGGCAATCGTTACACGTTGTTAACGCGCGGTGTGAAGGGCCCCGTGTCGTAGAAAAGGAGAGGCTGTCGGCGGCGTTGACCGTGAGACAAAAATCGGTGCGAGCGAAAAATCCTGTAGCGCTACCCTGCGAAACCAGCGTGCGAGGAGGAGCGGAAAGTTCTCACCACTCGCGGGCGCCGCGAGGAGGTACGATCACGTCAGCGATGGCGTGTAACTCCCCGTAGCGAATAACAGAATGCGATCAGGCCCCAATAACGCTATCGATCGCATTCCACGCTTAAAGGCGAAGCTCAAGCGACCCATAAATTTGTTTAATATACCAATGTGCAAATTCAAACGCGTGTAAACTTTTAACGTGTCTAGCAACGATATTTCAAACAATAATACTTGCGTGCAATGGGATACATATGTGCTTGAGTTATTACAGGCAGCGTATAATGTACCGCAATCAAGGTAAACATATTTACGACAACTATGAGAAAGTACATACCTCAAAACGATTTTCTGTAGTCCATTGGAGAATATCCGCGGAATTTATTCTTGGACGCTATCACTACTTAGTCGCCTCTGCTTGCGCAAGCGACGTTTACGCAGCCCCAGTACACTTTACACGTTCAGCACCTGAAAAATAAAGGAAGAACAGTGGCATGCAACAAATAATTATTTTTCCGACACCGAATTTAATGCTCAGCAAAACACGCTATCCGAACTGCACTTGAGTTACCAGTAGTATAGAAGAAACGCCCATCGATTTATCTTTAATGCTCTCGTCCTTCATAAACATATTCGATTTCTGGCAATATGCCGAACGGTGAAACACTTTTGTCAAATAGCGATGCGACTTTTTTTGACGACTGCTTACCACCGCGTTCCCCTACGCTTTCCGCAAATCCTCGTGATTAAATCTGGGGAATTCAGGGGGACATTTGAAAGCAAGTACGCGAGATAGTGCTGAGAGCACCATCTCCCACCATAAAGACGAGAGCATTGAGACCTTTCTTGCACTTTTCCCCTAATGTACGTATACGTTGAAGCTTTTCCATATGCTACTATAGTGCAATTTGTGTCGCTAGTACGGTGAAGCTTCCTGAATCCACACTTTCGAAGATCGCAGTGAGTTTAGCGGCTCGAAAACGCATTCGTGGTATGTAAAGCCTAAAGAAACGAGAAAGCCTCCCTTACTGGAGGTTTGAATTTAGAAAGTGCGCAACCCCAGGTCATTTAAAGGATACTTTTATAAACATTACGTTGAAGACGAGCATAGAAATGTGTCTAGAATTCCTTGAAACGCCTAGATGCAACGTTTCCGGCGTTGGAGAATCCTATTAGGCCTACCAACCACTTATCAAATTCTTCTTTTTCTGTTCCCTTAACTCTTATGGCAAGCCGCTGAACTTTATGACATGTATAAAAATAAAAGCACTGGTACTCTCACTTGCGCATATGTAGATTAACGCCCTTCCGATATGTAAATTGGCGTCTCACCGCCGAAAAGAATTTTGCCGAAGAAAAATGGTCTCTTAATATAAGTGATGTGGGCTACCAGCGACCGTCGAGGAGTGCCATCCAATTTGGAAAACTGGCGTACCGCGTAAGTAACAAGGTCGGCAGGATATCGAAGGGACACCGCGTAGAGGCCACGTATTGAAACTAAAACAGCAGCAAGACCAATATTTCCAAGGAAAACCAGGAAAACGGATGACGAAAGAAAGGCAAAATATAAGAAACTTTTAGCTCGTGTAAAAGGAAAGCGTAGAAACAGCTCGCGTATAACGTCGGCATCAATTATGTACACCGCACTTCGGACACGTTTGAGGTGTGTCAAAGGATGCCTCAAACTTTTTGTTGTTGTTTCATCTTCAAACGATGCGAAGAGACAGAGGCCGCTGAAGGTCAGTAGGAAGATTGCACTTTCGTCAGTGATAAATACCCTTGGAGGTTGCGCGGTGGTGGCAACCAACCACCCGAAATTTGAGACTGCCTGATAGACTCCAGCATTCTCCAGGCGCTGTATACGGAAAGGAATCGGCGGACGAATTTGATAATGACGGATTTGGCGCGTGTATCTGTCGTATCTTGCTTCGTCCACGTCTACATTGCGCCACATTTTCTTTTTTTCTTTAAGAATGTACCAACTAGCGCAGCAACAAGTTTTGTTTTTGATAATGTTTTGCTACAGTGAGCCTGTCATCGCGATGAGCATTTTTGTCATTCCATTTCGCGTTCGCCCAGCAGATGACGGAGTGCCATACCTGTAGGCAGTCCTAAAAGGGGGGGGGGGGGGGGAATTTGAATTATTTTTTGAAATCTAATGTGAAGAGAAATTACGAATTTTCGGCTATTTTATCTACAGGCAATGCGTTAGTACATTGGTATTCTACAGTCTAATGCACTGCCGTAATTAAGCTTCACCGCAACGCACCAAGTTGAGCAATCCATAGAGCCACGATGAATTTCGCCAAATTACGATGCGAAGCATGTGATTTGAATAAAAATTTTGGTTTGCGCTGTGGCATCACGCAATGCAAGCATGACGCTCGGCATTGCACAGTGCCAACGGGCAGGTCACATTTTAATGCGTAGCATTCTTTGCAGAGTACTCCCACAGCCAGGACCGTGTGACACCCTGCATTTCCACAATAATGCAGATATAGCAGAAGTTCCGCCTGTAGTCGATATAATGGCGTAAATGGAGATAACTGGTCGCACGAAATTTTGAAAAAATAATAAATGACAAAAATATGAAAAAATACGGAAAACGTCAAACTGCATAACGCCCTGCATTTTCACAATAATGCGAATTTCGCGAAAGCTCCAAATGGAGATAATTGGCCGAACAAAATTTTGAAAAACTAAAAATACGAAAATTATTACGCAATTACGGCAAACGGCAATCCGTATAACGCCCTACATTTCTACAATAATGCAGATTTCGCGAATGTTGTACTTCTAATAGTTATAATAGCTTAAATGGAGATAATTGGTCGGACAAGATTTAGAAGAGACAAAAAATGTGGCTTTAAAATACACACACTCAAGACAAGCGACATAAAAATACTACGCATTAGTAGATAATTCTCTAAATTTCTGCCGAATTTTTTAAGTCACATTGTATGTACAGTATTGGACGAATGAAATTCGAACACGAAAATATAAACCAGCACACGCAAAATTGAAAAATACTGTTAGTCGAGCTCCAATAATGGTGCTCTATTGGTATATTTGGAAAGCCGCATCTCCCAAGTTGGTTTTTGTAACTACACGACGCGTCATTTTGGCTTGTACTGAAAGAAATCGCGCTATTTGTGTGTTCTGGTTCATATTTCCGTGTTCGCGCTTCATTTTTCAATGACTGTACGTTGCTAAAGAGTCGAGAAATGTGTCAGTTAGGTATGTACGGTGCGGTCATTTGCCGAATTCGCTTTGTTACCGGCCTCGATTGGCCACTCGAGTGCATTGTGGTGAAGCTGAACCACGGGATTGCCTTGGTGTGCAGGCTCCGTGCAACGGATGTTTGTGAGCCCCTTCAGTCCTTGCATTACTTTAAGACACGCGGAAATCCCGACGCTCCTCCAAACAAGCTCCAAAGTGATTCGACCGGATACCCGCAAAACTGTTGCGTGGACATTCCGAAGGACTCCAGAGCTGTCGCTGATCTATGTTCATTAGGACGGCGATCATACACATGATACTGATGCTGCTTTCTGTATTGCGCGTCACACAATCGTTGCCTAAATTTTACAATATAAGCTGCCAAAAGCAAGTTTCAGAGTTTCATAGTGTCCACGCGAACAAGGCCTATCATGGCCAAACTCAAATCGATGCAGCGCCAGCTTCATAAAAGCCATACCGCTACAGCAGCTGTGGGGAGATCGTGAAGCGACCGTAGCTGTCACAATCGCGGGGCACTTCAGTACAGGCAGCTTTGCGCGGGTTCATGCCACACTACTTACTGAGAGGACCACTGCTCGCAACAGCGGATGTCGGAAGCAGCGGAAGCGTTGCGACAGAGGAAACGTGCTCACACAAAGCGCCATTGCAAGGCGTTAAGAAACTGCCAAGTAAACTGGAGGCTTCGTCGCTAAGATCGCGGTTACGTGCCTGTGCGGCATGACTACCACGGCTTTACTGAAAATACGGGCAGAAAATACCTCGCTAAAATGGAATCGTTTTGTTGAAAAGCTTCCCTTAGTGGAAATGTTTCAGGGCTACCACTGCTGCGCATAAATAGCAAATCAATCCCGCTTTTAGCGGGGCCAGTTTCCTGCCCCAAGAAATTTGTTTTAACGACGGTCGGCTGGGCTTGTAAAAGCGTCACAGCTCACGTTCAACATTGTGCCGCACTGCGTGATATCTTCTGGCAATTGTTTTTGTGTTAAGAAGGTTTTCGCATTTTCGTTGGGGTTCACCTGACAAGCGCTAACGCGTCAATAATTGCCGTAAACCTGCGTGTCCGGTGCGGCACTATAGATATACTCCTTGAACGAACAACTAGGACATAGGACATGCTGGACATCTTCTAAGGCGTTATAGTTTGTCCCATATATCTTTATCTATCATGTACCAGCTCCGCAGTTTTTCGTCTACTGTGATACATTGCCAGCGAAGTGAACTCGCTGTACATTAACTGTGTTCGATTTCATGTGAGCTCTGCTTAGAGTGTAAGCTAGATGAAAATTGTGAGCAGATCATTGTGACGAACCATGAATGGGGTGTTTACAGCCGTCTAGAATAAATTTTATGCGGGGGTGGGTTAAAATATCGCCCTCAGACTTAGTTGTCGAAAGCCCAGACGATAAAATCCAGCAGAAATTTCAATGACATACTTATGCCCGCATTCGTGCTATGACCGACATTTTACGATAAAACAAAACATCAAGATGGCTTGCTTACACTATATGTACAGTTTGGTATTCTGGAGATCCAAATCCTTGTCCGTGCTCCAGGCGCGCCGAAAGTGCCCAGATGGCATCTCCAAGTCTGAAAGAAAAAAACACGATTAGCTGTGCTTGAAAGTAAGCGTTGCGAAGCATAGAGAAAGGGAATCTGAGGGGAAATCTCAGTTTAAAAAAGCCCAAATTTTTTTACGGAGAGGCTGTTTATGGCTAAGGTTTCCTCTATTTTTCGTGAGCGTCAGCAAATCCGGGGCAACAAAAGCGCCTTGCTTCAAAGCCAACTTCATAGCGAATGCTCAGCTGAAAGTGGCTGTAACTCAATCGCAGGATTGCTTGCTGCTAAGACGACTGCGTCATCACTCCGAATTTCATTTACTTGTCATTAAAAGGTCCCAGTTCATTTGTAAACGTTGCGAGACTCCCGTCTGCTGTCATTTAAACATATGTAGTGCGCAAAAACCGTCAAGGCATGCTGCGCGCCTGTCAGGCCAGTCAGGCCAATCAAGCCGATTTCCGGAAAGTCACCCAGGTGACAGTCCGCACCCTACGGCGCGTGCTGCGATTCGGGGCTTAGTAGCACGAGACAACGTACCAGGCGTATGTGTTCTGAAGGTCTATATCGTCAACTGTGTCCGGTTGCAGCTAGAGAGCGAGGCGAAGACAAAGTAAAGGCCGTTTACAAGAGAAGGAACGTCGACTGCGACGTTGACGAGGTGCGTAACCCATGAGTGAAAGTGAAGCGAAGTGTTCACTTCGCTGCAATAAGCGAAGATTAAGGGGCACTGTAGAAAACTCGACATTCCATAAGGCTCGTGGCTATTTGTGATGACCGATGAGTGCGCAAAGATGCAGAGCCACTAGCCAAGAGAAATACAGCACAGTGCAGTCCACTTGCTTTGTGGTTCCGTCGGTTCATTGGCAAGTTGAGAACCGCGAACCGTTTTTATTGTGCAAGCACAAGCTGGATATAACTGTTGTGCTACCTGCCCTTAAGTATAATAGATACATTCGGTGATACACACGCGTATACTTGAGTTGTTCCTTAAAGGTACTCTGCAATGCTTCAGATAAACGCTTTCACTGTTTTCTACGTGTCTGTAAGCATTGTTAAAGCTATAGTTATCAACAGCACGGAGCGGCACTGCGTGATTAGCTCGTCGCAGCAGAACTATCCGCCTCCCGTTTCGGCTTTAGTTTTGTGGCTTTCTTTTTCAAGTGGCTGTAGAGTGCGTTTATTTGTTCAACTGAAAGAAAACCGTCAATAGCCACTACATTGCTGCAATGACGTAAGTAGATCGGTCGAAGAACGCCAAGACCCGGAAAGAGAGAAAAATCTTTCGAGCAAGTTTCTAAGTTGTCTGGTGGCCATAGAGCAGTAATTTCCGGCTGAGGTATTTTGCGAACCCATATTCTAGCTACTGGACGTGTTCGTTGACCACGTTCTGAAAGCATTTAAGATTTATAGAAAAGAAGAAAAAGTGTTGAAGGGTCCCTTTAAATGCAGTTGTCGTTAGAGGTAAGAAATCTGGAGGACACAGGTCTTTAACTCCACCCTCTTTTTCGGGCTAGACGACTACCCTTACAGCCATCACACCGAGCAAGCTGACACGAGGGGGTTTCATGTGTACCGTAGATCTGCGCTGTGCAGTTAGCTGTCGCCGCCAGCGTGGTAGCGTAGGCCGCCTCGGTGGAAGAGGGAAAGGCCAGGGACGGGGTCGGAGAGTAGGTGTTTGCCGTGGGTCGGTTGAAGCCCGACGTCTCGTACTGCTGCTGCCGGCCAGCCTTGGCGCCTCGGGCATGCCGAGCTGTACTGCCGGATGCGACGCCGCCGTTCAGACTCTGCGTTGTAGTCGCGTACTTGGAAATCTTGGCGCTGGAGGAGTCCTCGTAGTCGTCGTCCAGCTGGCACTCTGTGTCCAAGAGAAAGAAGACAACGAGAGGACAATCAGCTTGGTTGAAATCTATCAACATGTCTGGCATGTCAGCATACAAAAATACTCGCGATCATCATCATCATCGTCATCATAATAGTGATTTATTAGTGCTAAAAGGGTCCTAGCGGGGTATTACGTAAGGTTGGCGGGAATATACAAAATGATGGAATGGCACACGATAGGCAATGGTGCAGGTATTTACTTCAGACTGTCCTGTGAATGAAGGTATACGTACGAACCAGAAGGTAACTGAAATCACAGAACAGCCTTTTGGCATGAGGTGATCCGTGATTAACTGCTTGAATTTGAGAGGGTGGCGTTTGTTAGTATATGGGTTCAAACAATTTGTTCGCGTCTTCGAGGGTGACGGGCATTTCGCTGCCACCGCAAATGCTTCTGCGTAGGACGCCTTCACGGAGCCTACCTACGGTCTAGGGTATCATAAACAGCCCATTTTCCGAACCTCGGCCTGCAAAAGAAAACTTATCGAGTCACAGTTAAGGAAGGAAGAATGGGCGAGTACACGTTTTCTAAGCTTCAAAGTACAAATGTCGTCCATGTTGGGCGTCATGGTCACTATGCGGAATAAAATGTAATGTTGTGTTTGTGGATGCTTGCGCTAGAAAGCTGATTACATAGCAGTGTGCGCCATCATACCTTTTACTTGCCAATGTTCCAAAATTGGAACACACGAAACCTGATTTTTTTATTTCCTTCCAGCTGTACCCCATTTTTTTTTTAGTTTTTGTTTTCGCATACTCACTGATGCTTGTGGAAAACGTTTAGACCGTTAGATCAATAGGCCGTTTAGAGGTTTCGAATTAATGTTTACAAAAAGGCGTATTTTGCGTTACTGCACCTCCACATGTTTGTTGCCATATTTTGCTGGAAAAGGCAATGTTCCAATGAGCGAAGCAGAACTAAAATATCGGCAGATAGTCGGCGATTACTCAGCAAATAATAAAAAACATTATACAGACAAGCTAGTTTTCACTTTCGAGCGTTTTATGTGAATGTTCCTTTTTTGGAACATTGGCGTTTCATAGTTGAAAAAACCGCGGAGAGCGGCCCGCGCAATTCGCTTCGCTTTTTCTTCTCGTTTTCGCGTGTTGGTGGCGCCATCTCGTTGGCACTTGTAGAAACTTGAATGATACCTTTCTCTGGCAATTTTTTGACATTGTCTTGCACGTTGAATGAGCGCCATTAGACTGCAGCGAATAGCCGCCCCAATCCTCGTGAATGTAAGAACGGAACGACTTTACGGTTGGTTACATTTTGTACTACCACACTTGTGTACAGCAGAATTTTTCTTTTTAGGTTATGGCACAACGCTTCCTGACTTTGGAGGCTGCAATTGATCTTTTGTTCAGCCTTCCTGACGAAGAGCGCGAAGGGGCATCTGTATGCCAATTGCCGCCTTATGAAGATGGCAACATTACTGACGAGGAGCACGTGCATGAAAATGCACGTGAAAATGAAGGCACGAGGATGTTTGCGGATACCTAGAAGTTATGAAGTGCCGCGATGAAGGCGTTGTGTCGCCTACTGAAGGTTCGAGTTCTGAGCCACGACGGAAGAAGCCAGCGCGAAGGCAATTGACTGCAGAAAAAGGCAGCAAGTCTTCAACCATGACTGGAAAAACAAAACACCCAGAGCCTTCTCTTAGAGCAGTCTGGGGTGACCATGCCACGTTCGATAAAACACTGCCCAGCCAGAACCCTCCGCTGTTGCTAGAAACATTTCCTGAGCTTGCGAACATGAGCCCATTTGAGTTGTTCAGCAAAATTATTTCTCAGGAATACCTTGGTTTACTGGCTGACCTGACTGCAAGGTGCGCAGTCCAAAAGGGGGAGGAGGTGGAGGTAACAGGAGCGGACATAGGACAGTTTTTTGGGCTCTTACTTTTCAGCGGATATCACTCCGTCCCATCCGAGGACTCATACTGGAGCACGGCTGAAGATCTTTGCGTGCCTTTAGTCGCGACAGTGATGACCCGGAATAGGTTCCGGCAGCTCAAGAGGTTTTTCCATGCTGTGGACAACACTCAGTTGAAGGCAGGCGAAAAGATGGGAAAGATACAGCCGTTTTACAGTGAAATCTCAAAATATTTCCGCCAGTTTCGAGTGTTTCACAAGAGCCTCAGCATTGACGAATCAATGGTACCCTATTACGGCCACCACTCGTGCAAAATGTTCATTCGCGGTAAACCCATTCGGTTTATCTAGAACATATGAATGCTATGCTCTTCCAATGGGAACCCTTTTGCGATGGACATTTACTCTGGGAGAAGTGAGAACGATGAACGGACACCTCTCGGGCTCAGGGTTATTAGCGATTTTATATCTGTCTTGCCCGCCCCTGAACAGCACGAAGTCTACTTTGACAACTTTTTCACCTCGCACAGTCGCCTGATGAAGCTGGCTGACCAGGGGATGCGAGCAACTGGGACTGTAAGAGAAACGAGAACCGGTGGTTGTCCACTGAAGAGCGTGAAAGAGGTCGGAAAAGAGGAAAGAGGAACTTTCTAGTGTGACGGGACCGTCTACGCATGCAGGTGGAACGACAATGCAGTAGTCAGTTTGCTCAAACCACCTCAGCCACGAGCCTGTGGATACAGCAAAACGCTACTCACGACGCGCAAACAACAAGGTAGACATTCCTCAACCATATTTGATAAAAAAAATACAATGAGGGCATGGGGGGAGTAGACGTTATGGACCGCCTCCTCGGAAGCTATCGCCCAAAGCTGAGAAGCAAAAATTGGTGGTGGAACCTGTTCAGCAGTGGTCTGAACATGGCTGTCGTCGGAGGATGGCTCCTTCACTGCGAGCTTCACAAGGGAAGCGACGCCGCCATGACGCACCTAGCATTCAGGCGGGACGTCACCATGACCTTGCTGCACCTCAAGCAGAAACTCACAGTGCGCTCTGGACGTCGGGTTCATCCAAGAAGTGGAGATAGGAAAACTTACGGCCACTACATCATACCAGCTACGCAGGAGAGGTGTGCGCAGTGCACGAAAAACACAACCAGTCAGTGTCAGGAGTGCCAAAAGCGGCTGCGCAGCAAATGCTTCGCAGCCTACCACGGCTTGTGAAGCAGTAACTGAGCTACAGCGAGAATGATTTTTCTAGATAATTGTTTTCACTCTATACTTTTCAGAGGCATTGCAGGAAGACAAACACCGGTCTTCAGTTCGCAAGGACAAGCTATCCCCACTTTTCAATAAAAGCTGTAATAAAAGCTGTAGAGTCAATAAAAGCTGTATCAGACCACTTTTGCGTTTTGTATATGGGAAACTCCAATGTTCCAAAAATGGAACATGCCGAAAAACGTGCTTAGTCATTGTAAATGTGGCTGTAATGTTTGTCAGAGGTAATTTAGAGGTAATTACCAGCACCAATTTCAGTTTTTTGAATATTGCTTCATAGTGCGGCGTTTAAAGGGTTAAGAAAAGCAGTTGCTTGGTCTCGTTCAATGCAGATGCTCCGTTGAGGCACATGCTCATTTAGAATTTTAAAGAATAATGTATATGCGCGTGACCTGGAAATAAGAATATTTAGTTCATTTTTTCGTGCGTCCGTTGCTGCACTAATGAACGTACCATGAAACAATAGTTCCGTTTAATATTCCTTCACAAGTAATGCGTTGCTTCAAGAATCATCATTGAGACTACTAATTAATACATCGCATGAAGCTTGCGATAAAGCGCCTTTTTCTGGAATAGCTAGGTTATCATCGCTAAGCATTTTGAAGAACCTGAAACACACTTTGTCAGCATGCAAGACTTTATACAGAAAATAATTTGTCGGGTAGATGGATGCTCATGTAACACTTGGTACAAGCTGAATCTCTCGCAAATGCGTAGAACATGACTTGCGCAACTGATGGCGTGACGGCGGGCGTAAGTTTGGTTGCACGCCATTATATCGCACTCCACTCACACGAACCGATAAACATCAAATGCAAAGGGCGGCATTTTTATGTACAACATCACGCGTTGCATAGCAGCTCATTCTTTCAGGCATTCACTTCTATAAAGGAAATAAAAGATGCCCGCAGTAAAACGAGTTGTTTGTGCCATACGGAGCTTTCAATGTCAATGTTCCTCGCACATCACGGTGCAGTTGGGAAGGAACAGGCACTCGTTTTCTGGGGCGCACTTGCATTGCAAGAAAATGCGCGCGTAAAATCCGCGAATGGGGGCACAAACGTGTTCGCGTGGGCCGAAAGCCCCCCATTTGCTTGTGGCACATCGCATAGGTGGTACTGCGCGTAGGCCGTGTAGAAGACCCTGCCCCGAGTGAGGTGCCAAGTACTGTCGATGAGGTCGTCCCAGCCATCGCCTCGGCTCAATTGCGCACAAGTGTCGACGGCGATCTAAGTGAGTCGATATCAAGGTTGAGTTGATCTTCTCCATCACACACGAGTGATAGTGGTTGAGGGAGGCGTCAGCCGCGGAGTGTACAGAGTGCCGTCCGACCAGAGCCGTCCGACTGCACTCTAGCTCAGAGCTGCATCTAGAGCAACAGTGCCGCCCGACGACATTCAGCTCAGAGCCACAGTGCCGTCCGACGGCATTCGAATATTTAGGCCTACGTTAGCACCAGCCAAAGCGCGTATCGGTGTGGTGTAGGTGTTCGTCTTCGCTTCTTGATGTCAAGGTGGGTGGTTCGAGGTCGGCTTTCGCCTCTTTTTTTTTTTTTTTACATTTAAATGGAACTATAATTTTCATGGCTTAGGTTGGGTTTGGTGTTTTAAATGATTGCTTTCTGTTCGTTAGGTCATTTATGTTTAGATTAGGTCACCTTCTTTTACGAAAATAGCTTCTCTCTCTCGTTGTCTCCCCTTTATTGTTAAGTTGTAAACTGCAGAGATCTTCACTGCGCTAATACTTTACATGACTCTGCGTCCTTACCTTCTTTACATTGTCTATATTACTATCTGTATTCTTAATTGTCTGTATTTCTGTCTGTATTCTTGTGATGTCTGTACTATTGGTTTGCCCCCACCACCTTATGTAATAGTCCGCAAGGGGCCCTTAAGGGTACAATAAATGATGATGATGATGAGGACGTTGATGACGTTAGGTAGAGCGATGTATACAGGGCCAGACGCGGCGTTTGATTTTACAAAACCCCGGTGGACGTCGACAAAGGGGAGTGCTTATAGTGCCGTCTGACGTTACTCTAGATACAGCCTAAGAAATATCTCCGAAGACGTGCCACAGTTATACTTGACAGATTTAGACATACATTTAGGACAGGGCCACCTAAGTCGAAACCCGCTCTTCTCCTTCTTCCTCTTCTTCTTCGTCTTCTGCTTCCTCTTTTCCTCTTCCTCTTCTTCCTCTTTCTATTCTTCTTCCTCTTCTTCTTCTTCCTCCTCTTCTTCTTCTTCCACTTCTTCTTTTCCCCCTTCTTCTTCATATTTCTTGGCGGTTTAAAGAAATGGCCCCCGTACCGTGAGTGGCAGCGTAAAAAACTTGGCGCAGCTTCACTAGTGGTGCAAGGCTTGCGAAACAGCAGAGCTGGGAGTTTACCTAGCTTCTCCCCAAACTGACAACGGATTTCAGGGCAGAGCGAGCAGCCGGAACCCAGCAGTGCAAAGTCGTTTTGAAGGGCACTGTAAAGCAGGGACCATTAAGTATGCACAGTGTTTATTCAGTAGCAATCGTCGTCATCCCTTTCGTAGTCGTCTTTCGACGGCACAGCCGCATAGGGTAAATCCTCTTGTAAGCGCGTCCTGGCCTCGGAAGACCTCGACTCCTTTGTCAGCTGGTCTGGTCACCGTCTCCACATGTGGATTGAGTAGGGATGGCTTGACAGATTCGTCGCCATCGTTTTCGGAGCAAGGAAATTGTTGCACGTCGTTCGCTACACGACGACGACGACGGAGGCGGCAGCTCCTCATGTGGTGTAAGCCCACGCGCAGGCCTTGGCGACGTTGGGCACTCGCCGCGAGGCCCGTGCTCACGTGCGCTCGGGGTTTTCTGTCCCCCTCCGGACGGATTTTGTCGGCCCAAACAGCTCTGCTGTTAAAAAAGAATATGGTTGTCGTTGATGTTGGCAAAAAGGAGCTGGTTTGGATAGACAAGACATTGCAACACCTAGATAAACAACCCCACAAGCATAACTTGCAACATGAACTAGATTTCTTCATTTAAATGAGCCATTGTATACACCTGGGACGTAATTATAGCCATGATATGGCTTGTGTGCATGCAGCAGAATTATCGTGCTAGTCCACGAGCTCATGTACTTTACACCTTCGGATGCGTAGCCATACGACAGTGGTTAGCCTCCTTGTCAACATTCTTCAACTGCATTTCAGCGCTTTGCATTTCCTCTACCCTTCGCCTGTTCTTGGCCATGCGCTAAACTACATCAAGTGTGCTAACCTCTTACGAAATAGGACAGTCATACTAGTTAGTCATCCAAGTCCTCCATCTCCCAGTCGTTTAATAACACAAAAAAAAAACATTAACCTTGCCGCTTTAGGGCAGTCGGGGGCTAGTATAGACGCTGGAAGAAAGGTGTCACGGCGGTTTACCTTTGTCTTCGAAATTCTGGCCCAGCTCCCGGTTCGTTTTCTGCGTGTCAAAGATGTACTCGTAGATGAGACCCGCCAATAGGCCTCCCGCCACAGGCCCGAACCAGTATACCTGCGAAAGAGCGTAGTAAAGAACGTCACGAACAGCTTTCTCTGAAACACAAATGGTTAGCGACGTTTTTAATTGAGGTTTGGCGAGCCGCAAAAGCCCTTGGGCTATGAGGCGCACCGCAGAGGAGGGATACAGTTTAAACTAGCTCACGTGTGGTTTTTTGTTTAACGATGCAGAGTATCATGCCGAACGTGTCTTCTGCGGCTACCGCCCCATTAGGAAGTACGGAGCTGAGACGTTGACGCGCGCCGTCTTCGCAGTTCAAGGAGCATCTTTTACTATTTCGAAGAACCATTATTTTGAAATATTGTAAGCCAACTTAAAAACAGTGTGCGGTAGCCGTGGTGCGGAGCAGTTATTTGCGTTTATGGAACGGGGTATGCATGATTCCTTCTTTCATGGGTCGCATATAATACCACTCGGGCTACCATTATACAAACGCCCAAAAACAACAAAAAATGGTTCACGAGCAAATTGTTTGCATTTAATCACTTTTCCTTCAGCCATACACAGACACTCACACGCGCGAAATATCGTTCTACCAAGAGGAAACGTCGTCTTTTACCGGACTACAAGCTTCACGTTCCAGACCCTCATCTGCGGCACGTCTAGTAAGAAGCAACAGTCACTTTTACCACAAACTCTTCACAAATCATCACTAACTCTTCACTAACTCTTCACAAACGCTTTTTGCGAAGTGAAAGAGAAGAAAGGAGGGGAAGGCGTTGCTTCACCATGCCATCACTTATTCTATTACTTTTTTGTTGCGTATCGTCGGTGTCACATCCATTACATAAAGGGCGAAAGAAAAAAAACGAACAAACAAACAAAGGCGGTGATCACAAGGCGCGAGTAAGAACCGTGCCCCGGTATTATTTTCCGGTCAAGCAGCTGCCTCTAGTCTGATAACGTAAAAGGGATGCATAGGAACGAAGAATACTTTGCTGCTCCCATACGAGGCCGGAAGAATACACGGAAAGTTGTATGCTTGTGCGTGTGTGCGTGTGTTTGTGTGGGTGCGGAAGGATGGGGTGACTGCAATTAATTCCGCAGATGTGAACTTCTGAGTTGTCTCTGTCCGGGACAAGAAAAAAAAAAAACCCAGATACGAAGCAACCGGAGAGGTGAGAAGGGGCGGAACGCGGTCGGCTGAGTCTGGCCTCATTTATCTTTCAGTCACAAGGTGCATGTCCGCTTGTTCACTGGAGCAAACAGGCGGCACAACACGGCCGGACGGGGTGCAGAGGTTCGGAAAGCACAAGATCCGGCCTCAGGAATACATGACAGGGGACAGGGAGCGAGAAGGCAACGAGAGCCTTCTCGTGTACCACCCAGGCCAGGCCGGGTCGGAGGGGGGGAACGAGCTAGGCGAAGCATTCCGAAAAAAAAAAAAAAAAAACAAAAAAACTGCAGATGAAAAACAGGAGCGCTGTCTCGGACAACTTAGAAGAAGGTACAGGGACGAGATTAGGTTCGGGAAGGTCCTGGAAGGAGTGTTGTTCCGCGCAGGCGGCCGGTATTATCGGCGAGCCCCGTAACCTTTCCTTCTTCTGGCCGTGTTTTTCCTTGCAAGCTGCCACCGAAGCAGCGGCCGCATCGGCGTTGCTGTCCCGAAGCGACACCAGGCAGCAGCTCCGCGGACGATGAAATATCGCACCCCCGAGGTTCCCCCCGCGCTGCGGAGAAGAAACAGCCTGCGACAGCCGCCGCCAAGGAATCGATCTTGGTTCGCGCGCGGGGCCTGCCTTTTCGGGCAGGGACCAGAAATGCCTTCCCGCTACTCTTGCTGCTTGTGCTGGGCCGTGTGTGAGTGCGCTGGAGAAGGGGAAGAAAAAGTATTGCCCGTACGTGTCGCTGATGGCTGAGCGCGTGTACGTCTGTGTTTGCGTCAGACTTGGGGGGATCGTGTGTCCCGTGGTGTGTGTTTATGGGGAGGCACTGCTATGTGTGCGTCCATTCAGCAGCGGGAAGGTGCGCGTCATTGTGTTCGTCTGTCTGTGCTCGGGGGAAATCGAGGAAGCGAGGGGCACGGAGTGGGGAGGAGGGGGGGGGGGCACATAACCCACTGCGCAGGGCGCGTGAAAGGACTGGCTGCTACCAAGAACTTGTCTGGCGCATTCTCCCGAAAGTAGGGCGAACTTACCTAGCTTTGTCGTATACGATTGCAGACGAATGCGCCCGAGTATGCCTGCCAACGCGAGTACACCTTGATCATCAAAAGCTCTTTGCAAAGCAAAAGAAAACGAAAATAAACGTTTTGATCGGGAAAGAATCAGTGAAACTGATGCTCGGTAAGGGCAAGCTGCTTTATTAGCTGTCAAATTTGCGGGCGGCGAAGGAACCTTGGGAAGACGGTGGCATAAGAGCCTAACTGACGGCAGCTTCAAACGACGTGGGAGTTCTACCCAAACGAATAAAATCTATGCTCCTTGTTTTGCCCCATTGCTTATTACGCTTCAACCCTTCTCGAGCTACACTGCAGCCCCCATTCCTGAGTGAAGACGTTGCTCTGACTATGGCCACAACGGGACGCCACACCTACCCCAAGGAGAAGCCTTATAAAGTCCCCTCCCCCCTCCCCCCTCTCCCTTCCCCTCTCCCTTCCCCCCCTCTGTCTCTCTCTCTCTCTCTCTCTCTCTCTCTCTCTCTCTCTCTCTCTCTCTCTCTTTTAGATGCGACTGCATCTCATTCACTCGCCTTGTCCCTCCATACGGCGTCGTTGTCCGTCCACTCCCCTCCCCCATTCTCCTCTCCGCGCGAGCTGCGTTCTACGCCTCTCACCCCCTCTCCTCTCTGATAGCGAACACTCTTTCGCGAGGGGCATTGGATTGGATTGGATTGGATTGGATTGGATTGGATTGGATTGGATTGGATTAAAGTGGATTGTGTTGCGTCATAGCCGCGCCACGTTGCGTCATAGCCGCGGCAGGGGGTTCACGGCACATTTCACGCGATATGAGAATCAACGTAACGGAAACAACAACGGAACCCCCTATGCGTCGCATCTACACAGGGGTTCCTGCGAAGGGAGGTGGGAGTAATTTTTTTTCTCTATCCCTGACTTACCATAAACAAATCTCTGCTGCGAAGACGGAAGATGGAAGCAACGCCTCCCGGTACACAAGCCCTCCAGGCAGCAGTCAACGTCCCCGCTACCTCTTTCCTTCTTCGTCTCCGCAATGTGCAAGGGGTGGACCTCTTTCCGTGTGCAACCCAATGTCAGGGTGATAGCGGTACTCGATATAACAGCGAAGGGAGAGGATGTTACGAAGAGAATACTTCATCGCGCATGTTCACTTCGTGCACTACTTTAATCCATCACAAGCACCATATTCCTAAATCCTACGTCGTGGAGTGTGCCCTCTCTTTCCACCAAGAGAAGACGGGATTCAAGAACGAGAGTCTTCAGACGCGGGTGGGTTCGGTTGAGCCCGTCACTCATTGCGTGTCGGAATAACGACGACAGAGAAGTGCATAAGAGGGAGCCACTGCTGTATTTATTCGGAGCAAAGAAGTATGGAAAGAGTGAAGAATTAAGGCCCAAAGAAAGGAAGCAACCTGGCAGCGATCACGAGGTGGTCAATTAAGCGGGCCTGCGTTCAAGAGCGGGACGCCATTACAATGAATTATAGTCGAGATTTTAAAGGCCTTATAGTACTTGTAGCTATATTTTTATGGTCTAACCTTGTACGTGACGATTCAAATGTCAGCCTGCGGCTATAATAGGGCTGACGTTCGGCCTCGCAGGTATTTCTTTTTTACCTACCAGTTGGACGTATACCAGCATCCCTAAATACGGCGGTATTCTCAAACCGCCCTCAATATTTAAGTTATGATTAATTAAAAACTTTTAACTAAAAAAAAATTAAGAAAAGCTGGATATCTTTGGGAGAAACCTTCGTCCTGCAGTGGACACAACCAGGCATAAGATAAAGATAAAGATAAATTTAAATTAAAAACCATCGTTTTCTGGTTCACCAAAGTGTGCAAACAAGTATAAAGATTTATGAGTGAATTCGGTTCGAAAATACAATGCGAGCAGGCAAAGTACGTGGCCGTGCAATCAACTATGTCCTTTCCAGTCTTCGTCCATTATTTCGTGCTCCCACCGAATTAGAATATTTTATACCTTATGATGTGCTACCGACAATCCCAACACCATCAAGAAGTAATATAGCAGCGCAATAATCAAACGAGGCGCAAAGAAAAAGCCGTGGCAAGAGCTCGACGATATATGAGGAGCGGCGTCTCCTCCAAGCCTGTCTTGAATCACCTTAATCTTTCATATCCACAGAATCCTTTAGCAAAATCTCTTAGTATTAGACCATCTCACTGCCGTATAGACATCATATCGCTAATCTTCGGGGTTTCTCGGTATAATTAGGAGAAAATACGCTACTCACACCAACGGCCAAGTAAAAAATATGGAAAACGTCGTCAACGCAGAAGGGAGACAGGTAATGAAAATTCCTTCTTAACGCCATCGACAGGTAATCCATGAATCATTTGCTCGACAACACAGGTATTCGGCGTCATTTTGTTAGGGGCGAAGCCCCTTAGGGGCTCGGGCTGTCTGCGTCTCATCTCGTCGTCGTAAGTGTCGTCTCATGTAGTCACGGTACTAAAGCACCAGGACTCTCGTTTACACCGCGCTCTAGAACGTAAGGCGTACTAAAAAGACACCGGGGCACTCCTTTACGCCTCGCGCTGGAACGCTTCGTAACTTGTACTAAAAAATACACCGGGACACTCGCTTACGCCTCGCGATAGAACGCTTCGTGCTTCAATGACGCGAGGCTTTTACAGCAAGACTGTATACCTCTACCCTCCAACGGTTTCATCTCCGTTGGCAAAAACGCCAAGGCGCCAAGAATACATTTACCCACTGCATGCTTCGCCCCTCCCCAGGTTTCACGTTAGTGGAGATGGCCCGGGATTATTTTGCCTCGCGGAATAGCAGAGGTTCCGGGTGTTCGAAACGACGCAGTGCGGGTGTTTCTAGAAGGTCACGTTATCCGAGGAAGTGAAAGCAATAAAAAAGGAGCCTCGACTGATCCATCTTGTAGGAGCACTAGCATACTTCAGAAACGACGTAATTCGCTTCGTTTCAGCCTCACGAGGCGGTTTGTTCGTGTCTTATTTTTTATTGAATACATAAAATGGAAAATGGAATCGCCCAAGAGGTGTCGTTGCTTTATAGCATAGAAAGAAAGGCTGTAAGAAAAAGAAACAGAAGGGGGAAAGCGAACGACTCCGCGCTCGAAAAAAGACGGAGTGCTAGTGATCCAAGACGCGCTAGGGAGGGAGCTATTTTTCGGTTGTTGTTGTTCGACGCAGAAGGAACAAGAGAGAAGCGTACAGGCGTCGCTGCCGCGGCGTCCTTTGAAACTCACTCGATCCGACCTTTAGAAAGATGTGCATCTCGATGGATCACGGGACCAGAATTTCCACCGCCCTACTTTTTTTTTAAAATGCATGAGAGACATGGATAATGAAGTGAGTGCAAAACAATCTCGCCTCCTAACTGATTTGTTCTTTGGGTATCCGCTGTCACGCTTGAAAATAGAGTGAGCCTACTTTTTGCCCCAACAGTAAAAGCTCTTGGGCTTGTAGGTTGTAGGTAGTTCTTCTGCAGCAACGCGAGGGTCACAAAAAAAAGGAACAAATTTTTTTTCTATTTTTTTCTCTTCACTGCATTTGCCGCTTCAGAAGCGCGTAAATACGACCTTGTGATGTATGTCAAACTCTCTTTTCCAACTTTCCCACTTCCGCTTTTTCGAAGTGATTTTGCACCGCATGTAAGCTTTCAACAGCACAACGAGGATACGCTCTGTGGGACGGTACCGGTCACAGAGACAATCTTCGTTGCGCATAGACCGGTGTGTCTGGGTGTTCTTTAGTGTTTTCTGGTGTGTGTATGTGGCACTGTGACATTCGGGCGACGTGCTCAGCGCAAGCGCCTTGACGTCGGATGTTACACCGTACGGCGGGATTACAAATACCTCAAAACCCTCGTTTTACGGACTCCTCGGAACAGGCCTCTGACTTCGTTATAAGCGTTACTTTGTTAAAAAGCAGGAACGAGTTTCTCTTCACGCACTGCAGTGGAACCATGAAACAGTTTGTATGAAACGAGAACTCGAATAAGGTGATGTCCTTATAACGATTGTTTAGTGTGGGGCGCGTGAGCTCTCGCAACTACTACGGTGTTGGTCAAACAAGCTGCGCCTGTTGTGTCCAACACGTGACGCCCAGGCTATTGATAGAGCTCCGGCTTGTCGTGAAGCGGTCATCTCCAGTGTAACGATGTCAGTTTTCATGAAAGTTTTGGGAGCGTGAAAAATAGTTTTTCTTTTGTTTTTTCCCCAGAAAAATATGAAAAATTGAAGAGATGATTCCGCACGGAGCTATAAAAAAAAACTCTACATAATTAAGAGCTAAAACCTTAGATTTGTCATCTCAAACGCGAAAAGTGACGGTAGCTGCTGGCAACTACACCAATGAAATCATATTACAGCCGCTGTAAAAAGAAAATAAATAAATAAAATGCACACAGAAACTCATTTGGGTTCGAATGGGGCTTGAACCCGGATCGCCAGAGCCGCAGCCATGTGTGGTACCCACAGCGCTAATCGCTGTGTCAGGACGGAACAAGAATCATCCCGATGCGTGCCGCAGACAGCTGAACGCGACGACACCGCAAACACGATGCAGCACTAAAGAAGTCTTCGATAATCGCTGTGCAATAAGTTTTCTTTGCACTGAATATAATATATAATTATTACATGCTGCATCACAAAAGCCCCAGCAGAGCTTCCGCTCTCAAAATATTCCCACTATTTTACGTCAAGATACTGATTTCAGAAACCCGTCTCTCACTGCGTCTTGCTCGTATCACAAAGAATTTCCCCGGAGGAGCTCTGTTTTTTTTTTCGATGTTTTTCTAGTTGAAAAAACGAAAAATATGTTTTTTTTCGAAGTTTTTTTTGTTTTCCTTCTCAACCGCTCACATCTCTACTGCAGTATGGTCGTGTTCGAATACATCTGATTCGCGAACGTTTGTTCCACGACCTAATGGCGTGGACGGCACTTTTCCATGGCCTACTTTGGGACAAGGTATGCATACACTTTATGAGAAAAATAATGCTACAGACTTGCAGTTAGCCGCACTCCCAGCCTTAGCTATTCTGAGATAAAATTTTCTGCCTCGGAGATTGCAACTACAAGAGATGTGCTGTTTCCTATACCGTGCACACGCGTTCGGAAATCCGGGCAGCTACGTTTTATTTTGGTTGTTTGGACACGGTAGCCGCAGGAGAGCTTTTACTGCGCACCCGGTTAAAAGAATAGGCAGCAAAAAGGAATGCGAAAAGTTACACTCCCTTGTACACCTCGCATGGAAAAGTCTCATTATCATGGTTCGTGGTGTTTATCCGTGCAGCGCGCGCGTACACACTAGAACCTAACCAAGAGTGCGGTTTTTCTGAGCAGCTGACTGCATTACGCAAAAAAAAAAATGTGAACGTGTCAGAGCGCGAATAAAAAACTCCTTGAGTAAGACAGTAAAACAGGACGTTTGAAATTGAACCTACTCTCCCTGTCGAGAGCTGATGCGTAATGTGCTCCTATTATTCGGGCGCTTTTAGTCCTAGGCGATCAAAGAGCGGGAAGATAAGCCTCCGGAAAGATGTAGACAATGCAGCAGGCTCCAGTGGCGCCCCCCCCCCCCCCCCCCCCAACCCCCACCTCTCATTTCGCTTTTCCCCCGGGGTTCCTCTCGCCATTGTCTCGGAGGACAAAGCTGCACTTTTTATTGATATTGATCGCATGTTGCCGGAGGCATGGTTCGTGTTTGTCTCTCCGGCGCGGTTGGGGAACGAGATGTTGTCTGGCTTGCATGATCGTTAATTACGCTCCTGCAGCGCTGATTTTAGTTATCTCTGTTTTATGTTCACGAATGCCTAGCGTTGCATTTATTTATCGGAAACCACGTATCGAACTGGCGCTGGCTTTAGCGTCTATATCTGCTGGCTTTGTGCCTGGTATACAACGCATGAGATACAGGCTCAAGTCATGATCGAAACCGTGTGCTTCTATGATGAACGCGTCGGTCGACTGAAATATCGGTTGCAAGGCAAGAACTTCTATAGGCTGACATCAATCTTGTGTTCCCGTCTGGGGTCTTCCTAATAGCGGGGGTTGGCTTCACTACTCAAAAACGTCACCGATTTATAGATTTGTTATCGATGTTATGCAGATCGGACATGCTTTTTTTTACCTTGTGTAGAGAACAAACGCCAATTACTAAATTAGAATTGACGTTCGGACCTAAATTGTTCTTTAGTCAATTCTTGTGTGGCAGCCTAAACGTCTCTATTTAAAACGAACGTGCTATCGTTTTTTTTTTTTTTTTTTTTGACCAAACATGAATACAGTGAACTCCCGTTCAGACGAACTCGACGGGACTGTAGAAATTTTTTCGTGTTATAAGAAATTCAGCTTAAGCTGTCGTGTTTTTTTTTTTTCATTGTGCACGTTACAAGAGAGCAAAAGTGTCGTTATTTTAAACCATAAAATTCGTCTTAAGCGAGTATGTCACAATTATAGTCTACTGCAGTTGCTAAACCAGTCGTTCCGTGTATATTTCTAAACAATATTATGGGCATAAATTCGATTCCACCTCGAAGAAGTGCGATCATCAAGACGCATCGTCCTTACAGTCCCTTCGTACTATAAATGTAACATCTTGTCTTGATACCTCTAACACAAAATAGCAGCAGTGGTAGATAGTAGAGGTAGTGGAAGTACTTTTAATGGCGAAATGGACTGCTGCCCTTAGTCATATATATGAGTTTCAGAGACAGCTTTTCAAACAAAAGTGCGGCGAAGATTTTTCTTTATTATTCGTAGGAGTACCGATAAATACAATGTAGACCAAGCATCCACAGTACTCGATCTAGGTCACTTTTATGTGAACAAATGGCTATTTTATATAAAAAAAAGAAACTAACAAGACTCAAGGAAATATCTTATGGCTTGGTCTGTGCTTACTTACCCAGTGATTCTTCCATTTGTTCATGACGAAGGCAGGGCCCAGAGAACGAGCCGGGTTCATTGATGCTCCAGAAGCAGGTAACTGGATGAGGCAAGGGAACGAGATGCATTCGGCGTGTTTAGAGACTTGTTTCTTCAGTTTGGCTTGTCGCTTTCTAGTTCGTGAGTATACGAAATGTCATTCGACAGTTATACGAAACAGTTATTTCGAAACAGCAAGAGCAAGCATAACACGCGGCAGTGGGATAAAAGATAGAAAATGAAAAAAAAATTCAGTACAGAAAGCGAAGCCTAAATTGACGCGCAATGATGTAACGAAAAGTCGCCGATGGTTATTTTTTGTCGTTTCAAATAAAGAGAATTTATATATTCTATGAATAGGCATGTAGTGCAACCGCGTTAAACAGATCCCTAAGAGTACAGCAGCATCTGTACCATTTAATCGGAGTTTCAGTCGGCGAGAACTCTTTTTTAAGTCTGAATTAGAAGGAAAACACAACAAACGCTCTAATGCTGCTGCTTGGTTTAAGCGGCACTCACGTTTAAGCGATTTTTGTTTTCGCAAACTTCCCTTCACGCGACACAAATGAGCACGCAGAACGTTGGCGTTATTCACGACGCCACAGCCCCATGCGAAAGGAAACACTATTTTCCTACTCCGCCAAAAGCCACATTTAACCTAGTAAGCTTGATGAACTCTTTTATGTTTATGAAATATTTACTTGCGTCAAAACGGGGGAATTTGTTTCAAAGTCGTTATAAAAAGTGCTCCGGATACCCTGCCCAACCATTCTTCATGATTACTTCCTGTTTCCGAGGCTGCAATCCCGTGATGACCACAGTTCTGCATTCCTATATGGGCGATGGTCTGAAAGTATGTGCTTTCCGGCTCGCGCACATTCCAACGGCTGGCGCAGCCGAACGGCACTGATTGCTTGCAGATGGCGACCGACGACCACATTTGGCGACAACGCTTCTACTTTGTGGTTACTGTATGGAAAAAAGCAACTCTGACTTCAACAATTCAGTTATGTGAATTGTGTGCGTGTATTTATTCTCGAATTACCGCGAGGTTTCTTTCGTTATGAACAAAGTTGGCATATGTGAACCTTTGCACTGCGAATTTTGCGCAGGGCATTGCAGTAGGTATGTTTTACTCTTAATGTGTAGCATTTGGTTCGAAGCGGTGTGTTTCGCAGCCATACGGCCACCATCAATAGAATTTGGCTTTAAAAAGCTATTCCAGCAAAACAACGCCAGAAAAATAAACCTGTCAAAACAAGGTGCTCTTCGAAGAGCAGAAAAATAGTTTTGCTGCGCCAGTTTTTTCATGTCCCAGTTGTGGCTTTTTTTTTGACGTTCAAGCTATGTTCGCTTTGGACTTGTCTAGAGCTAGAGATGATTTTGGCGATGGCGATGAAGACGACGACGATGACGACGACAAAAGGATAAAAAAACCAAACAAGAACAAAAACATCACCTTCTTCAGCAGCAATGAAACAATGACAACGACAGCCACAACAATAACAATCACAACCACAAGACAACAATACACTATCATGACCGTCACCTCGGCGGCCATTACATGAAACCACAGGAAATGGACATCTTGGAGGCGTCTTGGCCCCCCATAATGAGAAAAGTAACGCGATATCCGTTACTAACTCATCATTATCATCAGCAGCAGCTTACTCAGGTTTACTGCGGGACGAAGGCCTCTCCCATACACCTCCAACCGCTCCTGTCCTGTGCTGCTGGAGTCCACAGTTTACCCCCGAATTTTTTTATTTCATCCCTCCGACGGATTACTGGCCTCCCCCTTCTTATAGACCCATCTCTTGGTATCCACGCTGTTACCCTAATTGTCCACTGGTTGTCGGTTCGCCTCACTGCATGGCCAGCCCAAGACCATTTATTTTTCTTTTTTTTGAACTATGATATCTTCTGCTTAAGTTTGTTAGCTAGCTAACGTAATAGGCGCGGTAGTTGGGTACTAGATTTGGCATCGGCGTGGTGTCAGTGACGACGAGCAGTATACGTAGAGAGCGGCGCTTACCCCCGCCAGCGTGCAGGCCAGGTAGGCGAAGCCCACGACGAGGGCGTCTCCACCGCCCAGGTGGCTCGTGTCCCTGGACGCGAACACGGTGGAGGCGAGCAGGAAGCTGAGCACGAACTCGACGCCGAACGCCTGCCAGGCGCCTAGGGCTTCGTGGACACGGCTGCTGCCCAGAGAGCTCTGGTGGCCTGGAAGTGTCACGCTGCGCCAGCGACAAGAAGAAACGGTGTGGCCCAAGTGGCTTTAAAGGTGCGCTTGAGGTGCGGCGCTCTCGACTGGGCGCATTACACACAGCTGTCACACAGGAACTGTAAAGTGAACTTCCCCTCTTTCCAAACGACAACGATGTAGGAACGCAAAGCTTACCAGAATCAAGACTAACACCGAACAACAAACCAACCGAGAAGCGAGCGAGTCGTATTGGAATAATGTTTTTATACATTGTAAGGCATTCCACAATCCGTCTATGTGGCGTGGCCTACCGTGACGATATTCCGTTGGCCTATGATTGGGCGCTCTTTACGCGAACGCCCGTTCTTATCGGGATGGTTTGCAGCCCTTCGATTGTACTCTCCAGTGTTTGCTGATATGGAAATTCCACGGCTTTGCCTAGAGTTCAACCATCGTTGTCGTTAGACACGGGGTAGCATTTTCTGTCTAATATTGCAAGTCCGTGCGCCCCTCTCCAAACAAAATATTTTTCAACCATGCCGGAATGGCGATATCGGATAGACGTCGGCTTCATAACGCGATGTCTCCAGGTTCGATTCCGACCACAGGAAGCGTTATAATTTTTCTTCAATTCACCCCTAACCATAATCATCATCGTCAGCGAAAGTTGGCTTCCCTGCAATGGGTTTTGGCTGGACTACAGACGACATCAGTGAGAAGCTGAAAGGTTCACTTGAAAACTTCACTTCTAGGTACACATATTGTCATGTACAGTGAAAAACGACGCATATTTTCGGACTAAAAAGTTCAGTGGCATGTCACTTCGTGAAGGTGGATGATCAGCGGTAGGCGCTTGTGGGTCATTGGTCGGCCACAAACTCCCGCTGAAGCCGCGCCGTCACGCCGGAAAAGCGTTCAGCGGGAATGTTTGTTTGTTTGTTTGTTTATTGTTTATTCACAAAAACGATGTTCAATAGCGGTCTGTCTTGGTGCCAAGGCAAGAGGCGGCATTGAAAGCCACCTGACTGGGCCTTCGGCACCAGACAGTACACGCAGCAGACAACATGAGCGCGACATACTTCAAACCAGATTGCTGGATCTCAAACGCTCAAAACACACTAAATCATCAAACATCAAACATTGCATCGAATCAATCATTACATCGAATAAAATATAAAATGTTCAAACGCATTGCAGATTATCAAGCGCATACAATAAAAAAAACACATACAGAGTGTCAAACACGAGTGTCAAACACGATAAGGCAATATAAGTGAAAAAGAAATGACAGAATTTGTGGTCAACACATACATCACCAACATGTCACATAACCATTAAGGCCAAAAGAAGAACATGTTCTTTAGGACTGAAAAACAAAATATACAAAAAAGTCACGATTGTTCGAGGAAATAAGTTTTACAAAGTTTTCTGAAGGCAAGCAAGGAGGGAGAACTGTCTATTGTATCCAGAAATGCTGGATAACAATTCAGAAGGTTCGGAATTTGCCATTTTAATAATTGCATGCCGTATTTAGTTCTCGTCTTAATTTTGACGAAGCCTTTATTTCTGAAATTATATGGTGTCTCCGTGTTTGTATATGTGTCAAAGAACAGCTCACGATTTGCTTTTAATTCAAGAAAAACCATTTCCAGCAAACGCTGTTTGTACAACATTTCTATATGAAGGATCCGGTTCTGGGAAAAGTATGGAAATGTGTGATCATGACTAGATAGATTTTGAATGAATCGTATACCTTTTTTCTGCATTATATATAGTCGTTCCAAATTATACTTCGATGTAACCCCCCAGACTAATAAACAATATTGTATACGGGAATGCACTGTACTAAAATAAAGTTGCCGTTTTATTCGTATTGGTAACAACGTCCGAAATCTATTTAGCATACCAAGTGATTTAGCAATGATACCTTTTATAAAGTTCACGTGACTTGTCCACTGAAGATTTTCATAAAATAGTACCCCTAAAAACTTGTATTCTGAAGTCTGTTCTAGCGGGCATGATTTAAACGTTATAGATGTATTAAGATGAACTGGTTTATTAACGGCGGAGAAGACAATGTACTTGGTTTTCTTAGCATTCAATAAGAGCCTATTTGCGTCTAACCAGCAGGACAAATTTTGAAGCCATAGATTGACAGTAGGAATGAGAGAGGAAAGGTTATTAGACGTGAAAAAAACATTCGTATCATCGGCGTAAAGGACAATGTCTGAGGTCAGTGGGATGTTGACAATATCGTTTATATACAGTAAGAATAGTGTTGGTCCTAATATAGATCCTTGCGGAACTCCATAATTTATTAATTCCGTATTTAACCACTCCCCTATGCCTTCACTATGCTATGTGAGCAGGCTTCACTATGCAACACACAATAGGGGAAGGCAAGCTTACAAAAACCTTTGATTTCTCTGTCATAGGAATCGGTAAAACAAGAAAGTGAAATGTGCAGCGAAATTTTAAACTGAGCATGATTTACGGGTCGGCGGCTGTCTTGTGGGTGTGCTTGGCGAGCGATGTCCTGCTGGCAGATCACTTCGGCAAAGGTGTACAGACGTCATTTCTGTGACGGGTATGACGTCAGCGAAATCTTGGTGTATCCCGGCATTAAACACTTTCGTGTTAAAATATAAAACCCGAAAACGAACAACCCCAATTATAACGTACTCCTCAGTACTAAAGGTTACTTTCGGGCAAGAAGACCGTCTGTGCAGGGGTGCACCATTTACAGGCCGCTTGATCCGTTGTACTGACGTCATTTCTGTGACGGATATGACGTCGGTGAAATCTTTGTGTATCCGGGAATAAAACGCTTTCGTGTTAAAAATCACGATCACGCCTACATCGTTCTCTTTAAAGTTGGCCTCGCTTGTCAACACAAATCGAACTAAATAAAGCACGATGTGGGACAAGGTTAAATATTACAGGACACCCAAAGTGTATTTTTATACTATTTCGAACGTGTGTACAAAATAAGTTTAAGGGAAATTCTGAAGACCTCTCTCGAGTCGCCTGCTGGCGGACTTTCCTTTCAATTATCCTATCCTATTCTGAACAGCTTCTCAAATATTTAGAAATTTGCCAAGGTAGGCTTCGCGAATGCAAACGCAGCTTAAAATGGGTGGTTCACTGTATACCCCAATGAATGTTGCGGGCTGCACCACCTGTTGACGCAACAGTAATTATATGCAAAGTGAGGACATAAGCTTGAATACAAATCTTTGACCAATAAATCTAGTGCGAATAACCATAGCTCGGCAGGCTCACTCCCGAGTGCACTGACACACCCTCCACTCCCCACTCATGAGTGAGTGGGGAATGAGCCTCGCCATCGTTTTGGACTGGCGTGTGTGAGTTCGAGTGAGTGCGAGCCCCACGGGCAGTGAGCCCCGCTCACCACTCGCGAGTGCGAGTGCCACTCGCCGTGAGCCCTGCTCACCACTCAAGTGTGCACTCGCGCCATTTGCGGTGCTTACCGCGGTGGGCGCCAATATTGCACCGGTACTCGCTGTAAGGTATTCGTCGCAGGAGCCGCTCGCTATGATGGTTGTTAATGGCGGGATTGCTTTTATCTTCGGCATATGTCGTCACTGAGATCCTGCTATGGGGCACGTTAGAATTAGTTCTCTGCTGGCGTGTTGATTTAGGAAAATCATATTTGGATGTCCTTCTGACTCCGTAACGCACTAATACTGTTCGGTTTCATGGCTCATTGAAGGTCTGCTGCGCACACTCGCGTACGAAGGGAGACGACGAGTGGTGAGCGCGAGGGCGAGTGAGTGCGAGTGGTGACGACGAATCGTGAGTGTGATTGAGTGCGAGTGGTGATGGCGAGTGGTGAGCGTGAGCGTGAGTGAGTGCGAGTGGTCACGGTGAGTGGTGAGCGTGAGCGCGAGTGGGTGCGGGTGTTGGAGGGCGCGTAGTGAGCGTGACTGCGAGAGAGTGCGAGTGGTGAGGGCTACTGCTCAGCGTGAGTGTGAGTGAGCGCGGGAGAAAAAATATTTTTTTGTGTGAGTGTGAGTGAGTGGCGCCTAGTTCTGCCGAGGTATGCGAATAGCGATATAACCTAAATAATCTACACACTGATGCAAGTTGTCTGATCTTAAGGGCTGCACACGTGGAGTTTTTTTTTTTCACTCATCAGTGAGTCGGCCTTAAAAATTATGCTAGTATTTTGTTGTGTTGCTTCGTTTCGGTATACGTGGTGTTTACCTTCGGACACGCCTGCCGTAAGAAATTTTGTTGAAGGTCATCGTGGTTGTCTTACAGTGTTCCGCCGCGAACTATTTCGGAACAGTGTTTAAAGTGACGAGTCCTAGTGGACTGTTATAATCTCCGGCACGCCAACAAGACGCACGCTGGTAGGTGGGCAAACCCGTGCGGCACCCTCGCTATAATACGAATCTCCCGTATTTACGGCCGCCGGCATAAAACAGCGTGTTTATTCGTTTGAGCGCATCTCGTGTTGAAACCAATTTGGCGGTAGATGACACAATCTTGAGGTCCCCAGGGAAGAACACGGAAGCTCAGCCTTGTTGTTGCGTAAGGTCGCCGAGATTACGCTAAGCCTCTTTTGGCCATTATACGCTGCCTACAGGAGGGGAACATTCTTTTCTGTCTCACCTGTCGGGTTATAATCCCCGCGGGAAAAAAAAATGCTTATAAGGAGAGAACGGCAACTAGCTCAGGGAGATTCGTTTAGTTTCATGAAGCAACAAAAAAGGAATTCAGCAAATGTTCTTTCCCTTGGCATTATTATGCTGTCAGCATTTTTGGCGTGTACGGTAGGATTAAGGAGGAAAAAAAAGCTATCTCTGCATATGGGGCGTAACATCTAAGGAAGGTAATTGCTGGCCACATCGCAGGTGAAGTTTAGGAGCAAGTCAGTGAAAAAAAAAAGCTGCGAACAAAATAAGAGGAACGGCAGAGAAAGCGTCCACACACGTTATTTTCTGGAAGGCTCTGCAGGCTGTTCACGCTGGTGGGTGATCCCGAGGGATCGGAAAGTTAATTTAGTTGTCTGCAGCGAAGATTCTTGGAGGAGTCCATGGTACTAAACGACTTTCTGTGTGACCGCCATAGCGGTTGGTCTCTTGACACGTTACGATGAACGACTCACGTTTGATATACGACGATACACTGGCAAGGATGCAGCAGCACTTCTTCAGCGAGCCTGCTCCCAGCTTTCTCACGTTTGTAAACCGAACAGGCCTACATCATCAGAAAAAAGCGTCCCCCAGCCCAGCGACTTTCTCCCTTTAGCTCATTACATGTAGCACCTCTACCAAACACCGAAATGGAGATGAAATGTTCTCGCCTGTTGTCTGCACTCTGCGGTCGGCGGCGACGCTGATAACGAAACCGTTCTTGGTTGCACAGTGGCTTTCACCGATAGGGCTTGCACGATGACTCAGTGCAGTGCCGCCCATGCAGTATGCTGCTGACTTGTCCTCTCACTGTATTTTTTAATGACTATAGTCTTTCTTGGGCTACTTAAACGCAGAAATTTTGGCTTGTCTGTCTGTCTGTCTCACACACATAAAGAGAATTTGTTATAAACCACACATCAGCGCGCGCCGACTAGTGGTAACAGCGCTGCCCTAAAAAGCGGAAAAACCCAATCAGTTTCCAAGTACTCCGGGCAGTCAACACTTTGCACGACAAATGTCTATGGTGGTGAAACAAGCTACTCTGAAATCAATCCGTAAATTTTCACATATGTTCACAGAAAGTGTTCATAAACTCGTTGAAAGTAAATACGGTACAATAGTGATGCTCAGGATGTCGTTCCTGGCCACTATGAAACAGGTGGACCAGCGTAACATGAATGCTTCTTCGCCTAGAACTGCCAACTCATTTTCCAAGTGACTCATAAGGATTGACCGCACACTTTACAGCAGTGGAAACATCGCCCATTGCGGTCGGGCTCGAAGACACGCGGCACCACGATTTCGCCACAATCAAAAAGCCCCAGTACACATCAGGAAGTTTACCAACACGTCATTTGAACGTGTGCTCATTTTAAATGCAAGACAAAACAACCTGCTGCCTGTGACTCGATTCAGCCACCCGGCCAAAGTGAAACAGAGACTGCGTAATAGTCTTATATACCCACAGTTAAATACAAACGTCCAAGTCCGGTGTTAATGTTCATACTTGTCAACACTGTTGAACAAAAACAAGACATTACGCAAATATAAGGCAGAAAATCAATACACGAGTGATATTTGCAATGTTATTTTATTATAAAATTCACGGATGCTTGGTTTTTGCGATAGCAAATGAAATGCTACATCAACTGCAGAAAACCGTCGCTTGCTGTTGCCCGCGCTACGTGGCGGCATTTAAAAAATCAAACGGCCATAGCAACGAAAGGTTCCCCTAGATAGATTCTATGCTCCGCTTGGAACGCTCGTGGAGTAGGGCAACGTGGTTCTATAAACGTTCTAGTTGGGTGCCTCAATTCACGCGCGCCTCCGCCGTACGGCAGCGCTGGCATCGAGACACCCGACTTCAAGCAGTGGAACGCGGTAAATTGAAATTAAATTGAGCAAACCTCTAGGGTGTTATCTTGGAAGGTACAAGACGGCAGAGGAACAGCATGATAGGTGAGCGGAATAGCGATGGGAGGCATTTACTTCGCAAATGTCGACAAAGGCTATCGTCTTTCGTCGACATTTGCAACAAAAGGAGCAGATACGCGGCCATTTTTCTTTTTGCTCTGAATGGCTTCCAGTTTCACCTTGACTCCTCAAAAGTACTGAACGGCCAAATGAGACTCTTTTTCTTGAATGTAAGGTGTGAGAAGAGCCTGGGCATATACAGGGTGATCAAAGTAAAGTCGACAGGTCTTTTTTAAATTAGGCGCTTAGGTATACGTTAAGACCACCTCTACAGTGAGGTTATGCGCCAAGGAAGACACAGAATCAGGTGGTAACTATTGAGGTCGGTGGCCTAATTAACTGAAATTGGATAATTAACTTTGCAGCGGCTGCAGTAAACAGGCATGTTTGCATTGAAAAGTTAGGCGCAATCGTGTTTCAACGCAGTTTCATTTGGCAGAATTCTTCTAGCGCATTCCTACTCCGAGATATCGAAGTGCGAAGTTTAATTGCCGTTCGCATGATAACGCATGCTAGGTAGTTGCGACCGGCACAAAGCTCCTACCTTTTGTTCTATGTTTCGATAGCGGTTCCGCCTAGTGCAGATTGCCGTAACGCCAGCCAAGACTGAAAGGGTGCCACTTACCACACAGCACAGCACGCACGTCACAAAAGGGAGGAGCTTTGCGTCGGTCTTCGCTGTCTAGCATGCGTAATCATGCGAACGGCAATTAAACTTCGCAGTTCGATATTTCGGAATAAAAATGCGCTAGAAGAATTCTGCCAAATGAAACTGCGTAGAAACAAGATTACGTCTAACTCTTAAGTACAAACATGCCAGCTCACTGCAGCCGCTGAGAAAATAATTAGTTAATTTTAGTTAATTAAGCTACCGACATCTATAATTACCCCCTCATTCTGTGCCCCCCCCCCTCGGAGCATAACCTCACTGTAGTGGTGGCCTTCACGTACATCTAAGCACCTAATTAAAAAAAAAACAACTGTCGACTTAATCTTGATCACCCTATATAAATGATCACAAGCACTCAAAGGAGCCAGAAAATAGCCAAGTCGCCACACTACAATTTCAGTCGCCACGCGGCTCTAAAAGTCCCCAGTTTAACGAAAAATCGCCAAACCTGGGAACCCTGGCTGAGATGCACGATTGCAGACAATAATCGTGTCGATGCATGGGTTGTATCAAGATGAGGGAACTAACAACAACTAGTTGTTCTGAAACGACCGCATTGGGTGTTTGTGATCTCGTGTGTCAGAAATCGGCGGGGTTACAAGCCTGTGGGAAATAAAGGCGGCACTCAAAATGCAATCGTTTTGACTTGCACTGTAAACGGCGCGCTGAAAGTGAAGGCGCAGTGCCGCCCGGGACGAATGGAACAAGTCGCGCACACGGATGACGTGTTGTCTTGCTAACCGCAGTTCAGGTGCTCGGTAGATGTATTGGTTACTTAAAGCACTTTGAGCGCACACAGCCACAGTGACTTACCTATCTGTACTTCCTTGATCCTCAAACCGATCAGCTCACTAGGCAGCTCACTAGGGGGAGAAATGCGCTCCTCCCTTTTAAAAAGAGAATCTTTCTACCTTATAGGGTGTAATAGATGATACGTTCCTGTTTCACCCTTAAGGGAGAAACTACCACACACTTTTTTCTTAGAGTGTAGCCCTGACTTTTAGCACCCCTCGCCAGGAGAATGTGGGTAGTCCATTTTATCGCTTCTTTGTTGTGTGTGCTTAGAAGAACAGAAGACTAAGATAGTTTGCTCCCAACAGCACAGGCACATACGGGCCCATATGGTAATTCATGCATCGTTCGGGATTTATTATACAGTGATGCAGTTCAAGCGGTGCTCTCGAACTAACATAAAGGGAAAAAAAAGTAAGGAAAATGCTACGAACACATTCCGCAAGCACCCGGCATTTGAAAGAGAAGTATGGAGAAGACTACTTTGTTCCAATATAAAATTAACAGGAAGAAGGGAAGAAGGGGTTGCGATCGGCTGAAGACTGGCCGCGAAGCTAATTAGGTGCCACTTTCAGCGATAAACACATTTATTGTTACATCGTTCTTCATCAGTTTAATCATCATTTTGTGCACGCCGGTCTTCAAGAAAAGTAGACGTGCCTGCGTCTTGTTAGGAAAATCACGCTCCATTAGCTAGATATTGCGCCATGTTAATGAACAACGCAACTGCTCCTCCTCGTAGTCGACGTAGCGCTGAATAGCACGAGTGCAAGCGAGGAGATCGATGTCGGCTATTGTACTGCGCCCACAGACTGAAATTGTCTCGGTAGTAATATTGTCCAGGCATCTGTTGAGTACAACAAGGCTGCCGCAACGTCCATCGACGCTAACGTCAATATGACAAATGGATTGGTCGGGTGGCGCCTTGTCTACATGTTCTTGAAAAAAAGACAACCCGTTGGGTTGCCGTTCAGGGTCACAGATGGGGTCCGTGTTGCTGGGAAGGGAAACTTTTCGAAGGTGCTCACGGTGTCCTCCATGAGATGAGGGCTGGTACTCATGGGGTATCTTCATTGTCTACATATCGGCGCAACCCATAGTCTCAGTTACTGCGTGAATCGCTAATCAGTCAGACAACGTCTTACACGTTTTTTCGCAAATGGAGTGCAATGTGAGCCCGCCTATGAGAAGTCACCTCGGCCTAAAGTCTTGTATATACGATTTTTTTCCCAAAAGGCACTGTTTATTGTAAACAAGGTTCGCACACGGGTACGCAGCGTCTGACAGCCAAGCTGTACATGGCTAGGGAATGATTTTTTCAAATCAAATCAAATCAAATCAAATTTTATTTTCAACAATACAATGTTGAAGGTCCCCTGGCATAAAAGCTGCTAGACGCAGCTTGACGGGGCCAGGGGGCCCAATCTACACTTCAATGACATGCATTCGTACAGTCTCCGAACATGCAAACACCCGCTCCGGCGCATACCTACATACAAAAGAAACATTGATTGGGGCTGGCCTGGATTTAATATAGAATTGACGAACTAATAAAACCAATTATTCAAATAATTGAATAGGAAAATGTAAAATTACAATTAAAATTAACCTAGAATTAATACCATGCGTGGGGCATTCCATTTGTTATGTAGTGACGACATGGGAAGGCCACTTGCAGATAAGAATCCCGAAGAGATGCGAGCCGATGAAGAGCGACAAAAGAAATGAAGAAGGCAATGTGATCGATTGATTGATTTGATTTATTAAGGGGTTTAACGCGTCGAAGCTGTGAGGTGCGCTGTGGTGGAGGGCTCTGGATAAATTTTGACCACGTGGGGATCTTTAACGTGCGCCAGGCATAGAGTTTCATACTAATATACACTAGAGGGAAATCTGGCGCCACTGTCTAGAGGAGCCGCGCTTCAGCGATCGTTCTGACATGTACCGAGCAGGCACGTTCCACTTGTCCTTGGCATGGCTGCTGAAAAGGCTGAAGAGTTGCCTCTGGCTGCAAAAATGCAACAGTATTACCGCAGAAGATTAATACAATTTGTTTTATTATTATAAAATTAAAGCTACAGAAAAATGGATTCGTCAGGTAATATTTAGAAGCTTCATGCGAGATGAACAAAAAAACACTGTTCCCCGTTTTTATTGATTTTGGCTTCAAGACAAAAAAGAAGCGATGTGGCTAACCAAGCCAAGGAGACGAGGAACGTCGCTAGCTGCAATGGCTCCGCTCACGGCGACCCGCGAATGCAGTGACAGATTTCCCTGTAGTATATATTAGTATGAAGCTCTATGGCGCCAGGATCTCAACAGACGGGCGTTTTCGCTTTTCGCCTCCATCAGAAAAGCAGCTCCCGCTGCCGTGATCGCTCGCGTCTTTGAGCTCAGAAGCATAGCGCCTGAGCCACTGAGCCACCGCGGTGGGTGCGATGGGATCGACAAGGTACTGTGTAAAAAGGGACCTCAGAATCAAGTCATCTGTTGCCAAGCGGGTGTGACGTACACCTGTGATAGTCGTAAGGGATTTCAGTATAGATGTATGGAAGAGAGACAAGAAGTGGTTCACCCAGATCATATTGGAAGAGTTTAGACCACAGGCGTCCATAGAGGCCGCACACTCCCCCTTTTCACTCGAAACTCTTGATACCGAGGGGGGGGGGGGGGTGAAACAGACGAAGTGACTAATTTTGAATGCCGTCGAATAACGAGTACCGATAAATATTTGTTGTTGCAAGCTGCGCACTGAGTATATGCCGCTTCAATTTGTGCCCTCTCCGCGAGGAAAAGCCATTCGAAAATTTAACTGAGGAGAAAAAGAAGCAAAGCAGCCGGGAAGTTGCTTTCAGTGCGGCGTCATATGAAATTTTTGTTTTTAGTTTGGCTAAATTCTTTTCTTTGGCCTTTTATTTTTCACATGTTTCATTTTTTAATTTTCTATTTCTCATGTTTTCTCTTTGTTTTCTTACCCCCTCTTTCTCTTTCCAACCCGAGAAATGAAATCCTCCGTACGCCAATGGTTTGTGCTAGTGCCACCAGATAAGGTTGCAGAGTATTGGCACTCTTTTCTCCTATTGTTTTGTGCCGCCGCCCTGATCATTGGTCAGTTCACATCACGTGACATTTGTTTACACTGCGACGGTTCATGGGCACCGCCATTTTGTTGCTTATGCATTTTCTGTCGGTCAACTGCGGTAGTGTCAGCTTGTCCTCCCTGCTCTGCGGCTGCGCGCGACTGTCGTGGTTCCGAACGCGAATCAAAGATAACGCGCTTCGAAACACTTCAGCTGCAGAAGTGTGTCCGAAGATGCCGGGTTGCTGCGTCTTCGGCAGTGTTGTTCACAAATGACCTCGACAAAGTTAGCAGTGAGGCCGCAGAAGCGGCAATCTGGCAACACTGATAAACACCAAAAATGGCCGCTGTTGCTCACTTGCGTGCCTCAGTGACGGTACTCTGTAGCTTATCTGGTGACACTAGTTTGGACCACAGTATTACAACGATTCGCATAAATACATAGGCCATGTAAGACAAATTGTCTTCAAAATCGCTTACCCTCGATTTCCAAGGGGAAGATGACACCGACTGTGGTTACGTCTGTGCCGCACGAACTAAAGACGGAATTGTGATGTCCACTGTGGGTACAGTACATCTCCGAGTACGCCCAACAGTAATATCGAGAAGTTGATGACCCGTAATTAGAATAGGTTAGCTGCGCACGGTAGCATTAGGGCTGAAAGTTGGGCTAGTTGGCGCTGACTTGAGAACGTGTTACCAGCGAAGCAAGGACACGAACAAAGAAAGAAGCAGACTAGCGATCGTCCTGTCTGCTTATTTCTTGGTCGGTGTCCTTTTAATACTATATACTATACTTTTTAAACTATATAGTATATGCATATATAGTGACACCTGGTCTGTATCTCGACCCGTCGTCTATGCAGTCAGCCATACTGGAGGGTAACGGATTAGTTTAGAACATTTGGATCTTTACCGCGTACCTATATCTCGACACATGGGCTCTGACTCCGACAAAAATTATCGTACAGCTGTGTTCAAAAGTAATTTTCAGCAAGGGAGTATTTAGTGGTGAGATTTTACCTCCGTCGTCATGACAGGCTTCATATGCATGATGGAAGCACAGTTAAGGAGTGACTTTTTGAGTGAATGGTTGGTTTTAAGTACCTTTCCATGCGCTTTCACGTGTTCTCTTACATAATTGCAGGGTGTGTAGCTAACTTGAATGGTAGCTGAAACTTTACTTAAACAAACTCACAACGAGGACCTTGCTAACAACTCTAAACTGCACAGACGACGCGATGTCGCACACAGCAGCCGACTCGTTGAAGTACGCTCAAGGGAGTTGTAGCGACTGCCACGTTTCAGCGCCGACCACTTTAGAGAAAAATTGACTGCTGGTGCGCTCGGGCGGAAACATCCCCATCGGGGAGCACTTTACCGTGAACATTCGAGGGCGGACGCTACTACATACGGAGTCATTCCAGTGGTTTTCGCTGCAGAGCACGCACGAGCGTGCATTGAAAGGTTTCTGAACAACTCGCTGGCTTTGAGCGCCATTGTTTCGAAAATACTCAAGTGCCGAGAAAGCGGAAAGTGGTCGGGCTTCCGGTGCGTTGTAATTAAAGTAAATTGAGCGCCGACGATCCCCAATACAGGAGCGCCACGGTTCGGTAACTCTCTCCCCCTCTTGCCCTCCATTTGAGATTAACAAAGAATGCTGAAGAGAGGCGCTGAACGCAACGAGGAATTTCCGTAATTAGAGGCTGCTTTCACCGCGCACGCCTTTCCCGGTCCGGCTAGGATACGCTGGCCCGAGTCGATGGGGCATGCCTGCTGAAGTGAGCCCGAGCCAGGCTTCGATTAACGGCTAGGAGCGCCATCACGAAGGCGAGGCATGCCCCACCCTGCGCTGAAGTACTGAAAAGTGGGGAACCGTTTTTTTTTTGTACGACTTTAATGAGTTTTTCCCCCTAAATGTAGATAAAACGGCTTGAGGAAAAATACAATGAAGGATTTAGTATACTGGAGATCAAGTGGCCCCTCGGCAAGCCATGCTCAGATGTCGATATGGCGTTGCGTACTGACATGAAGTTCGGCCTCTGCTCAGAATTGCGGGTACATCTTGCGTGCTGGTAGTGTACCGACTCGTACCCTCGTAGGGGAAGCTATAGCCTTCGAATGTCGCCGCAGAGCCTGGCAGGATCTAGGGGGGGGTCTGAGCGGCCAAGTTGGGAAGAGTCAGCGACAAAGTTCCATGCTCTACCAAGCCCGCTACTCTTACTTCATACGCAGATATCCTGGCCCATTACCGCCACGAACTACGAGAGTCCTCGTGACCACATCCCCATTTATCCAGAGCCGAGGGGACTACCTTTCGCCGACTTGAAACAAATTTTTATCATCACGCCACTCTCCTTCATGCCACCTTCACCCTCTACAGCGCTACCCGTAATTTCTGCCCCAACCTTGCACCCTGTACCACATGGTGGGGGGGTGTCAGAAAACCCCACCCCTTGCCCCCAATCCTCACCCAACGTACGAGCAGAGGGCGGGCCAGCTGGCCAGCTCCGACCTCTCAGTCCAGCGTAGCCTGGTGGAAAGGGCTAGGGCAGCCAGCGCGGACCAGGGCTTCCCGGACTAGAGGAGGCCCCTAACCTGCCGGGCGCCCGACCATGAGCGCTTGAAGCTTCTCTAAATAAAGTTTATTTACTCTCTCACTCACTCCGTCACTTGGCAGCAACGCGCACGCACATGTGCGGGCGTGAGTAAGACGAAAACCTGAAGCTCCCCATTGTGCGAGAAAACCGGCGTTTTTCTTGCCATTAATATCCGGCAGAGAAAATGGTCGCAGCTGTAACGTGTAAGTGCATACAGATTTGAGTTCGCATGGGAATCAAGGCCGGCTCTCCAGGGTAGAAGGCAAGTGCGGTACCTCCGCGCACCGCAGCGCGTTGTCAGCGGCAGAGGAAGAGTTGGCCTAGTGCGTGCGCCGCTATGTCATGTGACAGTTGAATGGGACGTAACGTGAGTAGAACCGGTGCACGACAGCCATTCAGAACTGATACTGCGGAACCTGTGGCGTTAAGTGTCGCTACTCTGCGTGTCAAAGTGATTCGCGCCAATAGACGAAGAAACGAAAGCGGAGAAAGAGAGACGCAAGCACGTAGTTAGGAGTACTTTAGAGAGTTCTCTAGGTGTACTTTAGGAGAAGTTTAGGACTTTAGAGAGTACTTTAGGGGAGTAGGAGGAGTCTGATAGGTGTCGCCAGCGGTCTTTCACCTTCAAAGCACGTAACCAGACTCCCACGAATTATTTATTTACTCTTTACTGCGGCTACCCTTCTCTGTACCGGAAAACGACAACAGCGCTGGTTTTTGGCCCACTAACACCTAGGGCTTTCCCTGAAATAAAATAACATTTCCTGTCCTTTTTCAGCGAAGCTGTTGCCGCTACAGCGGGAAGAAACTTTTGGGACCGTTACACACGCAAACACAACACAAATTCACTCAATTTCAATTAACCCCTCTCTGAAAGAGTTTTTGTAATTCCTCCCCTAAGATGGTCTTTGTCGTGGCATTCGTGCAATCGCGCTTCTCAAACAAACCATCATCGCTCTCTGACCCTGTGATGGTCACGTTCACTGCAGTATTATTTGATCAGGGATCAACATGCCCATTTTTTTATTGATTGATTGATTGAGTGATTCATTGACTGAATGATTGTAAGGGTGTAACGCGCCGACGCAACGCAGGTGATGAGGCGTGCCGTAGTGGAGGGATCCGGATTAATTTCGACCACCTGGGGATCTTTAACGTGCGCCGAAATCTCGAGCACACGGGCGTTCTCGCTTTGCGCCTCAATCAGAAAAGAGGCCGCCGTGGCCGAGAATCAAACCCGCGACCTCGTGCTCAGCAGCGCAACGCCTTAGCCACTGAGCCACCGCGGCGGGTTACTGGGTGTGCTGGGTGACTACGTTCTGCAAGCATTTAAGATTTCAATAAACGTTGCAAAAAGTCTTGCAGGGTCCCTTTAAGGTCCATTGCGGTGAATGGCCCTCTTTCATTGTACTCGTTTTAAAGCTTTTCTAGTACCTATGCGCTGCAGGGGTGGGGCAGCAGTGGCTAGCAAGAGTAAAAATCCAGCTAAGCTCTATCTACCATCATGAACCTGTGCCCAACGGGAAGCAAGAATTAGAAGCAACGGTAGCCAAGAAGTGGCTATAAAACAAAGAAAAATAGCCAGACAGGCTAGTAAATTTACAAAACAGAGATTTACGATTGGTGAGCGCTCCCAGAATGTCTGGAGCAGCGACGGCTCGAGATGAGAAATGGCCTTGCGCGGCAATATCGGAACGCCCAAGGCCAAGGAGAAGGAGAATCCAATTTCGACGTGAAGAGGCTTTTGCTGCCGAACACGGCTTGTTTTACTCTCCTACAGCGCTTTCGCTTTCCGCGCAAGTGCGCTGGGGTAATCTTCTCCGAATTGATGTTCTTTAATCTTCTTGCGGGAAGGATTACTGGAGCGTCCGACGATGAGCTACCTTGCGTTCGCCGTCGGCTGCTGCAGACGTAAAAAAGAGCTTCGCGAAAAATGACACGCGGCCTGCAGGGGGAGGAGTTGCTGCTCGGAGTAAATAAAAAGTTTGTTTTCCCCCCATGACATTGGCGATTTCCTAATTCAATTTCACTCGGGAAATCTCGAGAGAGAACTTTACTAGTTTGCAGAAATGTGGCGGGGTAAAATTTTGTTCGTTGTTTTGTACTTCGGAGAAAATTCGACAGCCCCCCCCCCCTACGCGAGAGCTCCTAGTAGAAAACAGTAAGAAAACGCGAACAACAGTCGTTGGCATTCAGTAGGATAACTTTACACATTCACGTTTTGTTGTTATCAGTGTTCAGTAAACAATTTCTTCGAAGGAGGACCTAGTACTTTCTTGCGCAAGTTTTAGGATTTCGCCATACGAGTGAAAGTTTAGAAACACAAAAGAGACATTATTATTGCAGAGCAGATAAAGCTACCAGTTTGATTCCCCTGCTTTTCCAAAAAGAAGAACACGTATAATCTTGCGAATATAGTAGAAAGTGTGTGTTTTTTAACGTGAACTAACCGTTGTAAAAATATTTAACGCAAAAGAAACTTTTTTACGTACCATAAAAAGGGTGTCTTGATCGTCGCGTACTTTTATTGCTGTGCTTCATTTCGATTTTCTAGTGTTGCTGTTACCCTAATGATCTTCCAGGCAAGCCTAGCTGTCCCATTCAGTAGTGAAGTTTTGAAATCGTTTTCCTTGAAATAAAGAGCTGAGTACCTAACCCATTAACTAGCTTAAATTGTTCCCGCTGGAGAAATAAATGGCTGGTCACGCATTCTTCTTTTCAACTTGCTAAACAACAGTCGAGCAGAAATAAGTCCGCGGTGGTCTATGACTGTAAACTTCAAAAAATCCTGGTATTTTGTGATGCGAGAAGAATAAATGGCGAGGCTATAAATGGCGTAGCAGTAGTAGAAAGAAAAAAATCACACATCTCCACGCAGTAAACGATGCCGAGGGTGCGAAGCACTGGGACGCATGTTGTGTATTGCCTGTGTGATGAGCGTCCATCATCCGTGAGTGCTGATGCACTTAAATGATGTTTTAAATGATGTTGAGGTGCACTAAACGCACTGTAAATGACAAGCGCCACACGAAAGACAATTCGCGTCCCAGTACTTCGCACCATCGGCATCGTTCATGGAGTGGAGATGTGGGGATTTTATTTGCCCGAATTTGGCTGAATTGACAGGAATTATCGCGCGTTAAATGCATTAATGAATGGACAAACGTGTGTGCTGTGTATAGGTGCTATTCGTTGAAAAGTTTAGCGGTCAATTTCTTCGCCTGGCAACACTGGAAACGACCACAGACATGGCCGATGCACCAAGGACACGGCGCGGCTTGGGCTACTGCGCCCGCACGCCGAAGAAAAAAAAAAACGACGTGCGTTATCTGCTAAATTCCAATCCGATTCTAAACGGTGGCGTCAACAGAGATGTCATTATTAATCGCACTCACAATAAACTCGAGGGAATACTGTGCGTTCGGTGAGGTAGAGTTTCTAACGTGAAACACAGTCATGTGTTTCACAGTCGTGCTTAGCATGGACAAGTCCGCCATCCCGCGGAGCCCGACGTAACGAGTGACGGCGCACCACGGCCGGGCTAGAGCGGCGGCGCGCGCTGTGTTGATACGGCCTTCGCAGTGGCGGCGGCTGCGGCGGCGGCGGCGAGAACAATAATGCAGCCCCGTCTCGACGTTAAGTTCCGCCACCAACGCGCGCACGCCACTGCTCTAGCCCGGCCGTGGGCGCACTCACACGGTTGCATGGAGGAGAAGAGGGGTGCCTGATCTGCGGGCCGTGCGCACAACATCGCCTAGCAACAGACGCTCGGCCACAGATATGGCGGCGCACACTTGGTTGCCTGCATGCATTCCGCGCCATTGAATACCGGCTGTATATGCAGTGTTTTATTGACGGTATTAGTGGTACGTTGTGACAAGTTCCGGGTTGCGTTTCCCCTTCACGATCACTGGCTTGTGATCGGTGAAGTGCAGAGACAGTGGTTCTCCAAGCGGTGCTAGGTTGCAGTTGGCAAAGACGAGGTCCATGCACGTTCCCCTGATGGTGGTCGATTGATGCCGGAACGCGCTTATATACGCATTGCACCGCAGCGCCCTCTAGTGTAGCTCGCTGTAGTCCCTGTAGTTTCAACTGTAATTGCAACTGCTCTTTTTCCGCGAATTATTGTTGACAGGTTATGGGTTTTGCTTTGTTTTTGCGTTTTGTACCCTTGGAAATTCGCGCTCTTTGCTACTGTAGTCCGCTACTGCTATCCGCGCGCTCCCCAGATGGCGCGCGGATAGTACTACAGTGTTCTCCGCTCTCGATAGATGGCTTACAATGCTGTGCGTACGGACAACTCCACACAACGGCACGGACATTGCGAGGTCATAAAGTGCTTCGCACTTAAAAGTGAGAATGTCACTTGGGATCTCTTTCACTAACACCGTTTTATTGTCGAAGCACATCGGAAACATCTGCCCGGCCACTAACGTACCAGATGGGTTGGCACGGCAAAAACTAAATACTTCACACACTCGCTTTATCCCATTGACCATCAATATGGTAATACTTTCTAAACTATAGAATAAGCTTTTGTGGTGTGCGACATACTTCGTAAGGAAGATAACAATCGATTTTAAGCGGTGCAAGCACATGCGATGACTAAGTTAACGGATTTGCCAACTTCACTAATGCTGGAAAGCAATATTTCCACTTTGAAGCCTAGACAAAATTGCCCCGCTAAATTTGTTCTTTTCCCTCGGTACTGCTCCGCAGAGATAAGCACACCCGCATACATTAAGCCCTCCCTGCCTGGTCCTCCCACTGCCCATCGGCACACGCACAATTTGCATCCATAGAGCCCGCACAATTATGTTCAAATATTTGCTCTTTCGTCGGGTAATAACACAGTGAAATTAATTATTCGCTGTTGTCTTGCAATCAGTGTACTGCAAGGATTTCGAGCACGCCATATCATTTTTATAAAAACTTTCTTAAAATGTGTCTCTGGTACGTTTTATTGCGTATTCTCCAGTTCTTAACAAATTTTTGCGGCGCAGGGCGCAACGTTGCATTTATAGTTTTACGGCTTTTGGCGTATAATGAGCTTGACGTTGCCTGGACGGCCATTAGGCCTAACGCTAGGCCTAATACTGGGCCTAACGAGGCACAATAAACGTTATTTGCTCCTTAATTCTATCCCTCAATTGCTACTGCAAAAAATCCCCTTCAGCAACAAAAGTTCACACGATGTGGTTTTATTTAGGCCTCAATAATCGATACTCCCCCGCGCTGCTTGGCAACCTAGCGGATGTTTTTTTTTTAGTACTGAGTGGAGATTTTCGTGCCGCCATTAATAAACGCTGACACCGGCCTATGCGATATGGGGCCGGGAAGAAGAAAGAGGTCACGGTAGGATGGCTCCCTTGAGGGCCACACGGGAGCTACGAAAGCTCTCCACAATTCTTTCGTGGCCTTTTTTATGTGCTCCCTCAGGGGATGCCATAGCGTGCCAACTGTCCCAGGCGGCCCGTGATCTCATCGGGCTCATAACTTCTCGACTCAGCTCTTGGAACTCGGACGGGACAGTCGTATATCAGGCTAGCTTGTCACTGCTGCTGTGCAGCATCTATCTGACATTGTACCTAGCCTGTACCGACTAGCGTCACTAAATGAAGGCTTTTAGAGTATCGGCACTGTTTTATTTCATTGTTCTGTGCCGCCAGGATTTTCATTGGTCGGTCGGCCCCACGTGATATGTTGACATATGGGCGCGGCCATTTTGTTTCTGGGTCTCTCTCTCTCTCTCTCTCTCTCTCTCTCTCTCTCTCTCTCTCTCTCTCTCTCTCTCTCTCTCTCTCTCTCTCTCTCTCTCTCTCTCTCTCTCTCTCTCTCTCTCTCTCTCTCTCTCTCTCTCTCTCTCTCTTCTGCGCGGACGTACGCTAGAGCGGCCGGTCGCACTCTGCATGCCCGTCACAACCGGCGGCGGTTTCTTTGGGAAAGATGGCAACACTGCAAGCCAGAAACAAAATGGCCCCCAGACGCTTCCGGGTGCACGAAGTGGCGGCACTATTAAGCGCGGCTTATTTAGTGACGCTACTACTGACCTTGTATAGAATGAGTTACTGAAGTGGCCTTTGGGAGAACGCCTGTTTAGCGGTTTAAGGGTAACAAAAGAGCTAAAAAAAGTTGAATGCTTTCTTTTTATACCCTGTAAGCTGCTAGATCTCATCATTTGGTGCCACTACAATGTTGCCGTCTTATAATGTTCTAGAAAAGATGGCGTGCAAAGTGTGGCGTGATGTCTATCCTGAGAAAATGACGCCAGCGCCAACTTTTTGCCTGTAATAAAGTTCAATAAACACGTTCTTTTACCTGCAAAACCTTTTGTAACTATATTAGCATGACACTGTCTTGATTATTTTACTCGGTGAAGATTTCGTTCTTTCATTTGTGTGCGCTTGCTAAAACCGGTCGTAGCACTTGTTGAAATGCGCGCAAAGGCGTGGGAGTCAGCGCCAGTGGTGGCTGACCCGTTCCGATCCTCGCGGCATTGCTGCGCAGTCGAGAAGCCCAAATAAAGAGACCTTTGCGCCGAAATAACGTTTTCTCCAGATCGAAACGCAGTGATCTTCTTTCCGATCATGCCCCTGTAATCCTCCTTTTTCGGGGATGGTGGCTGCAAGTGCGTGCGACGAGAAATTCTATCTTTCAATCTACGTTTGTGCGTTTGTGATGAGCTATATAAAGTTGGCCACTTCTTTTTCTTGCAGCCGGTATTAAGGCGTGTCGCTATAATCTACTCTCCTCTTTCCTTTCGGTGCCTAGGCACGGCTCTGGAGTGTGTGACAGCAACTTGCACGCCATTAAAATCTTCGATTTGCTGCTCGCATACCTTAAAGGAGCCATGAAGACAAGATACAAGTTGGGTTTATTAGAAAGACTGCTTAGTCCCGATAACAATGATACCAATATCATCGCAATCTTCGAACAAATAACGCAGATATAAAAGAAAACGTGTGAAGCAGTCGCGACCCTCAAGCCAATTTCCCGCAACTTTTCTATGACGTCACGGAACCTTGTTTGTGCGATTAGCGGCCGCCTAACTGAGCTGTCGCGACGACACATGACTGGACGTCTGTGATGGGGCCTCTAGTTCCATTTGAGCGCATCACTTCAATGCTAACGTGCAGTTAAAGCACTGAAAATTATGTTTTATTCTTGACCCGTATGACGTCATTCTTGCTCATAACACGTCACTGTGGCGCAAAATTTGAAAGTTTTTAAATACTTCTTCCTTTTTTTTTTGGTTAAAAACATCTTTTGTGGCTGTAATGGAGCTGAGTGAGATACTGAATCCTAGTTCTTTCAAATTAAACGAAGTTGTATTTTCTCTTCATGGCTCCTTTAAAGCACAGGTGTTCCTATACCGGTCACGCCCCTGTTTCCCCATAAACACCGACGTTGTGATGAGGTTGCAAGGACGCCGGGTCCGATCTGGGACGCACACCAACAGCTCCCAGCAACACAACGACCAATCTGATGTGGTCCCCGGGTTACTATGAAGAGATCCCTAGAGGGAAGTTCCCCTTTCTTGAACCACGCTGGTATTTGGGAATCGGGCCCTTCTTAGTTACTCGAAATCAAGAGTTTCGTTTCCCACGAGTTGTGCGATATTAAACAAGGCCACTTTTAGTGCGCAGCCCTTTGGCGGCCGTCTGTGGGCTGAGCCGCGTTGTCGGCCTAACCGAGTGAACGATGGCAAGACCGACGAGTGAACGAAAAATCGAACGATGAAAGAAAGCAAAGGTGGAGAGGGTAGCGAAATTAGGAGGGGAGGCCGGTTCGCCCTGGCGGCGCGAGTCGGCGGTCTCTGAAAGTGTGCGGTGGGGGAGGGGAGGGCGCAGTATGCTGTGCCCGCACGAGGCGCTCGACGGTGCGCCGCTTGGCGAAAACGTGAGGGGGGCGTGCGCGTGACTATGATGTGCGTTCGCTTAAGACGCAGTTCGCGGTCCCTTCCTGAGACGCACTTAGCGCCGCCGTCGTAGGGGCTTATCATCTATGCCGACGAGAGAACCCACGAGTGAGTGTTGCTTCAGCGCACTGCTGCTGCGCTTAAATATCGTATTAGGGAGTATCGTAATCTCGATCCAATTTTTTATTCCCGTTCCCCTGTGAATTATGCATTGTCGTGCTTATTCTTGAACACGGAAGCGTTTATTCTATTCGAAGGCTCTCGTATCCGTGCACACCCTTAACTTTGTCGTCCTTCCTTTCGTTGATGTAGTGCTTTTCTTGTAACTAGGTCAATTCACTCCCCCCTCCCCTCGAAACAACGGGCAAAAAAAGAAAAAGAATACCAGGAGTGCTGCCATATCGTGCGAAGTTTTATTACCATGCTTCCGATCTTCGATGGCGTCGGGCCCAGCGAAGCGAGCGCGTTCCCTCGAAAGCGACGCCCAGGGCGTCGGCGTGTGGTCACGCTTGGCCTCCCGAACCCGTTCAACACAGGGGCGCCAAGCAACAAAAGAAAAGAGAGCGGGGACAAAGTGGCGCCCGTGGAGTCGCTTTGCACGAAACGCAACACGAACGCTAACGGCGGTCGCAACAGCGTGCAGGCGGCTCGCTGCAAAGCGAAATACCGCACTCGATATCTTGCCTCTCCTTCCCCACGGGTCGTCCAGTCGGCGCGGAGAGCGCACGCCTCCGACCGAGCGGAGCGGAAAGCGCTGCTCAGGCGCCCCTGATGAACGAGCTTCTTTTCGACGTTATGCCTCTGGCGAGCTTCTTTTGAGAACCGCTGAAGCGGAATTTTTTTTCCCTCGGAGACGCGTTTGATAAACACCTCACTTAAGCGCGTGTGGGTCGCCGCACGCTTTCTTATTCTTTGAGCCTTCTGCGGCGAGATTTATGGTGAAGCGGGGAGCGCGCTTTGTGATCCCTGTTCGTGGCTAGGAAGGAACAAAAAAAGGCGTGACTTTATGGGAGGCTAGACTGTCATTGCCATCTAGAATTCAGACCGTGACAATGTGTCATGCGTATTTCGCTGTTGTAACTTCATACGATCGCGGGAATTACAGCTTATACGCTTGTCTGCTCTGGTCTTTTGACATTCGACGTTTGGTTTCTGGTCTTGAGGCGCCCGATCAGAGTGGGATGATTCAGCGCCCGGCCGACTATGCGATCGATGTGAATAAAGATACGTTTTTTCTTTTGTATACATGAAATAGATTCTCGCGACGGCGTCTCTCAGAACTGGGTCATCAATAGAAGTGACCACGCAAAAATCGCAAATGTAGAAATGTGACAGTTTTCAAGCCGACAATTCCGGTGTTTTAAAATGTACTTTCATCGCATAGTTTGTGAATGTCACGCTCTGAATGGTTCCCATACAGGTGTGCTATACCAAATGCTAAACAGCGCTCTAACTTTCTTGGACTCTATTTTTACGCTCCACTATTAGTAATATTATCCGGATCTTAATACGGCAAGTAGTCGATGCATATAGAGACATACGTTTTGTTGTACTTCTTTTTTTCTTCTTACGCATCTGTCAGAGTTCATAGAAGTTGAAGTGCTACTAAGTCTCTAGTTTAAATCAACAGCAGCAACTATTTTTTTAATGTGTGTGTGGGTGGTTTCTATGTTTTCGGAAATGTTACTGAGCTAAACGCAGCGTAAAAACGGCAGGGACCTTTCGGCATGCTTCAAAAGTGTTTGAAGCGCGATTAGCATTGCAGCTAATTCACGTTGACTTGGACAAAAGCCGCTTACTGACACGTGAAAAATTTCAGCTCAAATGCTGAAGATTTTTAATATTGCATTTAAGGTGCTCACTTCAGTTTTTGTAAGGGCTGACTCAAGCCTGCTACGTACTTCATTGAACTGTCGAGATAAGACGCTTTGTACACGATTTGTAGAGCCAGCAAAACTTGCAGATAGGCTCTCAAATGTAACGAGAGCATAGCTCAAAATTTACGCGAATTACTTCATCCCGAACACTTTACCTGTGTTTACCTACGTTGAAAGTAATCTTTAAAACCGAAGAACTGTCCCAAGCGCATAGGCACCTAATAGTAGTGCGGTGGAAACATTTGCCTTTAATTATTCAATAACCATTAGTATAATTCATTTAAAACTACCTCTACATAAGCATCACCTCCTAAGTGCACTTCAGAGAGATATTGGCCCAGAACGACGACGCAGTCATCATTTCAGAACTTTCTGAAGCGCAAGAGCTTTCGAAGTGCTTTATATGAGAAAAAAGTACTGAAACCCTGCACCCCGGAGATAGGGGTGCACTCGAAACTTGCCTCAGTGAAAATGAAAACGACGGACATCAAAAATGCAATGACCGCAACACGAAAACGAAACACGTCTGCCAAAATCAAAACGCAATGATGGAAATGAAAACGCAAAGCTATCGATAGACCAAAACGAAGTGCGCTGAGCTTTATCTGAACAGAAATATTTCTTATACGCCATTGTAGATCTTCAATGGCTGCCCGCTCTTCTGCGGAGCGAACAACGCGCGGCCTACCCATGCCGCACTAGGTCTACTCTCCGACGAGAGCGAGCGACCGCACTTGCAATGTGGCGTGATGCAAGCGACGATGCTGATTGGCTCCCATTATGGCGTAATATACAAGGAAGCCTGTGCGCTCGCGCCCGCGCCAGCTGCGAACGGCGAGTGAGAGCTGTGCCCTAAGAACGCGGTGATAAAGATGGCACAGTCAACCCTTTGTCCCTGGCCAATCGCCTCAAGTGGGTACATGCCAAAGACTCAAGTGGGTACATGCCTCAAGTGGGTACATGCCAAAGGGCAGCACCCGCCGCGGTGGCTAAGTGGCAAAGGCGTTGCGCTGCCGAGCACAAGGTCGCGGGTTCGATTCCCGGCCGCTGCGGCCGCTTTTCTGATGGAGGCGAAAAGCAAAAGCGCCCGTGTGTACGAGATTTCGGCGCACGCTAAAGATCCCCAGGTGGTCAAAATTAATCCGAAGCCCTCCACTACGGCGCGCCTCATCGCCTGCGTTGTGTCGGCTCGTTAAACCCTTAAAATCAATCAAATCAAAGATAAGCATCATCGTCGTTGTCGTTGTCGTCATTAGAGCCCACGGAAAAATTGGCGCGGCATTCACTACTGGTGCAAGGCTGGAGCAACAGCAGAGCTTGTGGCCCCTCTCCCGTCGTCGGAGACCCGGCTGTTGCACCTTGCATGGATTTCAGAACTTTCAGGTGAATGATTTCTATGACCGGCAGGCCCGGACCGGTTTGCCCGCAGCCTTTCACATCTTTTCCAAAGTGGAACGCGTTAGCACGCGCTATAACCCGAGGCAACCGGCTTCGCGAACTCGGCGTCTGTGTTCCCCACTTCAGGTGCGAACGCACGTGAACTGGCGAGGAGAACAGCACGTGAGAGATCACGCCACGAACACTGGGCAGCGTGTGCTCGACGGTCGATCTGGCCGACACCGGGCTTCCTCACGAGGCGCACGCTCACGCGGGCTCGGTGTTTTTCTTTCTTTTTATTGGTAACGCTGGACGGTGGAACGATAAGCTAAGCAGCTCTGCTGTTAAAAGGTGGCTTTGCCGCAAGACGTTTCGGCGTAAACCATCACCGACGGCGCAAATCAGCCAATACAAGCTTCGCTTGAATATTGCGATGAATGTTGCCACCAGTTAGCCCAGTAGCCGAAAATAGAGAAGCTTTTCGATACTGAAAGTATTTAACAGAATATATACGAATTTTCTGGAGGCCTAGTTGGAATACTATTCTGAGAAGTTTGTTCGTTCAACCACTCTCTTCTGAATAAATTCATTCATTCATTCATTCTGTTTATTCAAAAACATGGATAAAATATCTGCTGTAATGCAGAAGTCATGGAACGCAGAACTGTGCATGCAATGGCAGCACCTTTCATAGTTCTTCCATGAGGGATCGACTCAGAACATGCTCTATTGTCTCTTCCACACCACAGGCGTCACAGTGGGCGCTGCTGGCCATCCCGATGAGGTGATGAGTAGGCTTTCGTGAAGGCCACTCTCAACCACAGTCTACAAAGTAAAGTCGACTGGGGTCTAACGCAACATATTTATTTCTGGACTAAATTTTACGATTGCTTTCGAGCTCATTAAAAGGTTATCTCTCTCTCTCTGTCTCTCTCTCTCTGTCTCTCTCTCTCTGTCGGTGATTTCATTCCATTCAAAGTTTCGTCCCCTTAGGCGGTGAGCTCAGCTGATCTACATGATTTTGCGATTCGCTCCCCGCATGTAACCTTTCCCTCACGACTCCTGTGCGTAGCACGGTGCCCATATTAGTATTTCGGACATGAATACAAAGGTGTAAACTGTTCAGGGGAAGCGGCAAACGGGAATGTGTTTGTCTTCTGATGAAACCATCACGTCGTGCTGGCTTGACATAATGTCTGTCGAAATTGCGAAGATGTTCTTTGAGATAGGTAAGTCTTATCCAGAAGCTTTTAAAGCAAAAGAGCTGAATGAAAAACAGCAGAATCACAAAAACTAAAAAAGAGCACCGAATAAATACACATGGTATTTACTGCGGTGATTATATGTCATGTTTCGCTTATAGATATTTAGTTCGAGTTTCCATGTTATGTTTCGCGCTTGCTTCCTGGCTCCTTTTACGCATTTACTTGTGGTATTTGTTAAACTTGTACTCATGCCTTGGTTAGCCCCCCTTACTCAATGCCCTCGCCAAGGGCCTGTAAGGTATCTGTAAATAAAATAGAAATAAAATTCTCATGGTATGGGCGTATCACGCGAATATTTTACAAAAAAAAAAATTGCGCTTCTTGCACTAGCGGTGCAAGGCTGGAGAAACGGCAGGGCTGGTGGCCCCTCTCCTTTCGTCGGAGACCCGGCGGTTGCAGCTCGCGTGGATTTCTGAACTTGCCGCTGAAAGTTCTCTATGACTGCAGGCCAGGATAATTTTGCCCGCATTTTTTCATATATATTACAAAGTGAACGCCTTAGCACGCGCCAGACCCCATGGGAAACGGCTTCGCTAACTCGGCGCCTGTGCTCCCCACTTTAGGCGCTGGCGCATGTGAACTGTTTTCTTAGTTTTTCAAGCCCACGCGCAAGCCTGGACGACGCCACGCCACCGGACCAAGCTCAAGCTTGGACATCCCCGCTGTTAAGAGTGGCTTAGAGCGGCTCAGTTGTAGAAGTGATGCCAGTGCGAGCGAGCGGGTGAACGAATGCTCAGGTGAAGTCCAAAAACAGTGCTATGAATAACCCAAAGGAAATAATGCTGTGCGCCTGGAATGCGTTTATAGCTCAATCGGATAGACGCCGATTTCAGAACGCAAGGGACCTAGGTTCGATTCCAACCAAGGGACGCGTTTTATAAATTTCTTTTACGCATTGGATTAAAGAAGGGTAGAACAAAAATATTAGCTTGTCATCAATTGTGCGAACTTCAAAAGTTGTTATGAACCTGGGCCCAACTAGAAAATTACTACGTATCCGCCGTGGTGGCTCAGTGGCTAAGGCGTTGCGCTGCTGAGCACTAGGTCGCGGGCTCGATTCCCGGCCGCGGCAGCCGCTTTTCTGATCGAGGCGGAAAGCAAAAAAAAACGCCCGTGTTTTCGAGATTCTGGCGCACGTTAAAGAACCCCAGGTGGTCAAAATTAACCGGAGCCCTCCGCTACGGCGTGCCTTATCGCCTGCGTTGCGTCGGCGCGTTAAACCCTACAATCAGAAAATTAGTATGTAAGTTATGTACACATCCCTAAGGAACTGCTTGCTAGAATGAAGTAAAATTACGTTTAAGTCAATGTTAATTTAGGATAGCTAAATGGAACCAGCATAAGTGATGAATGTTTAGACATTCATGGCTCGAAACTAGTTGCTGAGTGCGGCTGCATGGGGGCAAACACGATTTAAAGGACTTCTAAAGTGAAAAACCTCGACCTGGATTCGCATCTACTGGGAAATGTTTGCTAACTGGTCGCCAAAAGCTTTGCTCCCACACTTGGCAAGGAAAACTAGTCGGGATATACTGCTCGTGGAAGCCACGTCGCCATTGCAGGGATTATCCTCCGCGCGCTGAAGTTGACATGCGGATTTCGTCGCAGCTCATGGGAAGATGCTTAGCAAACGTAATTTTGAGAATCCCTCGGGCATTTAGGCGTGTGAAATATTTTCATCCGCCATGTTACGTCCTCCAACGAATATTCCCAACCGGGAACTCACTCTTGTTTCTAACAAAATGCTTATCAAGGAAGGAAGGAAGGAAGGAAGGAAGGAAGGAAGGAAGGAAGGAAGGAAGGAAGGAAGGAAGGAAGGAAGGAAGGAAGGAAGGAAGAAGAAAAGATGGAAAAGCCGAGAGGTTAACCAGGTGTAGAGCCCTGTTTGTCACCCTGAACTGGGGGAGTGGGGCTCAGGGGATAAAAGAGAGGAAGGGAGAAGAGGAAGAGATAGGAGTTGGAAGGCGCGCACTCTAGTCCCGTTTAGGGCACTGCAGTCGTTCACGCAAGTTCATTTCGCTTAGGAAACGTAAACGGGCTTTCGTCGCCTTCTGTGAAGTCGATGGTAGAGGCCGATTACTCAGGATAGTCTCTGTTGTAAATCATTTGATACAAAGCGCTTCCGTTTGATGTTTACCCATCTGCTTCCCGGAGAAATAAACGGGCACATTTCTTCAGATTTTTTTCCTGCCACAAAATTTTCATTCAAGTTTCGCCGGAAAAAGTTTGCTTTCGCAATTTTTTAGCACGAAAGTGTTTTATTCACGGATACACAAAGATTTCACTGACGCCATATCCGTCACGGAAATTACGCTAATACAACGAAGCAAGCGCGTCTGTAAAGGGTCCACCCCTGCACATAGGGTCTTCTTGCAGGGAAGCAACCTTTAGTACCAAAGAGTACGTTATACGTGGGGCGTTCGTTTTCGGGTTTTATATTTAACACGAAAGTGTTTTATGCCGGGATACACCGATTTCACTGACGTCATATTTGTCACGGAAATGACGCCAGTATTCCTTTGCCGAAGCGAACCAGCAGCAGGACGTCGCTCGCCAAGCACACCCACAAGACAGCCGCCGACCCGCAAATTATACTCAGCTGGAGATTTCGCTAACCATTTCACTTTTGTGTTTTACCGATTCCTATGACAGCAATGAACCACAGTTTTTTCCTCCAAAAAACAATTGCAACAGTTGTAAACCAACATGTAACGGAATGAATTTTCTTTAACACAAGCTGCGTAGAAGTGGAACTATGGTAGGGGGCGCGGTTCGCCGCGTTCTGGTTGGAGCACCGGTGAAGCAGCGCGCACTTACCCGTAGAGGAGTGCGGCTCCCGCGATGCCCCCTCCGCACTGCGCCGTAACGTAAAGCAGTGCTCGCAGCGGGCTGACCCTGCGCGTGGCGAAGGCGGCCAGCGTCACGGCCGGGTTCATGTGCGCGCCGGAGACGCGCGCGTAGCACTGCACCACCGCGGCGGCCGTGGCTCCGGTGGCCAGCGAGATGGCCAGCACCGAGGGTTCCGCGTATCCGGGCCACGACACGTGCGCGCCGCACACGAGGAACACGTAGAAGAAGGTCGCCAGGCACTCTCCGATCACCGCGCGCCACAGCTCCAGCGTCCGGATCTCGGCGCCCGGAGAGCACCGCCCTCCGTCCCCCCCGCGCTGCCGCCGACGTCTTCTCCGGCTGGTCGGAGGAGAGTCCAGCCGGTCCAGCATCTGGAGGAGCAGGGACTCGAGGCTCACGGCGGTCAGCATCTTGGACTCTTCCTCCGTCCCCACCACTGCTCCTCAGGCAGCTGGCTGGCACCTAAGGAGACAGACAGGCAAAGAACTTTTATTTTTTGGTCCTGAGGAACTACGTTAGGGTTGTAGTTGCGGGCCGCTCCCACGTAGGCATACGAAGAGATGATTAGAGAAAAGGCACACGTCGTCGTGGTTCGGTCAGTTGGTGACCTGGGTTTATTTTAAGCCAATCGAGAAAACAACGTGGCCAATTTCTGCAACATTTTTTACTCGCTTGATACTTTTTGTCGGGAGGTGTATACGCAAACACCTTACATTTGGCACAATTATTACGAAAATATTTTATTCGCGCCATAGGCAGGGGCGAGCTTGTGGGATACACTAAAAGTTATTGATGATGGCAGGAGACAGGGTGCCTCGAAAACTCCGAGTCCTGTAACCACAGGTGCAAAAAACTGCGGGCAACTAATTTCCTACACGTTACCTTTGCTACATTACTGATATATTTAGTCCTAGCCGAAAGCTACTAAAGTAAACGTCGATCTTTTTTTTTTTTTTGTGGAGAATTATCTCACACTTCATGTGAGATAATTATCTCACCAATCTCGCAGAACTAAGTCCCTTCCTTTTCCTTCGCTGTTTTGAAACGAAGGTAGTCTCGCAAGAACTGGCCGAGTGCTTTGAGACAACTGGAACACCGAGGCGCATAGGCGACCTTGAGAGCAACAGTGTGAGGAAAAGCAATACTACTTGAGGCACCGGTCGGTTCTAACGGTGTTACATTTTCCGAATGAACATTCAAAAGTAAAAGCCGGGTTATACGGAAGAACTTCGGCGTTACTTTTTTTTATTAAGGCTGTGGCAAATCGCCGCCTTAATATGTAGAAACAAACGTAAAACCATACGGCAGTATGTGAGATGGACGTAGATAATCAACTATAAAATAATTCTTGTAAAGCCTGTCATCATTTCTGGCATGTGGCAGAAAAAGAACAGCAAACGTTTTCTTTACTCGATTTGTATCCAAAAGGGGGATGCCGAAGAATTATTTTCGTATGAAGGAAGCAGGGATTAATCAGGGAGGTGTATAACTGACCCGTCAACTCGGGAACCAGAAGCGGAAGAGTTTTAAGGGAACAAACCTGCTCACTTTAGAAGAAATGGACAGCGGCACTATTAAGGAAGAATATGATAAAGAGGGGAGTTAGAAGAGGGGGAGTTAATTCGGATGGTGATCAATCTGACAGCACGTTTCTGCACCAAGAGTTCAATTCTGCCACTGATAGAGAGATAGATGAGAATAGATGTTCGTCAATATACCTGCGACCAGCTACATCCCAGTCTCGAAGCGTCGCCCTCAGATGTCGAACGTTTTCACGGAGATATGTCCAAAAGCAAGCCGTCTGGCTCCGGCGCGTGCTGCTGCAGGAGCACGGGAGTCAGCTTCTTCGGGCGCTGGTAGCGGTGTCCGGTTCGCGCCTCTGACGGGGCGGCGGCGCGCGCGTGGTTGGCGTTGAGGCGGTCGACATTCGGCGGAGCCGGGGCCCGAGCTCGGCACCGTCGGTGCCAGAGTCGCCGACTACGCCGGGACCGCCTGGCGTCCTCGCCAACCCATTCTGAGAAAAAAAAAAAAGGATGCTGGGAGAGGAGGAAGAAAAGGCACCACGTGGTCTGACGTCAGAGCGGGGCAGAGAGAACGGGTGTGGGGAGTTCCCCTTTCGCGTTCCCTTCCCAACTCCTCTCCTGTATTTTTTCTTTTGTTTCGGGTGTTTCTCCCAGGAAGAGCGATTTCTCGCTGTTGAGGTCTGCTGGGCGTTTCCCTCTCTAAGGATGAGGATTATACGCCGATGCGTGAGGCCAGGCTAACGCCCTAAACGGCCGTTATTGAAGTGGGAGGTTTAATTCGGGATCTCGCGGCTGCACATAAACCGCGTCGATGACGAGACGACGTTTACGCTCCAGTTTTTGTACACGATGAAGAACAGCGAGTGTCGTTCAGAGCGTCCAGGTTTGTTATAATTTTGGCCAGTGTTTGAATTTTTATTCCTGATTATTTTGTATAAAATGGAACTGTGCGCCAACATGTGTGCAGCGTTATAAAGAAATACTTTTTCGTATTATATTATAACTGGTAGCACATTCTGTGCGCAGTTCCAAAATATGACCCGAAAAAAAGTGAATCCGAAAGTTACGTTACACGAAAAAATATTTCAATACCGCTAACTAATAAATCCATTCTTTGCCTCAGAATTTTCTGCTCCCATCTCTACATCTCAGAACGGCTGGAGAAACAAGTCCTTTGTCCTGTAGTGGACACAAGCACAATTATGATGATTATGGTGGTGGTGGTGTGGTGGTGGTGATGATGATGATTACCAATTAAATTAAAGTGCAAGTTCACCCCTCCAGAGACAGACATGTTCGTTCATGTGCAGACGCGGTAGAAATGACCACTAAGGACCGTAACGCGTACGCAGACGTTACTTTTGAAGACAAGGCCGCCTCGCCGTTTTAACGGCAGAGCGGTTTAAACTCGCGGTTGCGCCGTTAATGAAACATAAGCGCGCGCTACCTGTCGTCTGCTCCTGTGTCTGCGAAGCGAGTGACGTCAGCAGCAGACGGCAGGGGGCGTGCGCGTTTCTGTTTGTTCAAAATACCGAGCGCACGCGAGCCTGTACTTCGTGACGAGCGTTAACGGCATCGTCCAACTCGATCTTCGAGAACACCCTGCTCAACATTCGTAGCGAGATCTCTCCCGTGCTTTCTATTCGCCGGTTCACTTGCGTTCGCACCAGAAGTGGGGAGCACACAGCAGCCCACGCTACAAACGCCGAATTCCAGAAGCCGGTTGCCGCCTATTCTAGCGTGGCTAAACTCGGGGCTACCGGTGGCGGCGGCGACACAACTCTCTCCGACTCTGCCGCTAACATGGGGGAAGGGCGACCAAAGAAGATCCAGACGCCCAAAGAAAAGGCGGCTTATCAGAAAGCGCGTCGCGCTGACAGGCGAGAATGCAATCGGCAGTGACGAGCCGAGGACCTCGATCGGGTACTTGCCAGTAAGCGTATGAGCAAACAGTGTCGCCGACAAAACGTAGGTCTGCTCCTGACGTCACTCGCTCCGCGTTGCTAGGGGCAACCACCTGAGCTCATAAAACTCCTATCGCCGCAGCGGCGGTTGCAGAACTCTTTCCGAATCTGTGCCGCACACATGGGGGATGGGGCGACCAAAAGAAAAAAATAACGAGCGCACGTGAGCCTGCGCCTCGTCAGGGGCGCCCTGCATCGTCCAGCTGGAGAACACTTTACCCAGGTTTCGGGGTGTAATCTTTCGCGGGCCGTTCTTCTCGCCAGTTCACGTGCGTTCGCGCCTGAAGTGGGAAGCACAGACGCCGAGTTTGCGCTGGAGACGTTGACTTCGCGAAGCCGGTTGCCGCCGGTTCTAGCGCGTTCTAACGCGGCACACTTTTGGGAGAGATATGAAAGCCTGCGGACAAAACAATCCGGGCCTGCCAGTCATAGAGCACTATCAGTGGCAAGTTCGGAAATCCACATTATGTGCAACATCCGGGTCTCCGACGCATGGAGAAGGGCAGCGGGTTTGCTCTTTCTCCAGCCTTGCACCACCAGTGCAAGCAGCGCCGTTTTTTTTACACTGCATGCATAGTTATGGTCTCTGGTGCATTTGTGTGTATTAAGCCGTTTGTGCGCTCGTATGCGAGAGAGAGAGAGAGAGAGAGAGAGAGAGAGAGAGAGAGAGAGAGAGAGAGAGAGAGAGAGAACTTCATTGTACTCTCACTGATACTACGTGGTGCGTGCACCTAATGGAGGGCTCCAGAAAACTACCGGCAACCCGCTTAGGCCCCAACTGGGCCTTTTGCACAAGAAATTTAAGAGAGAGAACAAACTTTATTGTCCATAGGACCTAAGGTGCAGTTCCTAATAGTAGTGTTCAATTGACAGGGTCCACGTTGTCTTGAAGAATGTTCGAGCGGATCCGGAGAACATGTGTTCAGATTGCGTCCAACGCTTTTTCACCGTTTCCTGGTATGGCGTTACAACATTTTCCTGTTGTCAGTTCCACAATGCTGCGATACATTTTCACCTGAACATTACCCTTAAAAAACCATTTGCCAGTTTTTTTTTTTTTCAACATCAGAAATTCTTTTAAAACGGTGTAAACAAGCGCGTCAAGACCTTAGTTTAGGTGGCCGAGGAGTAGCTGAACGAAATATCACTGCAGTATACTCCCACTAGATAACGTGGAAGATGGAACAGCGTAAAATTTTCCCAAGGATGAAGCAGAAAAGTACACAAGACAAGCGCTGCTTCTCTGTTTGGCCCTTGTCAAAAAATGCCACCATCTAAGCCAACATAGTACATTCTTGGAAAACTTGGAAACTTGCTCAAAAGATTTTCTCCTCTTCGTTCTTTACATTGTTTGCGCACGTTACTGACGTCACTCAAGCCAGATCGCGGCTATGTGCCGGCTTTACTTCCCTTGCATCATGAACATATTCGATAGCCAGCTATTCGATAGAACGTATTCGAAAATGGCAACAAAATCAAAGCAGAGACTGGAAGAGGTACCTATTCCGGGGCTATAGCAACTCACAAATTTGTGCGGATAACTATAGCCTTACAAGTGCTTCCACGCACGAAGGAAAAATTGAAAGCGTTTATCGCTACCCCTGCAGGAACTCTTTCATTTTCCTCCCATTTCGTTCTTCTTTTCTTTTGCAAACCTTTATGAAAGCTCGACAAAGAAAAAAAAACACTGGGGACAATATTGGGTGACGTATCAGGTATTTGTGGCTTACGCCTCCGGCTGAACTTGCGTGTTGTCTTTATGCCAATGATGTAGTTCGTATATGCTTGTCGAAAGTCGGAGTAGGAGCGTAGATCTCACACAAGCGCACAACCTCGAGGCATCTATCGACGAGGAACGTGCGGGAAAAAATTCACTACACATCTGTAGCCATGTGTCGATACATCTGCATGTACGCTGTTTATAAATCAGAAGCTAACGACTGTCCTCCGTTCGGTTCTTTGACTTTCAAGTTCCAGTTTGGAGCTTGACCTTAATAACGTTCAACGCATGTCCCTTATCCAGGGAGGGAAGCTTAGCTGTACTACTAGAGGAGCTCTCGGGCATTAAGTGGGATATTATCGCTTAACAACGTAAGCGTTCGAGCTAGGGCTTGTCTTTTGGGTTCGGGCTAGCGCTTGTCGAATTAGCGCTTGTCTTTCTCCCGTTCGTCCCCTGTCTGCATTTTCGTTCTTGAAATTCGTACCATGTATATTATCGGTACCATGTATATTATCGGCTTTCCACTTTGCTTCAGTATATTATCGGGTTAGGGGAAGTTAGAAGGACAGGAGAAGGTTTCATGTAGCTCTCTAGCGGGCATATCCTGCGCTCCAGTGGACCCCAAGAGAAGAAAAAACACGGGCTTCGATTTTTAATAGACAGAAATAGCAGGAAACGTGGAGGAGTTTCGCAACATTAACGAGAGAGTAACGGCTGTCGTGATGAAGCTAAACAAGCGGTACAGGTTAAAGGTTGTAAAGGCTTGTGCGCCAACAACCAGATATGATGACGGAGCCGTAGACAGCTTCTACGAGGACGTCGAATCAGCAATGAAGAAGCAACAACGCCGTTCACGATTGTGATGACAGACTTCAACACAAAAGTTGGTAAGAAGCATGTGGGGGTAAGGTCAGTGGGAAACTTCGGAATAGACAATCGCAACACTTGAGGGAATACACTGATGGATCTGCAGAAAGAAATAACCTGAGGTTGATGAACACATTCTTCTATCAACGAAAGAATAGGAAATGGACATGGAGAAGTCTCGGCGGTACAATCAAAAACGAAATTGATTTCATTTTAAGTGACAACCCAGATATCGTGCAAGACGTAGAGGTGCTAAGTAAGATTCGAAGCATCGATGATAGAGTGGTTAGATGCAAGCTAAGGCTGAATCTCAACGAAAACCTTTGCATGACGAAAACCTTTGCAAAACGAAAACCTTTGCATGAAGTCAGTCAGAGCCACATCTCAGGAGTCTAAAATCACTGTTCAAAACAAATTCGGCTCCTTAACGAGCAAAACGATGTCAGTGTACACAGGCTAAATGTCAACTTAACATCGGCACTTAATGAATCAGCAGCAGGTGTGGGAGAAGCAACATGTAGGGAGCAAACTGGAAAACTAAGAAACTAAGCAACTAATTGCCAAAAGTAAGAACATGAAAGTGTCAAGTAGGGCTGATCAGATTGAATTAGCCGAGCTTTCGAAACTGATTAACTGAAGTAAAACAAACGACATTCGTGGATATTGTCACGAAGCCAAGGACGACGCAGTTGTCTTGCAGGAGAAACAAGTTTATTGGAGTGAACTTGTGCTCCCTAACAACTCAAAAAAGAATACAGAGGCGGCGAAGCAGCGGCGAGTGTCGTCGAACCGAATGCCGCGGCGTCTGCTCTGCAGGCTTTTATCTTTCGGCGCGAGTGTTTCTGGAACCGTCGATTCACGTTCAGAACATTGTAGATCACAGAAGATTATTCTGGGCTAGCGACGTTAGGGCGAAACAGTCTGCTTATCCGAATGAGATAGCCCGTGCGGCATAAAAATAAAGAATGGAACACGCGCTTCGCATGGGACACAGATAACAGAGCCGGGCGCGGCCGGGAATTAAAAACAAACAATAAATAAACAAACCCGTACATGGTTCGCGGCAATATAACATGTCAGTGATCGAGAAAACGCTGAAAATAGGGGGACGCTTGAAAGCTACTAAGAAAAAACTAGCGATCGGCAAAGACAGGATGTACGCACTCACAGACGAGCAGGGTAACGTTACAGACAACTTAGACGAGATAATAAAGATAGCAGAACCGTTCTACACCAGGCTGTATGCCAGCGACGTTAGATCAGGGGAAACTACTGAGAGTGCAAGCTCCACTTGCGATGTCCCACAAGTAACTAAAAAGGAAGTTGGAAAGGCTCTCAAATGCATGAAAATACAAAAAGCTGCAGGTGACGACGCCGTAACCGTTGATCTTTTGAAGGAGGGAGGAGATTGTCAGGTTCGATGGACAATAATAAATTAGAGAAGAAACTCTTTAAACGAGACTATACTTGTATAACCCTAAAGCACAACAAAATGCACACCATGAACAGGTACAAACGAAAATGCAATACGGGGCTGCGAGTATGCGGTATAGAAAACGGCAGTTAGTTCAAATAGCGTAAGAGTCACAGTCCGGGAACTAAGGAATGGGACACGGCACGTAGTGATTACCGACACCGGTCGAAGTAACCTTGGAATGTCCAGGTAGTGTGTCGTGGCCGCGGTAGTACAGCGCGCTCCGAGATCCCGTCACCGTCGTGGGGAAAGCCGCTCCCTGGAAGCGCCGCTGTCGTCACCGATGCCCGGCGCGACGACTTGCTTGTGGAGAAGATGTCTTGAAGGTTGCCCTGGTGGAGGACCTCCTGGGGCACGGCACGGGTCCGGTCGCCCGACCGCCGCGCAGCCCGGTCACGCTCCACAATTCAGTCTCTCTTCTCACTCGGTCTTCTTCTTCGGCCGCTTCTCCCGCCAGCTGCTCTCGCTGGCCGCGTCCCATTAGCTGGTCGCCGGCGCAAGCTCGTGCCGGGGTCGCGAGCCTTCGGCGCCGTAGCCGGTTTCGATGACCTTCGAGCCGCGTGCCTTGCGTCTTCTTTGTTTTCGTGTTCTTTCACTCATGACAAGATACAGTACTGGAAGAGCTTGCTGCACTATTTTCGAAATGCTTGAAGACTCAAAAACTTTCCATAGCCCGGAAAAACGATAACATTTCTCTCAAGGCTCTCAAATGCATGAAAATAATAAAAAAACCCTGCAGGTGCCGATGGCATAACCATTTATTTTTTGAAGAAGGGAGGAGATATTGTACTGGAAAAGGTTTCTGTACTCTTTTCGGAATGCTTCAAGGCTGAAAAAAGGTCCATAATCTGGAAAAACGCCAACATTATTTCGATTTCTAAGAAGGGAGACCGCAAGGACCTAAAGAATTACAGACCCATCCCCTTATTCCCAGTTGTTTACAAGCTTTTTATCAAAGCTATACTTAGCCGCATAGGTGGCAGCCTTGATTCTCAACAACCCAGAAACCAGGCTGCGTTTAGGAAAGGGTACTCAACCATGAATCACATCCATGTAGTCAATCAAGTAATAGAAAAATCCGCAGAGTACACCAAACCCCTTTAAATGGCATGTATAGATTATGACAAAGCGTTTGATTCCGTACTCACCGCAGCCGTGCTAGGAGCACTAAAAACAAGGGAATAAAGGAACAAGGGAAAACTTCTAGAAGCATGATAACGCTCCACAAGCAAAGCGATAAATTTCCGATCCGAAAGAGAGTAAGACAGGGAGATACCATCTCGCCAAAACAGTTCACAGCATGTCTGGTGGGAGTGTTTAGACAGCTTAACTGGGAAAACATAGGATTAAGGACAAACGGGAATACTTGAGCTATTTAACGTTGGCGGACGACATAGTCTTTCTGAGTGAGACTGCAAAACACATGCAAACATAAATATGAATATATCTAAAGCAATGAGGAACAAGCATGCTGAAAACCTCTTCAGCTTAGGAAACGAAACGTGAGAAGAAGTAAAAGAATATAACTACCTCGGACAGATGGTTAGTGCTGACCCCAACCACGAGAGAAAAATCCGGCGAAGAATTGTTATGGGTTAGGGAGCGCTCGGCAAGCACTGCCAAATAATAAAAAGTAAGCTACCTTTGTCACTCAAAAGAAAAATCTACAACCAGCGGATACTGCCGGTGATGACATACGGAGCTGAAACTTGGCACCTTACTAAGCAACTAGAAAGCAAACTTTGGTCGGCTCAACGGGCCATGGAACGAGTAATGTTAAGAATAACGCTAATGACAGGAAACTAGCTTTCTGTATCAGAGAACAAACTAGAGTAGAACAAAACCTAGCTCAAATAAGGAAAAAGAAATGGACTTTGGCTGGCCAAGTAGTGAGACGGATCTACAACCGGTGGACAGTTATGGTTATAGAGACGATACCTAGAGAAGGGTCTAGAAGGAGGGGAAGGCCGTTAAGCAGATGGACGGATGAAATAAAGAAATTCTGGGTAAATTGTTGACTCAAACAGTACAGGACAGAAGCGGTTGGAGGGCAAAGGAAGAGGTATTCGTCCTTTAGAGGGACTGAATATGCTGCTGCTGATGATAATGATGGTGATTATCTGAGGAAAGGGATTTTTATTTTGTTTCTTCTTGCTCTTGCTAATGTTTCCCTGACCTTCTCTGTGACATCGGGATAAAATTGGCGATGCGAACCACTTACACCGCTGCTTATCCTTCATTTAGTTTTTCGTTTGTACCCATCTCTATTTGGGTAATTTCCCATTGAGTGCGAACTTTTCACTTCCGACCATTCCTTCAGACTAATACATTCTTAGTTAGCTCTTGACGAAAAAGTTAAAATCAGGATGAGATGCGGACAGGACTTCCCGGTGAGTCTTCGTTACATCAGGGAAGACTCTCCAGCTGCGTACAATGGGAAAAAAGGAAATAGAAAAAAGCGGGTGGGTCATTTCCTTTTCCTTCATCCACAAAAGTGCCATTGTAACTTCCGGTCACGTATTATGCCGTCCGCGCGGGAGAGAAAATCGGAAGAAAGCTACCGATACGTGCCGGGAGTGGAACAAAACACAGCTGCAGCATCCGACAGCCGAAGAAAGGATGGGAATAAGTATGCAACAGGGAGACCAGCGTGGCCCGTACGACGTGAGGTGGCTGCAGGAAAACCCCCTTGTTCGCAGCAAATGCGTCGTACGTTGCAGTTTCCGGTCTTATAATCCACCGCCTAGTTCTCACGTCTGTGGACGACCTGTTCCTTTTATCACGCTGTAAATCGTACGAAATGCATTTTTACACTGGCCGATTCTCGCCTAGGCGCTTCGACCTATATCTCAAGGGCTTAGTAATTATATTTCCATTCCCTGATTGTTTTCGTCTGGGGCGAATATTTTCAAACGCTCTTTATTACATTGCAGCAACGGTATTTTCCATGATATCCCGCGATACCCGGTACTACTTCCCCGTCTCGTCATTTTTTTTTTGCATCAAAGGTGAAAACGTGTCATCGGTATTCTTTTATTTTTTGTTATTTGCGTTCCTCGTGTATTCATGGAAGGTTGGGTGATGGTATTCAGGTGCGTAAATACCATATAAATCATGGTTTCGGAGCCGATAACACCGAGCTTCCATCTAAGAAGGCAGCTGTGAGAGGTATTTTTCTATAGTTCCTTCTTATAGTTTTAAGTTCAAGCAACACGATAGAACGAGCTTTGTCTTACATTGAAGGAACGTTCATGACACTTGTGGCGGTGCAGCTGTTGCATAAAAAATGAAATAAAGAGTTAACTTTGTTGATATTGTATTCGCAGCGCGTATAAATGAAAAGATATTTTAGAAGTCACTCTGCGTCGCACGTACCCTTGGCTTTCTGAACTGTAGTTTCTGCAAGGAATTTTTGTTATTCTCTCAGGGGTTTCCCATTTGTTATCTGTAAAATAACACCTAGCAGGTGAAGGTGAGTTGGTCGCCCTTTACTGCTGCCGTGATGGAAGAGTGGAGAAGCAGAACTCTGCTCTCACCACCTCTATTTTTTCTTTCTGCAGACGCTGCTCTTAAAAGATTACGTTTTCGATTTCCGAAGCTCCTATCTTTCCTGCGCACGGTTCTGAATTTCGATCAACATTTCGATCAACATTGTGTACGGTAAGCCTCAGCTTTGAAGGGCACGTAGGCGGTACTGCAACGCCACGGCTTGGTCGCTGGTTAAAAGAAACGCCCGTAACAGGAAAGGAGGCTGTTCGAAACGTTTGTCGACAACTAAAAATTGCAACAAAAGTGACATCGAAGACGAGAGCGACATCACTTCTGCAGATGGCGTGGTAGTAGTAAGTATTATTTGCCACTGAAACCGAAGAAATGCTTCTTGTAGACCGAGGTTCTGAACTTCCATACTGCGCCAAGCCCTCGTCTGGATCCGGGAGGAGTACGAGCGTTTCTAGAGGCGACGAAACAGAATAACTGCGTAAACGGGAAAGTGTTCCCTACCTCCTTCGGAAAACACCAGGGCAGCACATAAATATTGCATGCGGTAAGTGCAAATTCAATATGCAAATAACCACTTCAGCGCAATTTAATGGGTTTTGGTTAGAAAAAAACAGAAGGAAATTACGGGCGATCATGGTCACGCGATGCGAATCCATGGCATCAGCGTCAACGATGTAGAGGGTTTTTATCTATGACACCAGATATTTATGAAACAGGGGTGACAATTAGGTACATAGATTTTTTCCGTGCGAAGGCTACACAAGGTGGAACCACGAAAACCGTCTCTACCCGCATTAATTAGCCTTCTTTGCTAAAATATGTTCCCCAGTTCTTCTAGATTCCGCTTTTCTGCCACATGTATGTATATGAGGGAAGATGTTCACTAAATTATGGAATAGGCGACAAGTATTTACAAAACTAGCTGCATTCATAAAAATATGGGATCGCACTTCCAGATAGTAGTTCGATACCGGCCGACGCGGCAAGTATTTCTGATGGAGGCAAAAGCGAAAACGTCTGAGTGTTGAGATTTTGGCGCACGTTGGAGATCCCCAGGTTGCCGAAATTAATCCGGAACACTCCATCACGACGGGCCTCATAGGTCAGGTGCAGCTTCGGCGCGTTAAACGCCGTAAATGTGAAATGTCGTGACACTTGCTGTTAAAGACCCGAAGGTCCCCATCAAATACATTAATACTTCACGTCCCGTAACGCGTCTCGCCATGAACGCGCAATATGACGTGGAAAAATTCGCCTCAACATGGGCATCAGGCTTCGACGAAACAGAAAACGGACCGCCGCGACGCATTGCTATACGAGCCGAACCTATACCCGGTAGAGGCAAACGCGAAATATTTGGCCACGCGGTTTTCTTCACATCGCCCCTTCCATTTCTCCGTCTTTTAGCAAATTTTACTGGCGTTTAATAGTTTTGTAGGCTACACGGGTAACTACTGTTAACTTGTTGTATCGAAGCAGGTTTTGCTTCAGGTTAGCGAGCTTTTAAACAAAGCTTTCTCTCTTCTCAGAGGCACAGCTGTACTTTCTATATACCGATCTTGGTGAGAAAATAACATTTAAGCAGAGAGAGAGAGAGAGAGAGAGAGAGAGAGAGAGAGAGAGAGAGAGAGAGAGAGAGAGAGAGAGAGAGAGAGAGAGAGAGAGAGAGAGAGAGAGAGAGAGAGAGAGAGAGAGAGAGAGAGAGAGAGAGAGAGAGAGAGAGAGAGAGAGAGAGAGAGTCTGGCGATGTTAGCCGGGCTAAAATGCCTAACTTGCTACGCCAGTTGATGACGGGATGAAGATGATGGCGATGATATTCAAGAACTTGATGCTCACAGAAACGTTGAGTTGTTCACAGAGACTGGTCTAGACCTGTGTGTGTCAGGTAGTCTATCAGGGCTTTAGTAGCCAGTAAACCACGTTTAGGACAGGCCCACGGTTCTAAAACATCCTTTAGCTGAACGTCCACTGAAAGCGGCAGTCCCAAAGGACACTGCGAGGGACACTCTTTGAACA